>NW_026555336.1:26828552-27288640 GCF_029017545.1 Prosopis cineraria
ATTTCATTAACAATCAGTCGTATATTGAGAAAGAAAATTGCATATGCTTTTCAAAAGTATTCATAAAAAAAATTGATGAGTGATATTTGAATATATGAAAGAAAATTTGTTTTCATTTGAAGATCAATCGCATATTGAGGAAAAAAGATTTCATATGCTTCTAAAAGTATCTATAAGGGAATTGATTAGTAATATCTAAATATGCAAAAGTGTTATTCGATATATGAAAAAAATTTGCATTTCATTGAAGATCAATCGCATATCAATGAAGAAAGATTACATATATTTCCAAAAACATCCATAAGAAACTTAATAAGTGATGTTCGAATAAACAAAAGTATTATTCAAATAAATAAAAGTTTTCTTGCATATAATCTAATGCTATGCTGGCTTAGATGCATATGATTAGATTTAGACTTGGATTTGAATTTAAGCCAAATTTATTATTTCGATAATTAAAAATGTATGGATTTGGATAATCCAAATTTCAAATTTAATTCTACCTCATATTTTTTTTATTTTTTAAACCTCCTTTATACATCAATATTATTTTTAATTCTAACTCAATTTTTTTTTATAATTTGACCCCAAATTCACGAAGGCTTGATTGACCTGCCAATAGTAATTTTCAATCCTTATGAAAGTCGGCTGTCCAGTCCTGGGGAAAGCCTTTGTGGGTCCTTGTGGTCACTATGTTCTGTTGTCCGGTCTCGTGGAAGTCAATCATTCGATCCTTGTCATTGTCGTCGGTCCAGTCCTTGTGGAAGTCAGCCGTCCAATTTCTTTTAAATTCAAATATATAATTTAAAATTTTACTTTAAATCTAAACAAAATATTTTAATATTATATTTTAAAAATTTTTATATCATCCAAAAAAAAGATTTAGAATATATGAATTTCAAAAGTAGGATTTTAAAATCTAAATTCCCAACTTAAATTCACCCATCTAAATACAACCTAAGTTCAAATGCATATAGTGAAAAATAATTTATATGATTAAAAAAATCTCTGCTTCTAATATTTCAAAATGCTTTTAAGTTAAAAATTTTCATAATATTAAAAAATATTATTTGTATAAATAAAATTTTTCTTGCAAAGTTCAAATACTTATAGTAGAAGAATCACCGCATATGACTGAAGACCCCTACTTCTAATATTCTAAATTATTGACAGCAAAGGACCTTGCGACATATTGACATGAAGGACCTTCTATTAACTGTTGTTATGAAATTATTGACAGCGAAAGACCTTGTAACATATTGATAGTGAAGAACATTGTATAAAATATTGACAGTGAAGGACCTTGCTGTTTTTTTGCTTTTTTTTCTAACAGAAAGGGCATTTGTGTCATTTAAACCTCAGAAATTAATGCCAGCAAAGGACCCATTATCAGAATTTGTCCCAACTCCTTAACAAATAATTTTGTGGTGAGGTTTTTTTGGGCAATTTTTCCTATAGTTTGTCCTGCGTATACGTTATATATGGGCCCATGACTGAGACATGATTAGCATATTTATCCACATTGAGGTAGGTTCATTCTGTTGACATGCCACGGTTTAGAATTATTCTCATCAACACTATCGTATATTATCGTGATCTTCAGATATATACTGCTCCTTAAAGTAGTGAACATGATCTTTTCATGATATTGTCAACATTACAACTACATCAACAAAAGAAATTGTTATTTTCTACAACTTGATAATAATGATAAGTAGATATTTTTCTCCTTCGTTTTCATAATTTTTTTATTATTAAATTCATTCTGTATAAATTAAACATCATAATACAGTGTCATTGTTTTTTGGCATCTAATAATTTAAAGACCGGTAGATTCAAGTATTATTAGATCTAAAATAATATTATAACTCTTTCAATATGATTTTTTTCTATTCATAAAATTTGAAATTATGACTTCACTTAAATGCCCTGTCCATCCACCTAATCACCTTTTTTATAATATAATGATATTGTTAATATTAAAATTTTGATGTCAGACTAAATATTAACGCTTGTCACAAAATATATAATGAGTGCCACGTTACTTTCCCTTTTATCAATTTTACTTGCCTCTAAAATATTGATAGTTAGATATGGAGTGAACTCCGACGCAGAAGAAATAATAATAAAATTCCACTAACATATTAAATTAAGGTCAATGTGTAGTGAATCCCAGAAGCATCCAATACATTTCTCTCATCGCACTAATTAATTATCTTAAATGTTAATGTTTGATGACGTTTGGCGTTATGCTTACCAAAGGAACATCATTAATATGGCTTTGCTTATTCAAAGGTTAAAACACACACGTACTCACAACAGAAACACAGCGAAAAGATAATTAATTAGTGTGATGAAAGAAATGTTTTGGATTTCTTATATTTTGGAAAATAAAAGAAGAAGAAAAAGAAAAGTGAGTGCGTCCATTAAAACTTTCACACCCACTTAGTTGTTTGTTTGATTAGGATTTAGGACACATAATGATTTCTATATGCTTAATTAATGAATCATTATCTATTACTGCCTTCAATTTTTTAGCTTAATTAATCACCCATCCCTACCCCATTGAATTTGTTTTAATATGGAAAAGCCAAAAAGGTAAGAGTTGATTGATTGGTAAGTATACAAAAATTAATCGAATACTGTCGCTAAGTAGTAAGCTTAAATTATTATATAAAAAGTAAAATTTATATACATAATATACTTTTATCAAATCAAAATAAGACATATAAACTTTAATATGTTAACAACATTAATAATAAAAATTTGTTATAAATTAAATAATCTATAAAAGATATATATCTTGATTTAATTAGAAACACATACTTTAATTAAATAAGTTTCTCCATCATAACCATATATAAATTAGTCAATATTCAGTATTGGACGCCAGGACAATTTATTATAGTTTTCAACAAAATTGTAATAAATCAATCAATGAGTTTTTTAATATATGTTATATTTAAAATCAATATATCAATATCATCAATATAAAACATAAAAAGTATTTACAAATTAAGGATAGTATAATTTATCCGCTAATGTCCACTTACTTTTTCCTCCCCCCACCCCCAAACTCTCAAACCAAATTTAAACTGTTACTATATTTTAACTAAACAACATATGTAATCAATATAGTTAAAAAAAAAAAAAACAGTTATCTTTATCGTTCCTTTACTATTTAATTATTAGTCATCGAAGTTACACTTTAAACTTCGCTATATGTTTCCTTAAATTATGTTTTGTGAGACACCAAAAAAAACATTAGAGTTAGAGCTAAAAAAATCATTCAGTGTTTCATTGGATCTATATATCTATATATGATTTTAAAAAAAAACCATAACCAAGTAACATTACTCAGAGTTGTAAATAATTTGATTTGCTTGAATCTTTCAGTTCATGAAAATACAAGTTTAAATTGAAAATTATACTATTTGGAAAGGTTTAGAAACTCGTGCTTAGCCATGATGACCCGTGTTACTGCATTTCAGGCCCAAATTTGATTAACCATAAGCCCTAATTGATCCAATTAAAGTTGGGCTGAACCAGGTCTGATCAGGCCGCCAATGGTCTCAACCATGCATGCAATTTCTTTTAATGAAAACTCATATTATTTAAAAAAAGGAGTTTTTGAATGACAACTGTAATCAGTAATCACTATCGATCAAAAGTTAAAAAAAAAAAAAAACACATCGGTCATCCACCAACTTTCTACAGGGGGTTAATCAAAAGTTAAAAAAAAAAAAAAAAAAACCAGTAGAGACGAGTCAAGCGACAGATTATCCAGCAGGTGAGCACATTGAATTGCTAACAGCGACTGAAACAGAGAGAAATCAGTCAATCCCTTCTGAAAAAGCGTCTAGCAATATCTGATATCCCAAAAGGTGTGAATGGGATGAACTCCTCCAGCGACCATTCTGACAGCTTCAGTACAATTCAACGTTTTTCAAACCCAACATCCAGCAGAGATTAAGCCCTTCTATAATACCGACCACCTCACACAAGTTTCATGTAAAATTCTTTAGCTTTTATGGAAGTAAGAAAGTAGAAGAAAAGCATTAACATAATGCAGTACGCTTTGATGAGTCTCCATAACCACAACGATAGAATAATCTGTGTGACAGTGAATATCAACTTTCTGAAATTGATTATAACTAAGAAAAGCAGTAAGCATCAGTCATTAGGTGTTTGCCTTTTGGCCTCCAAGATAATATTATGATAATGAAAAGATTAAACTTCTATTTGGCGAGCTTTATCACTAATGGTTGGCATGCTTCCTTCCCATAATTCCATCAACTCCTTCCTTAACCAGGAGACAAAAATCACAGGCCCCAAAGTAGAAGGCACCTACATTTGCCATATTGGACAGCCATGTTAAAAGAAGGCGAAACAATTTCTTTCCCCCAAACATATCTCAAAAGGAGTTAGAAAAAGATTAGATAAAAAGATAAAACGTCTCTCATACCCAATTTGTTTCATATACAGTCAGACACTTTTATTTCACTTTCTGAAAGCACATGTACGATTGTGTCCAACTAGCCAAAACATGGAAGCACGTCAAACATATGTCCCTATGTGTGTGTAAAGAGGAAGTGCGTGTTATAAACAGTCTGTCTCATGCAGAGCCTCCACGGGTGGTTGTTAAACTTGGTCTATCTACTTTTTGTAGAGTAAATACCCCTAAAAATTCTTCAACACTTGAAATAGGTGAAAGATAGAAGATACTCAAGTATCAAGGCAGCTGGACCAGCTACAAGTGATTTCCATGCTACAGAACAAGGCGCAATGAAGTTCTTTCAAGTGTTCTATTAGCTTCTTCAATAAACAACGCCCACATTGACAATCTTTAAAACTCAACAGTCACACCACGTTATTGACTGTTTCAAAAACTCTACCGAATGTCATAATTATAAGAAAACTTGTGAACTATACATCTAAGTTTTTTTTTTTTTTTTGCCCCCCATAAATACTATCCTCGAGAAATATCAAAACAGTAGAGGGAAATGGAGAGGATATCGAAAATCAGAATCTTTTAGAGAAGGAAAAGCCACAAGAAAGTCAAGGCACAGGAGTTGATTTAGACATACTACGAAAGCTTTTAAGACAGCCTCATTTTTCAATTCTTCACAGTTGTATCCCAGGAAAATGTTCACATTCTTTCCAAAATTTTCAGGGCTCAAGGTAACATCAACAGCAAGACATATTATAGGATGAATTAATGCCAATGCCAAAACAGTCTGGGCTCAAAGCTATCAGTGCTAAATATACCAACACAAAAGTATCAGAACATTGGATAAAGATGAATTAGTATAAGGCAAAAGGGCAAAAATATCCAAATAGTCATTAATCAAGAGCATCCAGTAGCTTAAAATGAGGAAAAGCGTAGGGGTGCTGTATTAAGTTATTTTCGATGCATTTATGACCAAACCGTTAAAAGTCAAAGACATTGGACGTTATGTTTTAGATCTAAAATTTAATGATTTGCTCACAGATACATCAAAAAAATAATTTAATGGGCACTCGTGCACTTTTTTTTCACTTTAGGCTATTGGATGTTCTTGGCTAATGATTTCTTGGCCATTTTTGCCCCTTTGCCCATTAATATAGATGGATGTATCTTCTTACAATTGGAGCACTGTAACAGTGACAGGATTCAAATAGGTGAATGGCATGTTGCTTTGCTAAATACATCACACAAGCAGTCGTACACACAACCACCAAAATCTGAATTGGTGGCTTTAAGCCGTAACCATATTGAACAATGCTAACCTACCTTACATATGCAAATTAGTTGACAACTTATAAACACCTATCATCCTTTTTTAAAGCTAAGTGCACAGATTCAATAGGTAATTACAAGATGAGCCACGTAATAATACTTACAACGAAACAAGCATCAACAGCATTACCACAAATGCTTGTATAACCCATCAATAGGCCAAACAGTATAAAACTCTACCTCTTTAGAGGTCAGACACTCCATAGAACACCTGAAAACTTTACTCCAAATAAATGTACGCACAATTTGAAAAGCTAGGTTGCAATTCTTTAACTGAATCTAATGCATGCTCCCTATAGTCTAGATTTGAAATAAGGGGAGGGAAAAGAGCTTCAGCTTTCATCAAACGAGTGAATGTGTTATAAGAAAATAGTTGGAGAGGGATATGTAAATCTAGAGTAGATCTCTTTAGCAGTAGCTTTAGCCTTCATCTTCATATCACACATGAGGGAAATGGCAATTGCATTCTTGTGACTATAGGCTGAAAAAACATGAGGGAAAAAAACTTATGGGTTTTAGGCTTGTAGTGTAGCTTTTTTTTAGACTATATTTCAGACTCAACTTAATAGACTTATTATACACACACACACACCCACACACACACACACACACACACACATATTGGTAGGAAGGGTAGCCTAAAAGCTCTACTTATAGCCCATCTCGCGCCTTTCTATTTAGCTCATTTTTATTCCAACACACCCATTTTTGTTTTTAAGGGGGGTTCATGCCAACCCAAATTAAATAAATATGCACAGGTTTATAGGGTAACTCCGCCTATGTTTTATAGCCAGTCCCAAGCCCGAGTAAAGGAGGAGGGTTGTGTTAGGCCATCAACAGCCAATGTAAAAATTTGTTGAATCTATCATGAACATGGACAATAGACGTTATAATGTTAATGCTAGGTCGTTGCCCGTAAGTAACGCGCTGCATGGCTCGAGTACAGTGATAAGTGAGTTAGAGCCGCTGCATCGGCGCCCGGATGTAGTGTTAAATGAGCAAGGGCTACCGCGTCATTCTGGACGCACGCGGCTAAAGAAGTTAGTCCATAAGAGCAAAATTAGATTGGTACTTGGAATGTTGGGACATTAAATTGTAAATCTGTAGAGGTTGTAGGGGTTATGATTCAAGGAAAATCAATATCCTTTGCTTGCAAGAAACAAAATGGGCGTGGAGAAGGAGCTAAGGATATTCAAGGTTTCAAACTTTGGTATACAGGAAAAGTAAGTGCACGCAATGGAGTAGGCATCATTATAGATAATGAGTGGAAGAAGAACGTTGTAGAAGTTAGCAGAATTGGAGACAGAATTATTTCTTTAAAAATGATAATTGGACATGAGACTGTTAATATTGTTAGCGCTTATGCGCCGCAAGTCGGGACAGAAGCCAGTCTTAAGGAATTATTTTGGGAGGATCTGGAGGGGTTGATTCGACACATACCACAGAGTGAAAAGATTTTTATTGGAGGAGACTTTAATGGGCATGTCGGGAGGGAAGCTGGTCAGTATGCGAGGGTGCATGGTGGTTTTGGTTTTGGAGAGCAAAAACAATGAAGGGCAAACTCTTCTTGATTTCTCATTGGCGTATGATTTTAAGATTGCCAACACTTTGTTTCAAGAAGAGAGATGAGCATCTCATCACTTACAAAAGTGGAGCCTCAAGGTCGCAGATTGATTTTTTTTGGTTAGGAACACAGATAGAAAACTTTGTAAAAATTGTAAGGTGATCCCTGGAGATGCTATAACGACACAACATAGGGTCCTAGTCCTTGATGTGTGTATTATGAGTAAAATCCAAAAACGTCGACAAGTAGTAACACCAAGATTAGGTGGTGGCAATTAAAGGTGAGAAGCAAGATATTTTCAAGCGAAATCTTTTGGATAAAGGAATTTGGGATTCTCAGGGAAGTGCTAACATCATATGGGAGGATATGGCTAAAAAGATACGGGAGGTTGCAAAAGTAGTTTTGGGAGAATCGAAAGGTTCTGGTCCGAGAGATAAGGAGTCTTGGTGGTGGAATAATAGTGTACAGGACAAAATCAAGTATAAGAAGAACTGTTTTAAAGCCATACATTTGTGTAACAATGAAGAAAATTGGAAGAGGTACCGTATGGCTAAGAAGGAAACTAAGAGAGCTGTGGGTGAAGCTCGTTCCAAAGCTTTTGAAGAATTTTATAAGAACCTTGAGACAAAGGAAGGAGAGCAAAATATTTATAAGATTGCCAAGAGTAGGGAAAGAAAATCAAGAGATCTAGAACAGGTAAGGTGTATTAAGGATGAAGAGGGAAGAATTTTAGTTACAGATGATGAAATTAAAAATAGATGGGAGACTTATTTTTCTAAACTTTTCAATGATGGAGAGGATTCATCTAGTAACTTGGAGGATTTAGTAACTGGTGAAGGAGAACAAAATTTGTCATTCTATCGAAAAATACGTGATAAGGAGGTAAAGGAAGCTCTTAAGAAAATGGCAAATGGTAGAGCTAACGGACCTGATTGTATATCTATCGAAGCGTGGAAATGTTTAGGTGAAGAAGGGGTGAGATGGTTAACTAAGTTATTTAATGTGATTTTACGGTCCAAGAAAATTCCTGATGAGTGGAGGAGAAGTACATTAATTCCTATTTATAAAAATAAAGGAGATATTCAGAATTGTACTAACTATAGAGGGATTAAACTCATGAGCCACACAATGAAATTGTGGGAGAAAGTAATTGAGCACAGGTTGAGATTGGAGACAAGTATTTTTGAGAATCAATTTGGTTTTATGCCAGGTAGATCAACTACAGAGGCAATTTATCTACTAAGGGGATTAATGGAAAAGTATCGTTGTAAAGATAAAGATCTACACATGGTTTTTATTGATTTGGAAAAAGCTTATGACCGTATACCAAGAGAAGTGCTTTGGAAAGCGTTGGAAAAAAGGGAGTACGGATTGCTTATATTAAAGCCATACAAGATATGTATGAGGGGGTAAAAACTAGTATAAGAACGCCTAGTGGTCAAACAAAGGATTTTCCTATAAAGATTGGACTACATCAGGGATCATCTCTGAGTCCTTATTTGTTCAACTTGATTTTAAATGTTTTGACGGAACATATTTAAGAGGAAATCCCGAAATGTATGCTCTTCGCGGATGATATAGTTCTTATAGCAGAGACAAGAGAAGAGGTTAATTGCAAACTTGAGTTATGGAGGAGGACATTGGAGTCGAAAGGTTTTCGTCTGAGTAGAAGTAAGACGGAATATTTATATTGTAAATTTGGTAAAGGACTATTCGAAAATAATTTGGAAGTGAAATTGGGAGATCAAATTATACCTCAAGTGGAAAAGTTTAGATATTTGGGAGCCATTATTCAAAATGATGGCGAAATCAGTGGAGATATTTCACATAGAATTCAAGCTGGGTGGTTTAATTGGAGAAAAGCTAAAGGAGTTATTTGTGACCGTAAGGTGCCTAATAAACTTAAAGGAAAGTTTTATCGTACTGCTATCAGACCGGCAATGTTATATAGTAGTGAATGCTGGGCTCTAACGGGACAGCAAGAGCATAAAGTTGGAGTAGCAGAGATGAGAATGTTACGATGGATGTGCGGACATACACGTAAAGATAAAATTCGAAATGAGCACATACGTGAAAAAGTGAGGGTGGCACCTATTGAGAAAAAAATGGTAGAAAATCGGTTGAGATGGTTTGGGCATGTACAAAGAAGACCAAGGGAGGCACCAGTGAGAAGAGTGGAACATATAACTTTGAGTCCGATTAAGAGAGGTAGAGGAAGGCCTAAGAGAACACTCTTGGAAGTTGTTGAACGTGATCTCTTAATTAATAATATTTCTAAAAGCTTAATAAATGATAGAGTACAATGGCGTCTTGCAATCCATGTAGCCGACCCCACCTAGTGGGATAAAGGCTTGTTGTTGTTGTTGTTGTTGCACAGGTTTATAGGGTCACAGGTTACTTGTTCACCCCTAGGAGAAAATGATAAAACATAGTTTTATAAAATATTCTACACTTTTAAAATGATTATCATGATAGAAAAGGTTTAATTATAGTAGAAAAGAATTAAATTATATAAATAAGCACTACAATGATAAAAAGAATTAAACTCCTTGAATTGTCATTTCCAAATTGAGATTCCAAGCATTTATAAAATAAAAAACAAGTATGAAAGGCCTATGCAATCTTATTTAAAATTGAAAATAGGATGTCAAAATAAAATAGGAAAAATAGAAATAGTTTTGCATTTTAAAATTATATAACCACCTAGCAACCTTTCCAAATAATGCAAGACAATTTTTGTTACTACTTATACCTATCTACAACCATGGTTGGGTTATAGCGCCAAACACAATTTATATCAATAAAACTAATATAAAAGCATATAATATTTGACCTAGGTTTGCACAATACATCATCTCAGATAAATTTCAATCTCCCACATGCCACTAAGCCAAAATCTCATTTTTTTTCAACCTTATGCTCCGAACTAGTACAAATAGTAAACCAACAACCAAAGTAGACAACTCAATCAATTTAAAAACAAACCAATTATATAGTCCTATAATCATGTCATTTCAAACCATCTAAAATAAATCAGTCTTCAGGGTTATAGTCATTAAAATTGTACCAAAAGCATAAATAGTTCAAAAGGCATGATCACATCATTACATTCATACAATTGTCAATAAATGAAGAGCCTTGGTATTGGCAATATAGCATCATTAAAATCTTAAAACAAGATACCTAAAAGAGGTAATAGATCTACACCACTAAGCCTCAGGAACTCCTCCATGTGCCATACTTGGCTTCTCTCTTGAAAATTGTTAACCATATAATGAGACTCAAAATTCTTAGTAACCAATTTATGATGATATATACCAATAATTATAAGTGTATTTATTAAGTGGAAAAACAACAATTACATAATTCAAATAGAAATACAAAAACTATTGTAATGCATGACAAACAATCATTTTTATCTCCCTTTATTAACCTCAAGCTAAAGTCCTCACTCCATGCGAGATTATCTGGCAAAAAATAGATGAACCTGAACCTTTACAAGACCTATTGGGCCTCCAATAGGGGGTACATGGCACAAACATACAACAACAATAAGTCTCCCAAAATTGACCACAAGAGTTAATCAATTACATATCAACAATGTAAAAATATACAACATTACATTCTTCACAATTTTTTCACAATGATATTGCAACATGACATTACACTTGGCAAAAACACTTCAAAATGCATATTCACAATTCCACAAATTTTCCATAAACATAACAAAATAATTTCTCTACATTAATTCATAAATTTACTCAAATAATTACACAAATAACAATAGACAACACTAATCATAAATTAAACCATGGTATCTATAAATATTAGTTTCAATTATTGCAACCAATAAAAACAACTCTAATCATAGAGTTAGAGAGTATAATATAATTTTTAATCTCATAATTAATACTAATCTAGGGTTAGTATCCTTAGGTAAAATTCTAACTTCTATTTTAATCATCAATAAACACCAATATGCTAAAATCAACCTTCAAACTATTTTCTATTATCAAATTTTTCTTTTTATTTCATAATTTTGCACCCAAAAATACTCAAAAATTTCAAACTTGGTCTTAAGTCTAGAATCATCATTTTATAGCCATAGTAATATGTTCATTATCTTAAATAATAATCTAAATATTAACAAATCAACTTATATTTTAATATTAAGTTAAAATCTATTTGTAAGAGTCTAGGGTTTTACTCATAAACTTCAAATTCAAACTCCATCAACAAAATAATTCTCTAGAACATTTATTATACTAACAACAATCTCAATAACTATATTTATTCCTCATAAATTTGTCTTAGGATACTTTTATCAGAAACTACGAGAAGAAGATAGTTAGAAAAAATATTTAGGATACTTACATAATCTTAGAATGCTTAAAATAACTATTATAGTATCTTATTATGGAACCCCAATCTTAAAAGCTCTCACCTATATTTCTCACATTGCACACAGGGAAAGATGAAGGAGAAGAAATGAGCTTAGGTGTGCATAAGAAAGAAAAGGAATGGGGGAAAAGAAAAGGAACAATGGGTATTAATTGGACTAAGGGCCTCTCCATTTTCCCCCTCATTTCCCCTACACTTCTCAATCCTTACCATTGATATTATTTTATTAAATGATTTTTTAATTATAAAAGTAATGAAAGGTTAGGATTGGGAAAGTGGTGGGAAAAGGATGGGTTAAAAAATAGAGAGGCCCCTAGTCTGTATTAATCACGTAGTGGGTCCCATGCTTTCTCTCCCCCTCTTCTTACTTTCCTTCCTTTTTTTCTTTATTTACCTAGACACACACGCACACCAATAGACCCCCCTTCTCTTTCTTTCTTTCTTTCTTTTTTAATCTATATACCTTATATATATAGCCTTTATTATTATTTTATAAAAATCTTAAATTAAAATTATATCCTAAATTAATTTTGATAAGCATGTTCTAATTAACCTATGTATCTTTAAATGTACTTTCAATTTTTCAATTCTAAGTAACTCTTAAAATTTAAATGGGATTTTACATAAACTCCATCACTACATCTTTCTTTTGGACAATCTCTGATGAAGTGATGTCTAATGTCAATACATTTTGTTCTTGAGTAATGTATATGATTCTTGGTTAAGTATATTATACTCAGATTGTCCTACCTGATTGAGATTTCTCTAAGTTTTATCCCACTTTTTCTTAAGTTGTTGCTTCATCCATAAAAGACACTACAAAGGGTCTTGGTCTTTTCCACTATATAAATCAAATTCCTCAATTTTGCCATGTTGCGAATATAAAGCTACTTGCTTTTAATTTAGCATATGATGATACTCCATAAGGGATCCTTAGTCCCTTTTATTTCTGCCTTGGAGTTTGAGTCTACAATTCAAGAAAAATAAATAGACTCTATTAGGAAAATAGAGTACTTGTCACATTTGAAATATGAAAATTGACTCAATTTACTAGCATCTTATCCTGTTTATTTTACTTAGGACAATCCCTTATGAAGTGGCCTATTTTCTGGAAGGTATAGTATTTAACCATTCTTAGGTCATCTTTCTTCCCACCTTTCTTATCCTTCTTCTTGAATGACTTTTCATTCTTAAAATTTGAGCCATCTTTCTTACCCTTCTTGCCATTTTAGGAATTAGGTTAGGTATTAGAAGGACTGACCTCCTTAGTTATGTATGCCTTTTTATAGGATTTATAGGCTTTAAGGCATTCATTTTTAAACTCCATATGTTTTGCAACATCATCAAAAGTAATGATGTTCTCATTATGAGTCAAATTTATTTTCATGTGCTCCCAACTACAAGAGAGCGATCTTATAATAGCTTGAACCTGCTATTCATTAGACAATACGTATCTAGCTTCTTTTAGTTCCTAGATCATATTAGCCATCTCACACAGATGCTTTCTCATAAGAGCATTGGGCTTCAGCTTAAAGGTGTCATACTTTATTGTCAACCTTCTTAGTTTAGTAGTACAAGTACCTCCAAACTTGTCATTCAATGTGATCCACATAGCTTGAGTAGTGGCATACTTATCATATTCACACATAAGGTCATCAACTATTGCATTTAGTAAAGCAATGTGTGCTATGCTGTTTTTCCTTTTCCAAGCCATATAAGCCTTATGATCTCTCTTGTATTAGCAATATTCCCAATGCTAGGTTCCACCACTGCTATAGTCAATGGTTCAATCTCATCTTATTCCTCTAATATCATTCAATACTACATATCCCAATTGTTCCCATTTACCTTATCCCCTTCATTCAATTTGTTGAATCATATGTTTTAATGATGACAGAACTAAGAGAAGAGATGTTTATTACTTATACAGATATCAAAGATCCATGGCTGTGATAAAACCTTCAAGAACTTAAAGAATCAAGAGAAGAAGAAGATCTATAGGCTTAAATCAGTTATTCCTCTTAGATTCAATGTGAAAACTATGAGAGTTTAATCACAAATTATCAATTATAAAGTGAATGCATCATCTTAGGCTCATCAGTCGTTATTGTGCATTATAGGATAAGTCTTTACTATGCATTCAATGTGAAAACTATAAAAGCTTAATCACATATTATCAATTATAAAATGTGTATTCCATCAATCTTTGTGATGATAATTCCTTCAACACAAAGTGCTTAATATTTGTGAATGATGAAAGCTAGCTGTGGTATAAAATATTAGCTCATGTAAATATGAAGCAACTTGACAAGCTTGTTAAAAAGGATCTTGTCATTGGTCTAGCAAAGAGAAAGTTTGAAGAAGACAAGTTATGCGATACTTGTATATAGGGAAAGTTAGTTTAGACTACATTTCATAGCAAAAATATGGTGTCCACTTCAAGACCTCTTGAATTGAATTTAATTGTTCCTGTAAGGGTAAAAAGCTTATAGGATAATCTCTACATGGACTATCTTTATGTCTCATAAAGATCAAACTTTTAATTATTTTGTAGCATTTATAGCCAAAGTTAAAAATGAAAAACGTTTGAAAATTGTAAAGATAAGAAGTGATCATGATAGAGGATTTAATGATTTCAACTTTATTAATTTTTATGAAGAATAGGGAATAAGTTATGAAGTCTCAACACCAAGAACTCCTCAGTAAAATAAAGTAGTAGAGAGAAAGAATAGAACTTTAGAGGAAATAGGAAGAGCTATGCTGAATGAAAAGAAGTTGCCAAGGTACTTCTGGGCTGAGGCAATGAGTATAGCATTCTATATCACCAATAGAGCCTATGTGAGACCAATTCTGAACAAGACACTGTATGAGCTCTATAAAGGAAGGAAGCCCAATATCTCACATTTACATGTATTTGGCTATAAGTGTTTTGTTCTAAACAATGGTAAGGATAATCTAGATAAATTTGACTTTAAAAGTGATAAAACTATTTTTTTAGGACATTCCAATAAAAGCAAAGCTTTTAGAGTCTTTAACAAAAGAACCTTAACTGTTAAGGAATCAATAAATGTCATATTTAATGAGTCCTTATCATATGTGAATAAAGAAGAAGAAACTATAAATCTTCCTCTTAATAATCTCTCACTAGATGACAAGGAGGAAAATCAAACTAATAATGATTCTGTGACTAGTGATCAAAATGGGCAAAAAAATGGTCTTCTAAGGAGTTAGAAATATAGTAAGTCTCACCCTATTGATCAAGTCATTAGAGAAGTTGGTGACAAAGTTAGAACTAGATGTTTACTTAGAAAAATATGTCATTTCAATGCATTTCTTTCTAATATTGAACCTTCTAATATAAAGAAACCTTATCTGATGAACATTGACTTATAGCAATGTAAGAAGAGTTAAGCCAATTTGAGAGAAGTCAAGTTTAGGATTTAGAGCCTAGACCTGTGATCATCCACTAATTGGAATGAAATAGGTCTTCAGAAATAAACTTGATGAAACTGAGATTGTGATAAGAAATAAAGCTAGACTAGTGGCTACAAGTTATAATTAAGAAGAAAGTATTGATTATGATGAAACCTTTGCTCCTGTTGCTAGACTTGAGGGTATTAGACTTTTACTTGCTTTTGCTTGCATAAAGGCTTTTAAACTTTTTCAAATGGATGTTAAAAGTTTATTCTTGAATAGACTAATCAATGAAGAATTTTATGTAGAGTAACCTCCAGGATTTAAAGATCCATCCTTGTTGAATCATGTCTACAAACTGAAGAAGGCCTTGTATTGACTCAAATAAGCTCTTAGAGCTTAATATGACAGGTTAGGTACTTTCTTACTTAGTAAAAACTTCAAAAGAGGTTTAGTTGATAAAACCTTATTCTTTCAAATTGAAGAAAGTGATATTTTAGTAGTTCAAATATATGTTAATGATATTATTTTTAGAGCTACTAATGAAGTTCTTTGTAAAAAATTTACTGAGATTATGTAAGAAGAATTTGAGATGTCCATAATGGGGGAGCTAAACTTCTTCTTGAGTTTCAAATCAGCCAAATGAGAGATGTGATCTTCATAAGTCAGACAAATACACACATGAGCTACTAAAGAAATTTAAATTTGAAAATTCCAATCCAAGAAATATCCCTATGAGCACCACAATCAAAATGGATAAATATGAAAAAAGGAAAAAGGTGGATCAAGCCAGATTTAGACAAATGATTAGATCTTTGCTATATCTCACTACTAGCAAACTTGATATCATGTTTAGTGTATGTTTGTGTGCAAAATTTCAATCAAATCTAAGAGAGTCTCATTTAAAAGCTGAAAAAAGGATCTTTAAGTACTTGAATGGAAAGCTACAACTGGGACTATGGTTTCCTAAAGGTGGGGAGCCTGATCTAATCACCTACTCAAATGTTGATCATGCTGGATATAAGACTGATAAAAAGAGCATAAGTAGAACATGCCAATTCTTTGGAGGCTCACTCATCTCATGGTTCAGCAAGAAGCAGAATAGTGCGTCACTCTCTTCATGTGAAGCTGAGTCTTTAGCTATTGGAAGTTGTTGTGCTTAGATTTTATGGTTAAAGAAACAATTGAAAGATTTAGGAATTCATCTTAAGAAAATTTCAATTAGATGTGAAAACACAAGAACAATTAATCTTGTAAAAAATCCTATCCAACATTCAAGAACTAAGCACATTGATGTAAGATATCATTTTTTAAGAGATCATATGAAAAAGAAGGACATTATATTGGAATTTGTTCTTACAACTGAGCAACCGGCAGATATCATCACCAAACCTTTGGCTAAAGAACAATTTACCTTTATAAGAAGGGAATTAAGAATGGTAAATCCTATTGAGCCATGATAAGTTTTAAATTTTAATTTTACTTGTCATTATACTTTAATCTTTATTAACTTAAGCTTCGGAGTGGTTATAAATTGTTTGGCAAGTTTCATCTCATGAATCTTAGTCTTCTTGATTGATTTGGGGTAGTACTTAAGAAGAAAGTTAGTAATTAGGTTATATTTAATTAAGAGAGCCCATTTTTAATGTTTTAAGATATTTCAAATGTGATTGCATGAAGCTTACATACTTGAAACACTTAACAGCAAAGTGGCTTTCATAAGGCATGACAAATCACACGTGAGAGCAAGAAGCTTTCAAGCATGAAATGTAATACTCTAAATTTTAATCCTTGGATTATTAAGAAATTAATCAACTTTAATTATAGTAATTGAGTGATTTGATATGGCGTGTGGCTAGGGAGGTCTAATATATGTAATCAGTTGTGATTTCAACCTTAATCATGGCTCTAAAATGAAGTCAGGCCATCTAGGTATCGAAAGGAGGAGAAAACACAAAGGAAGTGTCTCTATGCCATATTTCACAATGTGCAGCACGTCCGCCATGATGCACAGATGACAATAAAGAAAGAAGGACCTCTCTATGCTATATGCTGATGTATACAACCAAAAATTTTGATTAACTAATCATGAACTGACACATAAAACATAAGAGAAAGAAGAGAAAAATGGAGGAGCTTATCTTTGCTTTGTTAAGGTTTGTCACATTAGTGATTTGGGAGTATTTTGGAGTTAAAAGACACCTAAGTAAGTGCCCTACACCTTAATCTTCCATTCTCTTCCTTTTTCTTAAAGTTTTTAGTTAGGGTTTGATAACAAAAGATGATTTTTAGTCTATATAGATTATGAATTTTAACCCATTGACTCAGATGGAGTTAATGAGAGTTGTTTAGAGTATTTGAACTTAGAAATGATGAGTTTTGACATCTTTGGTTAGTCAGCCTCATTAGTACTTGAAAATGAGCATTTAATTAGGATTAATAGGGGTTGTTGGGACATTAATAACATTAGAAATGATTAATAATGCTATTCAAAACTAAAGAGAGTTATTAAACCCAATGGGTAAGCTCAAAGGTGAGAAATAAGGATGTTAGGTATTGTAGAAGTGAAAGTGTGAGAGTTGAAATTGTGTTCTTGACAATATTGATGAGTTTAAAATTGATTAATTGTAGATTGAGAATTTAGGCACCATTCTAGCTTAGGAAATCAAGCTTGAAAGCTAATTATTGAGGAGTAAACCTTTGACCTCTTAAAGGTTTGAGATAACCGTGGGAACCCTACCTTGACTAGTTGTTTATTAATTGTATGTTAATGTGAAAATGGGTTTGTGTATGTGAATAATTGATTGTGTTGATGTGATAACATGTTATGCAATATGTGTTAATGCATTTGTTTTGATTTGAACCAAAATGCAAAGGTGTATTTGAATTATATTTCAAACTACAATTTGTATGGAAATGTGGAATTAACGGTTGGCATGAAGATTTAAATGATGGTTAAGCATAATGGAATATGAATGATTGTGTTAAGTTTGAAAGTTGTGAATATATGTAATATATAAAAAAATGAGATTTGATGCTCACTTGGATAGTGCATGGTTGTGGGCCCAATGTGTTAACTTTGAAAATGAAGTTGTGAAAAAATGAGTGGGCATCATACATTGCATGATTAGTTGGTATAAGTTTGCTTAGAGAGAGTAGTTAAAAATTTATATGGTATTTTGACTGCTTTTCGATACATAAAGGTATAGCTTTATCCTATAGTTTGTTGAGGGACTAGAACCTAACTATTTTCACCAATTTATCGAGGAGGTTAGCTTAGGATATACGACACCCTAGAGATTTAAGAGTAGGGAAAGTCATGGTTTAAGAGTGAGTTATATGATCTTTGATCAGGTCATACCTTATTATTAGTGAACTTAGATAGTCCAATCACATGGATAATGCCCTATTTGATATGATAGCCCACACTTTTAGTTGGAAGAAATAAGAAAGGTGTAAGGATAGTTTGACCATGCATATGTGATTATATGACGTGTCATATGATTTTTAAGTTTGTGGCAAGTCAAGATAACAAATTAAGTCATTGTCACATATCTGTGTGTCTTATGGCAATGTACCTTGTGATTGAGATGAGAATGAGTTAATTGAGAAATACTAATTTGTGTTACATGTGTTAATATTTATTTTGAGAAAATCAACTTCAATCTCATGTGTTTATTTAATTAATATGCAACTACATAGAGTAGGCTTACCTTGGTTATTAAGTAGTTAGACTCACCTCTCTTCTTTAACATTTTACAAGCTTTAGCTCTAGTGCAAAAAGGAAAAAGCTTTGGAGGATTAGGAATCTGAGTATTCCTAGGGTAATGCCTCTTAGATTTATTTATTTTGTGTAATAGATTGAATATTATCAATTAGAATGCATTTCTTTTACACTTGTTCTATATAGTTGTTTGTGATGTCTGATTGTATTTTGGGTCCTGAGATGTTGTTTATGATAAGTTGTAAATGTTGATAGGGCTAAAATACTAGTGCAAATGTAGTAAGGTTGATTTAAACATGATATGAATGATTTTAAGAAATGAAATGCTAAAACCTTTCCCTTATGTATTTAGGTATTAAAAAGGGTTGAGGAGTGAAATTTTAATATAGTGGTGTATTTGTGCATGTGGTGTGTTGTACTATTAGTCCTTCATCCAATAAACATGGTTTGGGTGTTAGAAATGGCATTTGGCATTTGTATAAGGTTTGGACACCTTTTGTTGTGAGTGTTTGTAAGAAAGTATGAAAATATGTTTGGGTGTCCAACTTCTTCGTGTGACTTGATTTAGAAGTAAAGCTCATACTATTAACTAGTTTGTGAAAATAGCTTTTTATAGATACCTAGATCATCTCATTCATATGTCGAGTGAAAAAATAGGTCAAATGACAATAAAATTTTATTGTCATGAGCGAGAAACACACCACGATGTATGGCACTTGCGTTATGGCACATCACACAGAGAGTAATAAGCTGCGGTGCACTACTCTATTTTTAGCAACTTGAGATTTTTCAACTGTTTTCAACTTCTTTCACTCTTTTAAGATATCCCATCTTTTTGTAACATAATTTTCCTCTAATTAAAGGTCTAATGAATGGTTTTGACTTATTTTAACTTATGAAAATGTGGTATCCCATTATTTTAAATTAAAAACTTGGTAATCTCATTATAGGTTAATCCCTTAATTACCTTAATTATTCGAGTTAATAGTATTTAGTAAGGCAAATGTTTCATGAAATGTCACATAGAAAGTCACCTTCCTTGAGTCATGAAAAATCACTCGTAAAAGCACTTGGTCTTAAATAGTGAATCATCTTACAGAGAGGTATCCTTTTGAGTCATGACAAATCAAGTATGAAGGTCGAAGCTTTCTAAGCATGAAATGTACTTCTAAAAGCCTTCCCTTTTTATCCTGGACATTTTACCCATGAAATTGATTTGTGATCACACATGAATAGGTTTAACCAAAAATGTCAAATTTCATAACCTTCACTATATTGACGAATAAGGCGTGAAACTCATTAGTCTCAAGCATGAAACGTCTACATGCATGAAATGATGAATAATAGGCAAATCATTTCTCTATCATATGTGAATGGCTCATTGCTATATATATGCACACCATATGTCAGATTCTTCATTCCACACGCTTTCTAATGTCAAAAATTTGACCATTATAGCTCTCTCTCTCTCTCTCTCTCTCATTCTTAACTTCCTCCTTAATCTTTCTCTAACTGTTATAGTGCTTGAATTTCTTTACCTATTATTCTTAAATACTATTTCTCATCTCTATTCCTTTCAAACTCCTCTCAATCCTTAACTTACCTCCTTTTTCTTGTTATTGTTGCATTTCTAGAAATGGCACGAACCAAGGAGACAAAAAAGAAGTAAAGCATTAAAGTAACAAAGAAGAGGAAATTTTAATAAACTTTGATTCAAGAGGCTAGAAAATCACCAGATCAACTAATAAAGAAGAGCAGAATTCTAAGAGTTAGAAAGGAGCTTGTGCAAAAATTCCACAGACAAGCTAGCTTGAAGATGAACTGCCTAGACTTGGAAGGAAATTGTTTAAGGATGACAATAGTATGCCTCCTAGTGACTTGTTTAAGGAAAGCTTGAGAGAAGGAAAGCTGTTAAGCTCAAAACACACATTAACGTTCAATAAGTTTTTCTCCTCTAGAGTTGTAATAGCTAGGCATTTCACTAAGTATGACTTATTTATAAAAGTTCATAACATTGATATTGATGAATACTTAAGTGATTAGAAGGGATTGTTAGAGCTGAACATCAATTACTCTCCAAAAGTTATCAAAGCCTTTTATGCAAGTTTTGGTTGGGGACATATCAAAGAAGATATACAAGACTCAAGTGAGTGGATGTCTTATATTCTTCACGGCCAAAAGCTTAGGACACATTCTGGGTATTAAAGCAAAAGGAGTAGAACTACAAGAGTTTGATTAAGCCACCTAAAAGAATGCTCTAAAATTTCACTTTGTGGAAGAGCAGTACAAAACCATCATGATGAGAAAGGATGTCCCTAAAGAAGTTTTGAAGGCTAATTTCTCTTTTAGGCCTATAAATTTCCCTTTCAAACATCAGATGCTAGAATATGTGGTGGGAAGGTTTTTTGTAAACAAGAGAACAACCTTCAACACTTGCAGTGAGTTTAAAGATAAGATGTTGATAAGGTTGAACAAAAAGTAGAAGATCAATATGTGTCGCTACATATTAACCAAAATTCTGCATGTGTCCAAGATGGACACCAAGAAGAAGAAGGAGAAGAGGGATAAAAATCTTTATTTTCTAATTATTATATCTACAATTCTTATCAGAGTTAATCATATTCAATGAATTGTTATGGAGCTTGAAGAGTTTAAAGATACTGCACTCTTCAAAACAAAGTTTAAGCTAGTTGGAAAATATTTTGTCCCAAGAGAAGAGGATGAATCTGTTCATGTGGCATGTAACATTCTAGATTTCAATTTTAGGAAATTTTAATGTTTAGAAGGGTATTTTGATAAAATTCAAGTAAATTTTTAATTAATAATATTTTTAGGAGACTAATATAGCTAATAGATCATTAGACAGTCTTATAAGAGGGCTAGATCGGAATTTGAGTGGGCTGTGGCATGAAGAGAGGCCCAAAACATATCTGTACATCTATGTGTCATGCCATGGCAGACACGCCATACATCATGGCACACATGCAAAATCTACACTCATCAGTTAAAACTATAAATACAAAACCTAAACAATCATATATAAATCTCTTAACTCATTTTTAAAATGTAGGATATCGACTGAAGTTAAAAATACCTAAACATAAGTACATATGCGCAAAGGAAGCATTTAAGGAGGCATAAATACAATAGCGTTGGAAATGGAAGTAAAAAAAAAAATTTGCCTAAAAAAACAGCAATGTTGCAACTTGTGCAACATGCGCCGTGACATGTGGTACAAAACCACAGGATCATGCTATGGGCCTTGCACACCATACGCTATGGTGCATTGGCATATTTTTCTATCATCATAGTGTATTTGATATGAATTTTAGGCATGCACCATTTTTATATATAACGTTCGATTAGAGTGATTTAAGTACCCACATGAAACTTCACAAAAGTCCCAGTAACTGAATAAAAAACAGGGTATACATAACTTTAAAGTTGAACTCCTACCTCTAGCTATATATGAATGCTCATGCACTGTCAAGTCCCACTAATAGATCACAGTCAATACTCTGGACCAAGACTTTGTAGCCTTTCATAAAGTAAGGTCACATGTGTAAAGTCCTAATTTTCATCCTGAGCTCTATCTACACATCCATTTCTTAACTTACAACAAATATTAGAGATACAGCCCTTAATTTATTTTTAAAATGCAGGATCCTGACTTCATAAAAAATATATTCAAATAAAAGGGCTAATGGAAGTGTAAATGATAATCCCGCGACTTAAAGAATCAACAATTTTCTCTAAAAACAAGCCATGCATCATGGCATGTGGCACATAGCATTGTGCCCTGGTTTCGCGTCATGCATCATGGCTTGAACACCATGCACTATGGTGTATGTATCAGATTCTATTATCATGGCAGATTTTTTATATGAACTTTTATCGCGCACCATTTTCACACCTGATGTTCAATTTGGGTGATTCAAGCGCCTACATGAAGCTTATATCACAATCTATCAAATGAAACAAGTTTAGACACAATCTAATGGTCCAATCTTAAATTGGACACCCAGGAGCAAAAAGTTACTTGTTCATTCAAAATTTAGTATTCTAAGTATTCAATTCTCATTCTATGTCCTATTATACTACTTTAGGCCTTGAACCAAATTCAAAAGGACTAAATACACCTAATTAGCATATATAACAACATACCCCACATAAAATACACATTTTGACCTCTCAGTGCCATATTATGCACTTGTGATCTTATATGTGGAATCACACGTATCCACATATACACACCCATAATTATTCCACTTTTACACCTCTGACTTTCACATATAAGGCTAAACCTCACCACATAGTCAGGAATTACAAATACACTTGATTCATACAAATGGGTCCAAGGCCTTATCATTTAGTCAAGATCCATATACATACACATTTTATCATCACAATTCACATATATGTCAAGGGAACTAGTTATACAACTTAATATAAACTTGCTTGAATAGTATCTAGGATTGCCCACATATTCACTACTGTGATGTACTTGGCAAGATGCAATATAGAGTATACAAGCAAGTTCTCAATAACATAATCATATATACACATTCACATACTTATGCATCTTAGTTAGCAACCTAAACATTTAACAATATTTTTATACATTTATTACACTAAGGTGGTGATACCACTATAAAAAAGAATCTAATCCTTCCTTGCTTCCTTTTCTGGCCTTCTTGCACTCTCTTCACCTATCTACAAAAATAATGATGTGAGACATACGTCTCAATAACTTTGGTAAACCCTAAATACCAATTAGTATATAAAAACATAAATAAGAGATAAAATAGCATAGTTTTTAATAAAGAAGTATAGATAGTGTATGCACAAAATCATACACAATCATCCACTATGCTCATGCACTCTCAGTTCCCATTAGCAAAGCAAGCTCAATGCTTAAACTTTCAGCCTTAGATAAAATAGGGCCCACCAAACTACTGTCTTAAACTAGGTATCATTAATATAGGTGGTCTCTTGAGTCCTCACTAATAGAGCATACTCAATGCTTGAATTGTTAGGACTTCCTAGCTTTGCACAAAGTAGGGCCATGACCCCCTACCTTAGTCTAGAGTATACTCCTGGATAATTCTCCTAGTTCCTTCTGGCAAAGCAAGTGACCTTCAGGACTTCCTAGCTTTACGTAGAGTAGGACTGCATACCCTTACCCTAGTCTAGAGTACAGTCGTGGATGCAAATGCACATACCTCTTTGCATACATTTCAAACATCACTCATATACCCACATGCATATTCTTTTGTAATACTACTACTCTATCAGTTCATAAAACACAGTGTGTAAAGTCGCTTATATAACATAGACTTCACCAATCCAAACACATATCAACATACAATAACAATACAATATTAGAGTAACAGCCCTCAATTTGCTTTTAAAATATGGGATCTTGACTTCATAAAAGACATGTGGTATAGAGCAACGTGCTCTGTTCTCTTTATGTCATGCATTATGGTGTGATACACAATGTGCCATGGTGCATATGACAGCAATTTGGCTATCAAATGACATTTTACAGGGTTAACTTTTGCCTCACATTAATTTCACATCTGATATCTGATTGGAGTGATTCAAGTGCCTACATAAAGCTTTTAATATATTTTATCTAGTGAAAAAAGTTTGGACACGATCCAATAATCCAATCTATAATTAGATGCCCAGGTGTAAAAAGCTATTTTTTCTTTTAAAACTTGCACTATAAATGTTTAATTATCATTCCTTGTCCTATTAGACTACTTTGGGCCTTGAACTAAGCCCAAAAGGACTATATACACTTGATCAACACAATATATCACACATATTACATCAAATACTCATTTTGACCTTTTAACACCATATTACACACTTATGGACTTATATAAGGCATAAACAAACAATCACATATACACATATACTTGTTCAACTTTTAATCATCTAACTTCAACACATAGGGCTAAACCTTGCTATATGGTTAAGGATCATAAGTATTATTGACTCACATGAATGGGACCATGCCTCACCATTTAGTTAAGATCCTCACATATACATGCATTTTCTCAACACATTCATATTCAATACAAGTGGAACAAGTTATACAGCATAATATAAACTTGCTTAGATAACATCTAGACCTACTCATGTATCTATCACTATGATATGCTCGACGAGATGCTTACAAACATACAAGAAAGTTCTCAACAACAAAATTACATATTCATATTCACATATACTTATGTATCTTAATTGGCAACTAAAATTTCTACCTACGACTTTATACATTCATTACACATAAGTGGTCATATCACTACCAACTAAAGCTACTCTTTCCTCATCTCCTTTCCCAGCCTTCTCGTGCTCTCTCACCTGTGTACAAAGGTAATAGAGTGAGATATTCGTCTCAATAACTTGGATAAATCCTAAATATTAGTTAGTAAGTAAAATCATTACAAGAGATAAAGTAGAATTATTTTAATAAAAATAGTATAATATGCATTTACATGAATTCATACTCATCCATCCATCATGCTTATACTCATGCACTCCCAGTTTCCCCTAGCAGAGCAAGTTCTACGCTTGAACCAATACCTCTAACTTTACATAAAATAAGGCTTACCAAACCACTATCTCAATTTGGAAATCATCAATATGGGTGATCCTTTAAGTCTTACCTAGCGGATCATTCTCAATACTTGGACTATTAAAACTTCCTAACCTTACACAGAGTAGGACTACGACCCCCTATCCTAGTTTAGGGTATACTCGTAGATGCAATGCACATGTCTATGCATATGTCTCATTTCATACATTTCATGTATCATTCACGCACCCGCATGCATATTCCTTTCACAATATTACTATTCTATCAATTCATAAATCATAATGTATACAATTACAAAGTACTTGTAAATAATTAAACAAACTAACAAGTAAAAGGGTTACTCTGGTTACCTTTTACCCTTGTTATCAAGGGTTACTAATCACACTGGACTCCTCAAGTTAGTTCAACCTTTATGAGCAAATCCTTGAATGCTTGGTCTACATAATATACATTCTTTGCTCAATTCTCAATATTTACACAAGTATAAATTTGGCTAAACCATATCCTTCATCATATAAAACAAATCATTTAACACCTTTTAGGCTTACATAACCATTCTCTATAGTCACTTGCCCTAAGGCCACTCAATCAACCAAAATACCTCCTAACTCATTTATTTACTAATTTCCTCCATTTTTGACCAATCAAATTAGGTTAATTATGCCCATATCCTCAGAATTCAACCATTAAACTTCATATTAGTCATAAAACTTTAGTTTCATACTCGAAAGCCCTTTTTAAACCTTTTCTTTAGATTTTAATTCCTTGAAACTTCCTAATTCAATATCTCTACCAACCAAACTTAAAGAAATTTAGATAGAAATGTAGCTTAAGGATATATGATACTTACTCGACAAGTTATTGGCCAAAGCAAACTCCAAGTTATCGGATAATGGTTTCCCTAGTAGAGACAAGCTTCTTTACCTCTCCTAATGCATTTTTCTTAAATTTCCCTTTTGATTCTACAAGCTGATCACGTCAGCTTTAAGTGAATTCTATGCAATGCGTCGTGCCACATGTAGCACCAGCCACAGCATGTGACATAGTAAGGTTAATCTCACTAATGCTTGCACATTTCATCACAGCTTGTCTTTCCACCTTCATTCTCTTTGTTTCTTCCTTTCTTCTCTATTTTTTTAATGGACTCAGGATAGATTCATTAAAAATCTACACCATTTGCCATAGTGCAAGGTAAATCAGCTATGACAAATGACTTAATAAGCCCAACTCAAATTTGAATCCTAATCTTTAGCCTAATTGGCCTAATGCCCATCCTAGCTCAATCTTAAAGTTGTCCATGTTCTAACAAGTCCATTAGTCATCCAAAAATGTAATTAACTTAATTAATAAACTAACTGACTAATTTACCCTCACTTTATTCATAAACTAAAAATTTAAAAATTTAGGATGTTATAGTTATCATGGCAGAAGAGGATCTATCATAGTAAAAAGAATTAAAAATAATGAAGAAGACCTATCATGATAATTTAGAATTTACTAAGTTAATAAAAGTGTACTAAATAGGAATCTAAATTAAAGAAAATGTGCCTAATGGAATTCCATTGAAAAGAAGTATTTAAAATCCACTATTTTTGTTAGCAATCATAAACAAGAGTGAAGCATGGTTCATAGGGGCTAAATTATCCAAAATAAGTTCATAGAAGGTTAAAAGGAAAAAAGGACTATTGTAGTAATTAGACAAATGAAAAAGGGCAAGCCTGTCTAACTGTGTCATGTGTCACAGCATGTGTGCTATGCATGGTAGTGCATGACACAGAGTATATTCACCCTTTTATGTCGTGTGTTGCGGCCAACAATACATGTGCCCGGTACACAGCACTTGATAGCACTCTTGATAGTATGAATAGTATTTTTAATTCAAATAGGCATAACTTTTCACACATATATCCAATAACCACATCAAGCATATTATAAAATCTAGCTAATGGCTTTTGTTTGATACACGGATTCCTCTATATGGGTATTTTATCCATGAAATTCAATATATAACAAAACAAAACTTCCAAACAACTTTAAACTTCCCAAACTATAACCAAAGCCAAAAGCTAATGTGGCGAACATTTGACCAAATCATACATATGCCAAACAACAATTCCAACATATGAGCTTACTCATTAAACTTAAAATCCTTTGGTTAGGTTACAGCCACCCAACACATTTAAAAATTAAATGCAACATAAATAGTCATAAGTAAATATTCTACTTTAAACACATTATAAATCATTTAATAATATCAAAATATGGGCATGAATGTTAAAAACCAACTCATAGTAAACAATTACTAATTAAATCAAAAGTGAGAAGTCACACATCATTTACATAAATTATACCTTATAGTTGGCAAATATAGGCCTAATTAAATCTAATGGTGTCTATACACACCAAACTATGCCTTAGGTGCTTTTCTAGCTGGATCCTTTCCTGTAAGAATGTTAACAAAGGGAAATGAGACACAAAGATCCTAATAACCAATATTAATATGCAATGATATATATGATACAACTAATCATATGATTGCTAAGAGAAGTATACAAAACGTTTTCAAACACAAATTAACCAAACAATCAAACAAGAAAATGCATAATTACACCTTATTTTCCTCCATACACCTTGCCCAAAATCTAACTAACCCAACCAAAGGTAAGTTTGTCTAAGCTATTTCCTACTCATTGGGTCCAATGACAGCATAACATGTAGTAGGTAATCTTCAAACAAAAATCCTAATGCCATATTTCAAAACCCAACAAATTATGCAAGTTATATATAGATCTAAACATTTCTCATACTTCCAAACATAATGTTTCATACCAAACATAATTATACATATAATATAATCTCACTTGGCAATAAACTTTCAAAACAAAAATATACTTTCGAAACAACATTTCTAACAACAAAAATACACAATCAATTACAAAACGCATACCACCAAACACTAATAGAGGTTACCTTTACTCCTCACTAGTAAAGATTGTCAAATTAAAATAATACATAATCACTACACCTAGATGTAGAAGCTTAAAGTAACTCCCAATGACTCTATCTAAGCTAATATATTTGACCAAATCATTCCCACATTAGAAATAAAAACTACCCAACCTCAAAATCCCACTAAAAAATTTCATAAAAGGGTTAAGAGAGGAAAGTAGAAGACTTACTTAGCTTAAACCCCCAGTAGGACTTTCCTTCTTCTCTACCACTCACTTTAATTATTCTTCTCCTATGTCTGTCATGAGTTTCTCATGATAATTTTAGCGAATTTATCTCCATTTGCCATGGCAAATAAGGATGCTTGCCATGACAAATGACATAAATTTAGGATCAATGATTTTAGGCCTTCTTCTTGGCCTAGTTGACCCAATAATTACTATAACTCGACTCCAAAGATGTCTAAAAGGTCTAATAGGTCCATAATTGACCCAAAAACTCAATAAAACAAAGCATTTTATTAATTTACTCATTATCTTTATGATTTTTAATAAAATCTCAAGTAAAAAATTCATGATGTTACATCTTTCTTTTGGATCTTACCAAATACCACATATATGTCTTTCACTCATTGATATACCAGGCCTATGGCTCTAGAGCTTTGTCATACTCTTGATAGCCATTAAATGACTTCTTCTATCTATGATAAGGGTGTCTCATCTCAAGAATATTAGATGAATAAGATAGACTGTCTTCTTCCTATGTGTTAGTTATTGATGCTTTATGTTCTCTTTATAGTTAAGGCATGGTTTATGGCCTTTCATACTATATCCAAACAAGTCTTCATATGCAAGAAAATTATTTATCAAGCAAAAAATCATAGCTTAGAACTTGAAAGACTCATTTTAATATAAATCAAACATATCCATACCTACCTCCCATATCATCTTTAAATCTTCAATCAATAGTGCCAAATAAATATCTATATCATCTCCTGGTTGTTTAGGGCCTAAATTCATCAAAGATAGCATGATATATTTGTGTTTCATACACAACCATGGAGGAAGATTATAAATAAAATAACAGGCCATGAGCTATGTTGACCGCTAAGATTGCTGTAAGGATTCATTCCATCTATACACAATTTAAGCCTAAGATTTTTAGGCTCATTGACAAATTCATGAAATAATTGATCAATTCCTTTCCATTATAGAGAATCACCTAGATGCTAAAGCATACAATCAATTTTTCATTCATTAGTATGCCATCTCAAATTATTTACCTCATTTAGATTAGCAAATAAACATTTAAACCTTAGTATTAATGAAAGATACCACAATACCTTTGTCGAATATCTCTTAGTGATGGAATTATCAACACCATCCATCTCTTTTATGTAACATCTTGAGTTTTAAATCTAGAAATTAATGGCTAATTAAGGGTGAATTAGTAAATTAATGGATTAATTAAGTTAATCATGTTTTCAAGTTGCTAATTGACATTTTGGATCATTAGATAGCTATAAGGAAGGGCTAGGGTCAAAGTTGGGTTAGATTTGGGACAGGACAACATGATACAAGTGAGATTGAGCTCACTATGTCTTATGTCATGGCATAAGCACATTATGTTGTGGCATAATGCATAATTGTGTGAATTTAAGTTGTGAAAATCAATAGAAAAATAGATGAAAACTTGAGGAAAGCTAGGGCACGAAGGAGAAGGATAAAGGCTCTACTAGGGCTTAAATTTGGTCAAGGTTAGAGGTTTGTTTGGACATCTAATTATCTAAGTAAGCTTAGTAACAATCTTCTCTACCTATCTACCTTAATTTTCTTAGATTTTAAAGACAGGTTGGTTGGATTTTGAGTTAGAGGGGTATTATACTTGAACCCTAGGTCTTACATGTGATTGTGGGAGTTTGATTTAATCTTTTTTGAGTTGAATAAGTATTAATATGAAGATTTGGGTAGTGGATTGAAAGGGTTGAATGAACTCTAGCCATAATTTAATATTTTTAAAGCTGTAGGAGCTATGTATTGGTACAAATTAGTTTGTCATTGCTAAATGAAGATGTTATGAGTAGCTATAGCTTTGAATAGCTCTATGATAGAAGTTATGAATTTTTGAGTAGTTAAATTTAACTAAATTCAGCTAAGACATACTCATATTAGGCTTGAAAGCTAACATGTAGTGCATATATTGTAGATTTTAGTAGTTGAGACCCCTTTAGGGTTAAGGAAGCAATAAGAGCACATGTAGATGATGGGAAATCCTTTTAAAGACAAAAGGGTTAAGGTAACTGTATAATCTACAGCATTTATTAATTGGTTTAAGCAAGTATAAGTAGTTTCATGTGCATAATATGCATTATATTCATATAAATATGTTTTATAGAACTATAAACATAATTGAGATAAGACATAGTTGTACATTAGTAGACATTTGCAAAGTACATGTGTATGTGTATGAAAAGTACATAAAAGAAAGTGGTGATTAATCCCTTTTTATATAGTAATGTGCATGCATGGCATTATGATGAATTATTTATGCATATGTGGTGATTAATAGTATAAGGGAGATACATTGAGGAGAAAAGTGGTGAAAATCTATATGCTACTGCTAACAACTTGGGATGTCAGGTGTGGCACATATTTGAGATTGCTACTATGAGTAGTTTGGGTAGTCACCTTAGGCACTCCTTAGTACTTATAAAGGTATGGAGTTGGAGTCAACAAAACCCTAGATACTTGTAGTAAGGGGAAATTTATTGGTCAAAAGTAGGATATCACCTTGGCCAATTAGTTATTCCCATGTAAGGTGAGCAAGCACTAATCCTATAGGGGTTGGCACAATATAAATGCCCACGAATTTAGTCAGGGAGCAATGGAGGATCAGATGGAATTTCTTAGTTATGCATGCCATATATTAGTGGTGAATTATAATATGTTGCTTGTGCATAGTGATAGTTGTTATATAATTACTTGTTATTGCTTTGCCTGTTAATCAGTAATGTAGAATATTTAATTATTAAGACATTGTCTCACCTATGAATTTACATTTTTATAGGTTCTAAGATGAATAGGGTACAAGGGAAAGAGCTAGGTAAGGAATAGCTACTCAGCTATCCATTATAATGCCCATTTTATATTCTAAGTATGTATATAACCATGAATGTATAATATTTTAGGTTGCCAACTAAAAATGCATAAACTTGTTGAGTTGCACTTGCATGGTAATGTGTTATGATGTATTTTGGCTCGTGAATTATATGATGTGATGATATATGTGGTAATAAGTATGGTGATAGGCTAACATACTAGTACAAGTACAGGTACATTGTAAAATGTGTTGTGATATGTTAAATTACTTGTATAGTGAATTTGTAATATTTTAGCCTAAAGGGAATGTTTGGTGAAATATTATGAGAGTAGGCTAAAATACTATTACAATAGATGTGAATTATGGTGATGATTTGGTTAAATAGCAATTATATGTAGAAATATGGTAACTAGTCGTATTAGGTGATAATAGGGCATAGAGTGGCCAAATATTAGTTTTGAAGTGTTATTGGTTGTTTAAATGGTCAATCAGGTGTAATTTAGTTCATCGGACTTGGTTCAAGCCTCAAAATGGGGTAATGGTATAAGTTTTAAGTTTTGAATACCTGGATGTTTGAAAATCATTTTAAAATCTAACTTTTGCATCTGGATGTTCAAATTTCACACATGACATCAGATCATAATCAAACTTGTACCATTAGTTAGCCTATTGAATAAACTTCACATGAGCACTTGAATTACTCCAATCAAATGTTAGATCCAAAAATGGATCACGTCAAAAATTTACCTTGAAAAGCTGTCATGCTATCATGAATTGGCACGTGTGTTGTGGTAATGAAATTGAGCTCTTTGTGTCACATCCATGGCATATGGACCACATGCCATTGCATAAGTGCTAGAATGTGCAAAAATGATATTTTCGACCCTGTTTTTAAATGTTTTGCTTCTCAAACTTTTTCATTCTTCCTATATATTTAAAAATTATTAAGTTTGAGTTCAAACTTTATATTTGAAGGTTTTTCTTGAGATTTTAAATATTTCACATTATTTTTGAATGTTTAATTATTTTAACATTTTCATGTTTACAGTAAGTTTAGGAGTGATTTATAGCTCTTAATTACCATTGTATGTTGTGATTGTGTGGTGATTAATAGTAATGTCAAGGTAGACAATACATTTCACTTTGTAGCATGATAACCTACATGCCGAATATGCATCCATCTCTTCAAAATCATTTCTATAAAATCTACAGCAGTGAGGGCAAGCATATATCTTTTGGTATCCTAAACTCATTAGGCACAATATTTTTTTTCCTCACAGTAACTACTTGGAAGTGTATTACCCTTGGAAGTATCTCTTTCAACAATTTGAGCAACTTTGTGAAACTCTTATTGCTCCATTCATATCTTGCTTTCAAATTCAACAACTTTAACATCATTATTAGTCATGTATATTTTGTGCAACCTAGATACAAAAAGCTTCTTTAAATCATTGCACAAACTATTATATTTATGCACCTTCTCAATGACTTTAACACTAATATCACATAACATGTGCTCTATCTAATCAACAAAATTCATATCATCATCCTCATCCTATAACATTCTGCTTTCTAGATTTACCATACAATTCTAGATTTACCATACAACACCTACTATCTGCATGCTTTGTAGAACCCAAACAAATTAGGTGATCTTTAATCTTCATAAGACTTCATCACAACCCATTTAAAACATTTAACATAAGGCAATAAAACAAACCTTTATTATTAAGAACATTATTCTTTGCAAATTCTAAAAATAGATCTATCTCCCCATATCATATTTATCACTTGTTGGTAAAGCATCTATCCAACTACATTTTATCATTACTTAATTCAAATATCAACAAATAATTTATAATTTGAAAGTTTTAAAAAAAATTGATGGCATAACAATTTATAAATTGATATTCCTCAAGAAATAAACCCTCTATTTAACCTTAATAAAACATTAATTTTATCAAATCTCAATAATTCAACTCCAACAAATAAATTATACTAAATTTAACAAATCAATATCATGGAAATTTAGAAAAAAAAATCGGTAGTATAATGACTTATAAAGCAAGTTTTCCCGGGCACAAAACCTTTCAATTTGATCAATTTAAGCACATCTCAATTAAACTACCAATAATTATCAACCCTAATTAACAACTAATTCAAACTACTATCACATAAAAGCTATCGCATATAACTATCAAACAACAATCTAATCTATGACAATGGGTGTTGAAAAATTATCCCAACAAACAAACTAAAAAAAATTAAAAAAATAGTAAGAAAAGAACCAAAAAACAATAAAAAATTATCAAAAAAATTTAATTTTTTGGAGCTAAAAGGATAATTAAATTACATTATTCTATTTCACCTTATTAAAATACCAATTTCAATACATTTTAACAAATCTCAATGATTTAACTCCAACAAATAAATTATACTAAAATTTAAAAAATCAATATCATGAAATTTTGAAAAACAAAATTAGCAACATGACGACATATAAATTGCTCATTGATGGCGATAAGCACCCCTGGGACCTATTGCCAAAAGTATATCATAATCCAAACACATTTAATATAACTAAATTAAAACACAATTAAAAGTTAGATTAAGTCACTAGACATAATAGGTGCCCATCGCCAAAAATATATCACAATTCAAACACATTTAATATAACTAAATTTGAACACAATTAAAAGTTAGTTTAATTCACTAGAAATAATTAATTTATATTCATTTATTAATTAAATTTTAATTTAATTTAGTTATTTTTAATGAATTGCGGTGAAAGTTGGTTATTTTGTCTGTCACCATATAATCTAAATTTTTTAACTTATTTACATAGTTACCATTGAATCTATTATTACCACAATTATATTGGAAGCTTCAGTGAAAAGCATGTCATTAAAATTGTAACTTGTACTATGGAACAAAAGAATTATCACCTCCAATGGTGGCAATACCGCAATCTATATTCAATGTAATATTAATTATCGTCAATACAATAGTAATTATAGTTACCAAGGTGCTTATATGTACATTAATCACTTCCTAATCCTAGGATTAGATTAATTAATCTCATTAACCTAAACACTTCCCATACACTTTAATCATCAAACTTAGTCCTATTAATCAACATTATACCTCTTAGTCACAAATTTAATCCCCACAGCCCAAAAATCATCACCAAAGTTCATCTATCAAGCCTAAGGTTTTGAATTTAAGCTATCCATTGTGATAAACACCATTAAAAAAAAATCAAGCCATGCTTATTTAACCTCAAGCAAGCCTTTAAATTCGAACCCATTGGTTGCCTACCCAAAAAGTGAAAACCTAACTAACCCATTGCATAATCTAGCTAGAAATGGAGAGTAGAAGGTAGAAGAAAGATTAGGAAGGTACCTTAAGCCTTTAAAACTCACAAATCAAGCCTCAAGCTCTAGGAAATTAATGCCCTAGTAGAGCCTCATAAATTTAGCACCAAACCCTCCCAACTCCTCTCTCTTTTTTGTTTTGTCAAGTGATAGAATGAAGAGTTTAAATTTTTAACTGTGCATCATATCAAACACATTATGTGCCGCAACACATGTCACAAATTCAAACTTCTTACTTAAGCCCACAATTGTTGGGCCATATCCAACCCAATACACGTTTTAGACCCCAATAAACCCTCCTATGATTCTAGGCCAAATTTAATCCATAATTAAGTGCCTAAATCTATGATTAACCTTAATCAATTAAAACTAAATCACAAATCAATTCTCCAATTACACCTCAAAATAACACAAATTCTAATTTGAATCCTCAATTCATCCACAATCTCCACAATTAATTCCTAACTTAAAAATTAAGATGTTACAGCTTACAAACCGTGCAATTTTTCCCTTTAACATTTGAAAATGGAGAATTGATCACCTTGTTAAAAAGCTAACTTTGATTGTTAGTTGACCATAAAAATTAGCTAAAAAGACCATAAAAGTTATAGAAAAAGAACCACCTGAAAATTATAGAAATGTACAATTAATATCAAATAAATCATCTAAATTACAGAAAACAAATATAATATGTAGTCCACACCCCTCCTCCCTCTTCATACACCACAGGTTGTATTTTGAATAAAAGCCCTGGGCATTGCTTCCATTGCCTCGGCATCTGGGTTGGTTCTTCTTCCTTTCATTTTTTGAGTAAAATGGGTTTAATTTATTCATTATGCTGGCAATACGTACAAATGGATTAAATTTTTAATTGAACAAAGATATTGTATTGAGGAAAGTGTTGGTAGGAAATAAATTGGTTGAAATCCGGTATGTTCATCCATTTGTGCTTTCAAAGTTAAAATAAATATGTAGTACACACTGCACAGTTGTGTTGAAGCCGTACGAGAAGGCATTGACAAGGATATGTGAACATAACTTTCCAAGAAAGGTATTGAGTGGATTTAGTCAATTAACTAAAACAAACTTAAAATATCTAAACTTCTGAGAAGAGGAGGGAAATAAAATAAGGTGGCATTGACAAAAACTTTTCCGAATTCTAATCAATTAGCCTTTTTATTTTCAGAATCGTTGTTTGTGTTGTGGGGAGCTTACGATTATTTGCTTTTTCATGTTGAGGTTGTGACAAAATTAAGGTACATATTTGCTTAGCTTTGAAAAGTTTTATATTGCAAATTCATTTTGACAAAATTAAGTTTGATTAGCTTTGAAAAATGTTATCTCTCATGAATGGATAGTTTAATATTGATATATTAGTTGTTGCTATTTATGCTTAAATTTGATATTTGATTATCTGAGCTAGTTAAATTGGTTAATTTAATGTTGTTGGAATTTTGGAGGTTTCAATTTTTAAGGAAAAACTCTGCCAAATTTTTGTCTAATATTAACATATTTGTGCAAGCTCAAAAAATATAAAATTAAGCTTGGTTATGCTAAATGTTGACATTTCTTGATTTTAATATGTAAATATCGGTTTAATTGATTTCTGCTTCTATAGGTTTAAGTTGTTGAAATTTTAGGATGTCTTATTTTAAGGGAATCCATTGTCAATTTTTTTTTAAGCAAAAGTATACCTTACGCTTCTAACCTTAACAAATTAAAGTGAAAATAAATAAGCCAGAAAAAATTGCTAATTTGATAGATTTTGTTATAATTGACTAGGTAGTATTAAAATGGATCATAATTGGATAAATGTTAAGAAATTGAGAAAGAAAGAATATAAGAATGGTGTGGATTGGTTTGTTGAATTTGCTAGAAAAAAATGTTCTTGGTAAAAATAAGAAGTATTTTTGTCCTTGTGTCAATTGTTTAAATAAGAATCTACTGTATATTGCTGAAATAAAAGAGTATTTACTTTGTGATAGAATAAATGCAATACAAGATGGTTATAGCATGGTGAAGTGGGAACAACCTCTATTTCCCAAAATAAGCAAGTTGTGAATAATTTGAATGATAGAATAAAAAATATGATTCATGATATCTGGAGTTCCATTGATATGCCTAGTATATTTTGTTGTGCTGCTAGGTTGCTTTGTGTGTGTGTGTGTGTGTGTGTGTGTTAAACCTTGTAGGTTTAATTTTGGCCATGAAAAAATTATAAAATATATATTAATAAAAAAACATTAACATTCTACTTCACTTTTCAAAATAGTGATGTAGATACGGGAAATCAAGAACCGCTAACTTCTCTAACTTAACATTCAGTCCAATTTGCAAAACATTGGGCGTTGTATATAGGGTTTGAGCCGAAATTCAAGTTAAATGCTTGTTTTGTGTAAACATGCGAATTTCAACAGCGTTGACTCACCGGTGAAATTTAAGGGATTCCATTAGGGTGTGAGCAACTCACCAAACACGAACCTAGACGACGAAAGCCAAAATAATTGGAAATGGATCTCCCATGTGCTCCGTACACATATTAAAGACAAAATAGCAATTAACTACAACTACACTACTAGCTAGTGATAAAATTGTGTGTGTGTGTGTGTGTGTGTAGAAAGGGGAGGGGGAGAGATCTTGTACCTGGTAATGTTAATGTCCAAAGAGTGGTGAGAATCAATTGGATAGTAACCTTTTAAAAGTTGAAGGAGGGTGTTGTACTCCATGCAGAACTCTTGTCAAGTGAGGAGTCCCTTGGTCATACCTTGCTTTCGTTATCTATTCGACCTTAAAAAATTCCTCACACCTACTGAAACTCTTATTCACGTCAACGAATTTAATACACTCATTAATTACGTTTTAGACTTAAAGGAACTAATAACTGAACCGCATTTCCTCTAAATCAAAAATTATTATACATTAGTGTCTATTTCACCAATTCAATTATTCCGATCCGGGCATAATAAAAGTTAAAGGTTACAATGAAGGATATTTTTGTCCTTATACTATTCACTCAAAAGTATCTGGTATCCTAAAGTTTTATGTGGTCCAGTTTTTCTATTCAATTTTTAAACATGGTGCATGAAATTTCATATCATTAAAAAGTTAACTTTAATCATTAATTGATAAAAAATTATAAAAAAAGCCTAAAAAATTATAAAAAATGGGTTATAAAATTGCAAAAGATGGTTAGTCAAAATTGTATTTTAGTCTTTTATGTAGATCAAAAATAATATTTATATCCTGTTAGTTATATGTAATTTAGGAGAATTAATTAATATTAATTTTTCTTATAATGAACTTGTGTATAATTTTATAAGTCCTTTTCTGTAATTTTTAAAATAATATATTGCAATTTTAGAGTCAACTAACTGTCAAAATTAAATCTTTTAACAAGAGAGTGTTCTATGCCTTATTTTCAAAAGTTAAAGCAAAAAATTAAATTGTAATGCATAAAAGTTTGAGATATTAAATATTTCAAAGTGAATAGTTTTAAGTTTAAAAGTTAAATAACTTGAAATGACTTTTAACCCTACATGTGGGAAGCTAAGGGAAGTTTCCAAACAACATGTGAAATGGAAATGAAAGTTAGTTGATTGTGATCGATAAAGCAGAGGACAATGTTAGTTAACAATGGAAGTAAATACAATGGGTCCCTACCCAAGAAAGTATATGGCTTAAAAGAAAGTTAAAGCGACACCTTCCTAGAGTGACTAGTCCTTTTCTTCCAGTTAAGTCACAAAAACCTTTTTCTCTAGTACTGAAATATCAATTCGTCTCATCCTTAAATGAATAACCTACGCACAAATATATTTCACTATCCGAACCAACTCTTACTGTACGCACAACACACACAATCTAGCTAGTTAGTGACACTGCATATGAGCCTATTGTTAATATATGCTCCTATAGCAGTAATAGCTTCATTTATTACAACTTTTAAGTTCTTCGTACTTATAATATACCCACCTAGCTAGCTCTTGTAATTTACTATTTGGTTACATATGCTTCTGACCTGTCTTTTCCCTTGTCTCTATTAACCTAATTTTCACACCAGCTTGATATTTTCACAGTGTATGACAGCACAATGATACCAGCAAATCTTACCTTAAATTTACTCCTAGATAATTTTTACATATAAAACAGATAAAAGAAAGGTCTAGATCCAATCTGTACATTGTACTATAATTTGTGTTTCCTTTTCCGCCTTCGAAGTAGTCAAGATTTAACTTCGTGCGGCTCAAAACTCAATTTAAGTTGATATTATATATTTAGTTTGAAGGTGGGTGGGTGGGTGCGTGTGTATATATATATATATATTTTTTTGGTTGCTAAATTGTTTCATTGCTTGTCTGGAAAATTGTTTCAATTCTTGCCAAGAGTTTCATGTCATTTAAATAATTTCTCTAATGACAATTATATGAGGGGGGAAAAATTAATCTTCAATCAGAAGAGAAATGTGCATGCATTAAACAGATAAAAAGTAATGAATTGATTTGATTTGATTGGACAGGTTATAAACAGTAAAAAATTTTAAAAAGCATACTTTATCTTTGATCCCCGTCGTTCTCTCAACGTCCATACTACTTCGTCATAATTTCAATAATTACTATTTATCTATTAAATGGTCATAATTACAGAACACTGAGATAAGCAATAAAATAGGAAAAAAGAAAAAATTTGTAATAAAATATAAGCAATATTACAAACATCAATCAATGAATATTTAATTTAATAATATATTTACCAAAATATCCATCGTAATTAGTTATCTATTTATTGCCCAACTATTCTGTAATTAACACACCGGAAAAATAGAAAACACAATTTTTTTTCAAACATAAAATCATTTTTCAAACAGAATAAATAGTACTAAATTTTGCTGATCTAAGAATAAATAGTACTAAATGACATGCCAGGAGCCAAGGAAATTAAGTAGAGAGAAATATATCGATGTTAGCCCAACTGTAATCATAATCTTTGGTGAAGTCCGTGACCACCTCTGTACGAAGAGTTTGAATCCCAATAATTTATGTATCCTCTGAGTATTCACACGTTCAAAGGAAACAAATTTAATTAACTTCGTCCAAACCGCTCTCTTGATTTTTATTTTTCCTTTCATATTTCTTCTTTGGGTAATAAAAAGGAGAAATGAAACGTTTCGTAATCATCCAAAAGAATCAGGTAATCCAGAAAGCTTGATTATCATCTACAATCCAAACAAGGACCAGAATTTGAATGTATCCTTAATCAACATAATTTCATATTTATATTTATATAATGTTCTTTGACTCGAATTTCACCAACAACTTTAGTCTAAATAAAATCTATTATATAGTTGAAGAAACTATCTATCCCATATGCATATATATATATATATATATTTTTACAATGAAGATGAAATTTTACTCCCTATACGTATATAGTACGTTGAAATATACACGCACATACAATGTATGTATTATAATATGGAAATCAAAGCATTTGGTCCCCAAGGTACTAATATAAAATCCACTAACATACTTTTGATCTCTAGTCGCACCTACAAGGTAAGCACAAAACATATAGATGGGTGCCAAGGAAGATGATTCCCATGCAAAAAGAACCCATCATCAAAGCATTAAATGAAGATCGAATTAGTTACTACTGTTAACACTCAAATTGATTTCAGTCTTTTAATCTGAGAAAATTATCCGATTAGGATGATAAACTGAGAGGATATAATAAGGTGAATATATAAAAGCATATAGAAATAAAGAATAAATATGGTTTAATCTATTTAGTATCTACCATCATGCTGATAATTAAAGAGGTTATTGTCAGGGTTTCAAGGTCGAACAGACAACGAAGGAAAGGGAAGTCCACAAGAAAACTTCTCACTTGACAAGAGCGGCATGGAATCCACTCACCCCTGCTAGCTGCTAGAAGAGATTAATAATTCTGAGCAGCGATGAGCTTTAATTTAAAAGCCAATTAATCTGAAAAGTGAAGGCCATAGAAAAGATCACAAAAGGACATAAAGGAAATGAGTGGCGATGAACAACTAATGAATAAAAGGAGTGAAGAACGAAATCAAGCAAAGGAGATTAAAGAAAGAACCTCAAGAAATCTGAGGCTCCGCCTGAGAGCTTCTCTGATTGCTTTGCCTTGTGAAGCATGACTCTGATGGCCCAGACTCTGTACTTTATAACTTGAGGAGGAGGAGGAGGAGATAAAAATAGGTAGTGTTTGAAGTTTTGACTTGCGGGTGAAACACACGCATGTACAACTCACTCTTCCAATAATATATAACCTATAGATTTGAACTAGAGAGGGGGGGGGATTGTAGAGATAAGAGGAAAGGAGAGAGGTTAGATGTGCTCGTGTGTGATCTGAAATGCTGATAAGAGTTGAATTAGATTTTTATCCTCTAGCAAGTGTACATGTGTGTTAAACAACCCCACACGATCTCCTACCTACCATCCCTCTTATTATTTACTAGTACTGCAAATTTTAATTGGACCGTTCTGTTTTTTTTCCCCCTTTAATGAAACAATTTAGTGATGAATTAGTTTCCCAATATTTGTCAAGGCCAAAGTTGAGCTCACAATTTAATCTGTATTTTTGGATGTGCCTATAGATCCACCAACAAGGCATTCGTATTAATAACAAGATTAAAATCCCCTTCATTTCACATCCTTATAAACTAAATCAACCTTTGATAGCAAACAAATCCATATTTGTTAACAAAATTAGAAATATCCTGTTTTATGTATAAAACTAAATTTAAATCTAATAGTGAAATGTATTGATTACAATATGTTATGTATGTCCTCTTTTTATTTAGATTGAGACTTTAAATACGAGCTATACTGGTAAACCATATAACGTGCATTGATATTATTTCAAGGGTTTATGGAAAAAATTGACTTGAAACTATTGGTTCAAGGGTGTTTAAGATCCTAAACTTATTTTTTATACAATGTTTTCTTTCAACATTTTAACAAATGTTAACTTGGGAACAAATGTTAACTTGGACCATTAGTTGACTAAAAAAATTAGAGAAGAACCTTAAAAATTATAGAAAATGATCAAGAAAATATATTAGTTTTTTTTGTAATTTTCTTGGTCTTTTCCCATAATTTTTAATATCCTTTTATATAATTTTTTATCCGCTAATGGTCAAAGTTAACATTTATTAATGGTAAGGATGATACTACACCCACCACTGTAAAAAGTTAAATATTTGACAGCTAAAAGACAAAATGTTGAAGAAATAGAAGTAAAGGACAGACATACACAAATTTAAGGGTTATAGTGGTAACTAAGGAACTTGTTTCATAATAAGCTTGATGGTTATTTTTAAAATTGTCAAACTTAATTACAGTTAAAAAAAACTCCATAAGTTTAATGGTTGTCATAGAAAACCATTTTCTCCTAAATTTTTTTAAAGAAATGTTAGATGTCCTATACTAAAGGATGTGGTGATATCCCCCCTAAATAATTTTTTTAGGAGTAAAATTGCTCTTCCATCAAAAACCCACCATCTTCTCATCATTTATATGTCAAAGTGAAATAGTTGTAGGGCCATGCACAGTGATAATAAGGCATTCTAACCCATTTTAACTATCTAACATGAGCAAAAGGGGCTCGATGTGATAGTGGTCATAGCAGTGGCAAGAACTAAGATTGATTTTAGTGGTGAAACGATGGCAAAATAGGTCAAAATGCCTTATTATCACTATGCACAAGCCCCACAACTATTTTGTGTCAGTAAATAATGAAGAAAATAACAAGTCTTTGATGAAAGGGTGATTTTTCTCATGAAAAAATTGTTTAGATGGAATATTGCCCCATCTTTTAGTATAGAGTGCCCAACACTTCTCAAAAAAAAAGTTTGGAAGAAAAATAGTCCTTAACACTGAAATTATTTGTGAAATTAAAGAATTGCAAATCAAGGAACAAGAATAGAAAACTACGGGAAGTGTTTGTTGGATCAATTGTTATGATTACAACAAACCCCTTTGAAAGGTTGTTTTGCAGGACATATCAAAAGGATAATGACAGAACAATCAAACTAAAGATATTCAAGAGAAGTGATATATAATGGTAGTGGCAATATGTAATATCCTGAGTTTTCAACCTTAAAATTTTAAGTGTTTAAAGGGTAAATTGGTTAAAATAAGTGATTTATGAATTAATGATATTTTTGGATGACTAATGAGGTTTACAGGTTATTTGATAGCCTTAAAATAGAGCTAAGTTGACATTCGAGCAAACCAAGGCACAGAGAAAGGCATGTAATGTGTTGAGCCTTTTTGTGCTATCTACTGAGGCAAATGTGCCCGAATTTTGTTAAATAGGGTATGCGTAAAACAAAAAATAATGAAGGAAAGGAAGGAGAAACGAACAAAGGTTATCTTGGCTCTACTAGGGCTTCATTGAGGGAGCATTTTGGAGGCATTTTGAGCTTGAAATCCTCAGTGGCAAGCTTTCCAAACATCCTCCCTCTCTTCTATGCAAATTTTCTATAGTTTTGGGTATGATTGAGGATTGATTTTGTTTCCCTTGGGTTTTGACCAAATCCATTGGCTTAATTAAAGTCTTGGAAAGTTAAATTAAGTTTTAAAACTTAGGTTTATAGATTTTGTAGTGATTTGAAATTTTTGATTAAGGTTTGGACAAACCTTAAGTGAAATTTAAGAGTTTGGGAGCAATATGGGAGGAATTTGTGTTTATCTAAGTATTTGGGTACTAAATGAAAATAATGTAATGTGTTGGAATTGTTAATGGTGTTAAAATGGGAATTTGAATATAATTGGTACCTAAAATTTGATTAAAAAGGGGTTATTTAGAAAGAATTGATTACTAATGTGTGAACACCATATTTTCTCCAGGCATTTTTTAAATTTAATGATAAATAACCAAAAATATATAAAAATAAAATTTAATCCTTTTTAGGATTATATTTTCAAAATTAAAAAAACATTTTAATTAATATAGTTTAATATTATAATCTACTGATTAGGATTTTATTTCTTTAGCTCATTAAAAGAATTAAAAATATAGTAAATATAAAAAAATAAAAATTCAATCCTTTAAAAATTATTTTTCAAAAAAATAAAATAAAATAAAAAACAACTGTGGTTAAATGAATGTGTGTGTGTGTAAAAACCGAAGGTTCCAGCGTTTAACCATGCATTCTGGTCCTTCGTTCTAGAAACACCGGACGAGCAGAAAGGAAGCTTCACACAGCAGCATGTACACATAAAAACAGCACACATGAAACGCAGAAAAAGAAGCAGAAGCACAGACGCATGCAAGTACACACGCAGAAACATGGAGAAACAAAGACGATGCACGCAACAGAAGAAAAGAACCTACCAAACACAGCAGCATGAAAACAGCACAGAAATAGCAGATGCAGAGAACACACACACGCGAGATAGAGGGGACGCATAGAACACACGCACACGAGACAAAGCGTACATAGTGAACACATGAAACACACGCACAGCATGTAAGCGTTTCACACGCAACTCTCCCTATTTCTGCTTTAAAACAAATGCAAAAAGACTGAGTGGGGGAGACACGGGAGAAGGACAGAAAACTAGAGAAGAGATGGACGTGAAAATGGAAGAAAAACAGAGCATACGAGCAGAGAAAAAAAATGCAAAAAAAAAAAATATAGAGCACAAGAATGAGAGCAGAAAATGGAGGACGGAGAGAGCAATAAAGCACAGAAGAAGCCTGAACAAAGAGGAGGAGAGTTTTAGCGAAAAAATACACGAGAAACCGATGAAAAAAACTGAAAAAACAGAGCATAAAAAGAGAGTAGAAAAGAGAGACAGAGAGAGAGGGAAAGAGGCTTGTGGTAGAAAGAAAAATAGAGTACGAGACGGATGGAAATGCAGAAACACAGCCATGCAGGGAGACATCAGAACAAAAAAAGATGAGGACAAAAAAGAGAAGCAGAAGAGAGCAGAGGGGGAAAAACCAGAGACGAAGAGAAAAGAAAAAAGAGAGAGCATGAAAGAGCGAGAGTGATCGAGAAGGAGGGCGGAAACAGAGACGCGGAGAAGAGAGAGAAGGAGACTGAGAATGAGGAAAACCAAGGAGGAGAGAGCTAGCTCCAAGAGGTGAGAAAACCAGTTGTTCATGTATGAATGCAGCATTCACTCTAAATCCAACAAGCAAGATGAAGGGGTAGTTTGCCGTGTGTTCAAAAAGAGCGGGAGCATGGTAAAGAAGTACCCTTTGAACCATGCAAGAGGACTGAATCCCTATAGCCTGGACATAATTGGCCATCGCAGTCTGAGTGTTAATATGCATATTCTCTGTTTCTCGTTGGTCTTGCAGTTAGACCCTGAAGGTATTTCTTCTTTCTCTTTATTTATTATCATTGGGTGTTATTTCGGTTATTTATTTGGTTGGATGAAAAGGTTTTGTCCTTGTTAGTATTATTTGCATTCATGGAGAAATCTAGTGCAAGAAGGACTTGTTCTTCTTGAGCCTCAAATAGATTATACTTTTAGTTATGAATAATAGTGAGAGTTTAACATCCTTTTGGGTCTAACATCTTTTTGGGTCTGCCATGAAATCATGATATTTATATGATATGGAAAATTCATGAAAAATAAATTTGATGTTGATAGTATAGATGACAAGTGAATCGTGTTTATGGTAATTATTGGATACCATCATCACTACTCTCTATTTTCTTTTGAAAACCATATTTGAGCATTGAGCCACTTTAAAAAATAAATCTTGAAGAACACAACCCCAAGTCAAAAGAGGAGTGAAGTGTCAGAATAGTTTTTTTTCTTTGTTTCTTCGAATGCTAAATTCATATTATGAACTGATTGCAAACGCAAATATCTTGATTATCTATTTTATTGTGTGAAATTCAAAATCTCCATAGGTATTTAAAATGATCTCATACCGTGAAAATTAATAAGATTTCTCAAGTATGAAGATCAATTTGTTGGTATTTATATGGGGTTATAAAGCCCATTACTAAAATTAATTCTCTCTTTATACTAAATATTTAAGTCCCGTATGAAATTTCAAGAATCTTCGTAAAAAGTTAAATTAATCACCTTATCGTGTAGGATAATAAATTTACGTAGATATCGTGATTCACAATTTATATGGTAAATAAATGAACAAATTTTGTAAAAAAATAATAAAAATTTCTTATACTATTAATTAATTAAATTAATAAATTTAAATTATAATCATGTTGTCTAATTAGATCTTTTGGTCATGTGAGATTTTTGAATATCTATAGACCTCTAGAATAATCATCTTACTGTGAAAGTCAAAAGATTTCGTAGGTAAATGAAAATTATATAATTACGTATTAAAATATTTTTAAAATATATAATATTTAATCCTTTATGGTGTGAGGATTTTGAATCTCCACAGATATTTATAATAATCGTATTACCGTAAAAGTTAATAAGGCTTTGCAGGTATGATGATTAAGAGTCTTAAAAAAAAGAGAAGTATATATGAATGCACTAAAAAAATAATAATTAAAAAACTTAAGTAAATAAACTAAGTTGTTAAACTCTTTTATCGTGCGAGAGTTTGGATTCTCTGCAGATATAAAGGATAATTGTATTAGCGTATGAGCCAATAAGACTCTACAGGTAAAACAATTAAATTCTTGATCATAAAATATAAAAAATAAAAAAATAATTTTAAATCCTTTTCTTTTCCAAAAATTCAAAAATTGAGAAAATAATTGAAATTAAATCACTTTTTGCAATTTAAAACACACACATCAAAATTTTTGAAAATTATTTTATTTTCAAAATGGTGAATTATTGCTGATTAATTTCTCTTCAAAAATATTTTCACCAACAATTACCAAGTCCGAACTACATGGACTTTGATTCCCATCACAAGGTACGTAGGCCTTAGAACTAGATTTTGAGTCAACTCCTCCCTCGTAAATAAATAAATATTTTTCACTTAATTATTATTATTTTTATATCAAATACATGAATAAGAAAGGGATAATTAAAATAACTTTAAAACCATATTAATTTAGCATAACAAACTTTAGGTAACCGTTCTTACGAACGTGTGTTGTGGGGTGCCTAACACCTTCCCTATACTCAATCTACTCCTAAACCTATTCTTTGATTTCACAGACCTTTCTTATCCTCCTTTAAACGGTTTCCCAAGATTTTTCTCAAAATTTTGGTGGCGACTCCCATTTTTTCGGTCTTTCTTCCTAAGGCCGGAACCTCTGCTCTCGTACCATCCGCGTCACATTTTCGAGTGTGACATAATGTTTACTCTTGTAAATTAAATATTGATCAGGTGTTGTTATGCTAATGGACATTTGTGGAGCTAATATTTGACCACGGTAACTTTTTTAGTGATAAAATGATTAAGGTAACCGAATTATCTAAACTTATTATTTGTGTGTTTAGATGGTTGTATAGAATTATGAAAATTACTCCATTATTATTCGAACTAGTATACTATTAATATAAAATGATAGAAATTTACAAACCTTATGTGAAGTGGAATGTGCTTATATGTTTGCATAAATGGGTTTTGAAAGATATATGCTAAATCCTATGTATATGTGTATATACTTGCGAAAATGTATGATTCATTATGGAAATGATTGTTCAGTAATAAATTACATGTAGAGATGGCTATGTGTGGAAATATTTGAACATAATGTTTGAGCATGATTATTATGAGAGAGTAAGAGTTCACTCTGGAGTTGTTAGGAAACATTATATGAAATTCATATAGTATTACTGGTACCATGGAGACCCTAGTGCACAGTCCTATTTTTATTTGGAAGTCTTAATACTATTTGAGATAGATTAGGCATATGATACCCTAGGTATTTGAGAAAAGGGAAAATTTATGGTCTATAATAGGTGAAGGCGCCTTTGGTTGGGGCTGCCTCCCATGATTGGTGAGCTTGAGCCAATCCAATCACATGAACTTAGTTTTATCAAATTTGTTAGCCCATAAATTTAGTTAGAGAAAAAGAGGAAGGTATAAGGAAATAAGCATGACAACATGTGCCATGGCACCTGTTATCATGACAGCACTCTAAAATTTTAGAGCATGTCATTTCATCATCCGATGTCTGTTTTGAGAGATTTAAGTGTCCACATAAAGCTCTTTGAGCCCTTAAACTAATAGTACTAGTCACATACCCAAATAATTATCCATTAGAAAGATGTACACCTAAATCTAAAATAGTCTGTTTTCACTTTAAAACACACTTAATGGTGTCCAAAACCCACAACCTAGTGCCATTAGCTCCAAAATTACTATGACCAATTCAAATAGACCACACATGACATATCAAGCTAATCATACCACACGAATAGGTTTCCATTCACAAAATAACCACCAAAATAACTATAAACAACATAAAGGTTAATATAAAATTCAACATCAATATTGTTTTGGTCATTCCAACACATAGGTAATTCAATTAAATCACTTGTACTAGTATCTTGACCGTTAACACACATGTAATTACAATCACTACAAGCTTAGGTCGAGATATGCTCACATTCTCATATTTTCATACAAATGCTAACCAAAACAATGAAATGCTCCTAAGTTATCACAATATTTAAAATATTTTTTACAAAACCAAAATGACGAGGGAGAAGAGCTATACAAATGAGCTCTTCTCTCTTCAGTCGTCCCTTCCTTCCCCTTACCCCTATCGAAGCTCTCATCTATAAAATATAACCACAGGGTGAGATAAACATCTCAATGATAAAATAATTCACTACTATCAATTAACATGTACAACTATAAGAGAGTAAAGCTAATACACAAAAAAAATGCATTTAACATAATCAACATAATCTTTTCAATCATCATGATTCATTTCCACTCTAGCATGATCATTTTACCATTTGAGCCTCCATATCACCTCGACTAAAACTATAAACCTTTAGACTAAGTGCACATTTATAATGGCCTGCACTCACCTTCATTGGTAGGATCACCCAACCAAAGGTGTCCTATCTTACTTCCAGACTATAGTTTCCCCCTATCACACATGAATCAAGGTGTCCTTACTCCAATACTACATCACTAATGATAAGGAGCATCAATCTCCAACATCATATCCTACTTAGATACTAAGGAATAATCTCCAATACTGTGCCTCACTAAGCACTAAGGAGATAGATGCCATATGGACTTCTATTACTCCTTCTTACAGGTAAACTCCACCTCCTGTCGTGATTATGCTCATGTATCTCATACATAACAACATTCATATCCAATTTGCATTAAGTTCATATAAGATTTTTGCAACCTTCATCTTTTAGAAATCATTTCACATACACAAAATTATATTTCGCAATATGCAATGCTTTCAAATCACAAGTAAAAAGTTTACATATCTACTCACAAACAGTTAAGCAATATAATCAAATAGTGTAAATTATTTTATTACCTTAACCTTTTTGTCACAAAAAGGGTTACCGTGGTTCAACATTAGTCCCACACATTCCCACTTACACAATAACACTCAAGCGCACTTAATCTACATAGCTAACTGATAATTATCAATTAACACTATGATTAAAGCACAAAATTACTAGATTCTAAGTATTCATAACACCTAAAATCCACATTTGACAACATCCACCCATCTAAAATACTCCAACAATCTTTAACATCTAAATATTCTAACATAACCAACCATCCACCCACATTGTCCCAAAACCACTAATTCTCACATAGGGTTCATTTAAACCCGAGTCAAAAATTCTAAATCATTATAAAACTTATGATGTCCACCTTGACATTATTAAAACAACACACTAACATGTGTTGTGATAACTAGTATTAATTAAAATCCTAAGAAAAACTTATCACAACCTAAAGGTTTAAACGTAATTAGTTTAAAACATTGGGATCCCAAGAAGAACCCTTTTTAAAATATTGTTTGAGCTCAAACCAAAGTTTAAAATGAATCAAATATGATAACAAAAGTGAGGAAAAATAATTTGCATTTTAAAGCACACTTGGAGCAAAATTGAAAAATCTAGAATTTGCATCGTCCACCATAGTGTAGACCTCATCTATCATGACAGATGGCATAGAGAGCCATGCCCTCGTTGGTTTATGTGCCATGGTGTGATTGCCATATGCTACAGTGCACAATTGCTGTCATGATAGCACCCCAAACTAATTTTTATAGTGCACCATTTTCCCATCCGATATTCGATTTGAGCAATTTAAGTGTCCACATGAAGCTCTTAGGTCCTCTAGCTAATGGCACTAATCTTACACTCAAATAATTATCTATTAAAAAGACGAACACCCAAACCCAAAATGGTTAATTTTCACCTCAAAACATATTCAAAGATGTCTAACTCATAATACCAATTATCATTAGCTTCGAAATTACTTTGACCACTTCAAATTGACCATACACAACATATCAAGCCAATCATATCACACAATTAACCAAACATACTCAAATTAACCACCAAAGCCGCAATTCATAACAACCAAAAAGGGTGGATAAAACTTAATACAAATATTGTTTTGGTCATTTTCACATATAAATCATCACAATTATATCACTTGTATTAGTATCTTGACCTCTAACTTACATTTGATCGCAAAAAATACAAGCTTAGACCGAGATACGCACACATTTACATATTCACATACAAGTAATTACCAAAACAAATGAAATGCTCCTAAGTTGGCATATTTTTTACAAACCATAATGACAAGGAGACGAGCTATACAAACGAGCTCTTCACTTTTCAGTTGCCCCTTCCTTTCCCTTGCCCCTATTAGAGTCCTCACTTATAAAATATAACCATAAGGTGAGATAAATATCTCAGTAATAATATAATTCACTACTATCAATTAATATGTACAACTAAAAGTAAGTAAAGCTTATATACTTTTAAAATACTCTTTTAGCATATTCAACATATCCTTTTTATAAATATAAGTCATTTACTACTAGCATGATCATTCTACCATCGGAGCCTCCATATCACCCCAACTAAAATTATAGACTCTTGGATCAAGTACACATTCACAATGGCTTGAGCTCACCTTTAGTGGAAGGATCACCTAGCTAAAGGTGTCTTATCCCACTTTCAAGCTATGATCTTTCCCTATAGCACATGAATTAGGGTGTCATTACTCTAATACCACATCACTAATGATAAGGAGCATCACTGTCCAACACCGTCTCCTACATGGATACTAAGAAGATAACCTCCAACATCATGCCTCAATAGACACTAAGAAGATACATGCCATATAAACTTCTACTACTTCTTCCTACAAGTGAACTCCCACCCCTAACATGATCATGCTCACACTCATCATATAAAACATATATACATTTCAAAATCCTCAACCAGTTCATATAAAACTTTCACCATTCTCATCATTTGCAAATAGACTTACATGTATAAAATTACATTTCACAATATATAAGGTTATCAAATCTCAAGTAACAAATTAAAATATCTATTCACATACAGTTAAGCAATATAATCAAATAGTATAAATTATTTTGTTACCTCAACCCTTTATTAAAAAAGGATTTCCATGATTTAACGTTAGATCTACATGTTTCCACTCACACAATAACACAAACAATCCTTAATCTACACAATTAAGTGACAATTATCAATTATCACTCCAATAAATCCCAAATTCATTAGGTTCCAAGTACCCATAACTCTCAAATCCCTTATCTAACAACATCAACCATTTTAAAATACTCTAACATTCCTATTTAACATCTAAATATATTAAAATCATCATCCAACCATCCACATTATCCAAAAACTCTCAAATTATGCCTATGTTTGTCTAAACCCTCAACAAAAATTTTAAATCACTATAAAACTCATAAACCTAAGGTTAAAGGCTTGATTTAACTCTCCAAGACCTTAAATAAGTAAATAGGTTTGGTCTAAACCTAAGAAAATTGAGACCAAAGCCCTCATTTCCCCAAAAGTCAAAAAATTCACATAAAGAGGAGAGGAAAGGGAATATGAAACTTACCTAATAAAGATTCAAGCTCTAAATGCATTCAAAATGGTCCACAGGTCGTGCCTGATAGTCACCAATCGCTTCCCGTCGCCTCCTCACAATTTCTCTTATCCTTCTTTTAATTTTCAGTCTAATTTTGTGAATTGATAAAAGCTAATTTTGTATGTGCGCCACAGTGCATCGACACGTCCGCCACAACACATGGCACAGAGAGCCCCACCATAATTTAAACTTCCCTCTATGCCATAGCCTGCTTGAACATCGACTTAGCCTTTTTTTAAGGTTGTCTAAGGATCTAAAAACTATATTAGTCTCCTAAAAATACTATCAAGCAATAATTTATCTACTTTGAACAAATTACCTTTAGAACCATTAATAATTCCAAGAATGGAAGCTTACGATGTTACGAAACCTATAAACCTAGGGTTAGAGGCTTGATTTAACTATTCAAGACCTTAAATAAGTTAATGGGTTCGGTCACTTTATAAGAACAACTGAAATCAAGTGCCGAAATGCCCCGATTATTAGAAAATTCGAATATGGGGAGAGGGAGAGGTGTAGGAAGCTTACCCAAGGATAAATCTTGCCCCAACTACTTCAAAATTGATCCAGACATCCAACCTTAGTAAAACACAAGCTCCCTCAATCACTTCTCTCATATTATATCTTTCCCCTTTCTGATTTTCATTTTGATTCACGAAATGATAAGTGTAGAATTTTGCACACGTGCTGTGATGCATGGCACAAAGAACTTCAAACACATTGAGTTCTCTCTCTTCATACTATGACCCCCTCGATCTTTGATCTAGCCCTCTTCTAAGGCTGTCCAATAATTCAAAAACTATATTAATCTCCCATAAATGTCATTAATCAAAAATTCACTTGAAATTATCATTCTATACTTTTAAATACTTAAAATCCCTAGATTGAAAACTTAGGATGTTACATCATGATTGTTAGGAGTGGTAGGACCCATGTGGCTATATTAATTAAATCTATTTGTTTAGACTCTTCCCTTAAAATTCCTCTTATTTGTCATCCTGTCACATTCATTTTCCCCTTCCAATTGCATTCTATCATATTTAATTTATAGTAGATTTATATTATATTAAATTAAAAGCACATTTACAAACAAGCCTTTATACTCTAATCAATACTAGTTACTAGGGTCTAAATCTTAATTGGCACGTTGGGCTTTTGAAATTTGCTACTCTTAGAGATGACTTGAATCTCAAATTTCACAAACACTAACAAGACAAGTAACGAAAATATAAAGCTACTGTAATGAATTGAATTCTTAATAAATGGAAACCAAGAAGTAGATAGAAGCTAATGATTGTAAGGGGAGAGCCCACTAACCGGATAGGAATGCAAAGAAACAAACCTCATTTCAACATAATCTCTTTTTTTGCTTAAAATAAGTACTACAGATTCTATATATGGTCTACACACTAAAACCTATTTTTGACAAACGACTTTTGCTTTTGTCATTAATCATTTGATACATGTATTACATACATTTAAATTATATCTATAATTTTTGCAATTGTGGAACCCTTTTATAATAGCTATCTTATTTAAAAAAAACATCAAATTTAAGTGATGTCATCCACTTTGCCTTTTTTCTTTTGAAATGCATGTGTATTTACCATAGCCTCTTGGTAGTAGTTAGATAAATTGCGACAGTCTTCAAATGCATGTGATATGATCTTATAAGTCATAGGACTTAAGTTCACCCTAAACATGGCATTTTAAAGGTTCATTCAAAAAAAAAAAGATATGCTAGGAATGATGATTTTATCTTTGCCCAATAAGCCAAACAAGTATATTTTATAGAATATCTCAAATCAACTCCTAAAAAAAGACTGGCTTGTTATGGTAAAAATAAAAGTAAGGAATAGAGTTAATGCCCCTGATTATTGTGATGATGTGCCATTTCAAGATGAAGCCCATAATCCTCCTCAATTAATTGAGGATTATGATATGCCATTTGAAGTTGAGAAAAACCTCAAAGATAATATCAATCATACTGAAGAAGTGAATGGTGTAAGTGTAAGGAAAATTGCTAGTGAGATTGAAGCAATGAATGAAAATTCTAATGAGAACCTAATTCACACTGGCTCATCTGAAACTAAACAGGAACCTCTAAGTGATTTTTATTTGTTTAATGATTGAAAAAATGTTAGTTAGTCATGTTATTTAACTTAGTATTATTTATATTACTTATATTTAATGTAGTCTTTATTTGTGTTAACTATCTTTAACTTGTGTTTTTCTCATGTTTTAGATGTCAGATTCACGAAAGAATAAGGACAAAAAGGGGAAAGGTCTAGCCAAAGAGAGACCACCTCTACCCTTAGCTATTAGGTGCCCATCATCATTACAAGGCACATGCTCCCTACCTATTATATAACATAAGCATATATCATCACCCTCTTCCTTACTTCAGCACATTCATACGACTCTTAGTCCTTCCCTTCTCACTGATATACTTTCTAATAGGAATTCATCAAATGTAATGAATTAAGGGCAGACTCATCTAATAATTTTATGCTTCCTAATGGTGGGTCAAGAACAAATGATAGTCGTTTAGTTATTACGCTGCATGGTTCTAATGAGTAAGTATTTTTTAAATAAATTAGTTATATTATTAGTTATTAGGCCACTACCATTACTTTTGATAATTATTATCTATTTCACATATTCTTTCCTCATCCTCTAACTATGTCAAGAATTTTTGAAATAATCAAAAGTAAATATGAACATGGATGGCCTGAGTTCAAAAAAGTTCTTCCTGATATCAAGAAGTTATGGTTTGATGAATTCAATGTGATATTGTTAGATTTATATTCAATCCTAATTTATCTTATTTATCCAATGATTTTTAAATTTTCATACAGCTAACATTTGCTTGGAATACTACTTTTAATGGGGCAATTTATCAAATATCGAAGAAGAGATTTAGTTCAATCTTTCATTCATCATTATGAGATATTCATAGTGGAAAATGTAAAGGTGGTTAGATGTTTGAAAAACCAAGAAAGGATTTAGAAATGTATTGGAACAGTGAGGAGTTCAAGAAAAAAGTTGCTACCAACAAGGAAAATCATGCAAAAGATCCAAAAAGCTGCAAACATCGAGGTGGCCAAGTATCACTTTTAAATTATAAAAGAAAGATAGTAAGAATTTACCACATGCTCTTTAATTTTTTTTAAATTTTTTTATGAATTTCCATTGTTTGTGCTTTTCAGGAAGATGGGTGGTGCTATGAGATCTACTTTCTGAGGTGTTTACAATATGATGAAAATAAAGGGGGTTGGATTTTTGAGAGAGCTGCAGAAACATATATGAGTTATTTTATTTTTATTTACATATTTTTGTTTAAAAATATTGCAAATTTTGACAATTAATAATTTTATATTCTTGATTAATGCAGAAACACTTTGAACAACTCTATGATAGTCAAGACCTTGCATCATCTGAGTTTGATTCTACATTATGGATTAAAGTTGTGGGTGGCAAGAGTAAAAAAGGGCATTGTTTTTGGTTAGGAGAGCAAGTTGGTCTTCTCAACTCATATGGCTCAGCTACATCTAATTATGGAGAGCTTACACAGTTGAGGCATTACATGGAGGACATATTTCAACAAAAGTTAGATGAAAAAAAATCAAAAAATATAAAGAAAGTTTGGCTAATGTTATAGCTATAATGGAAGCCCAATAAGAAGAAAGGAGAGAAATGAGACCCACACATGAAGCTCGAGAAAAACAATTTAGAAATAAGTTATCACAACATCAAAAGTTTTTTGAAGAAAATGATAGCTCAATTTAAGGCCACCACTAGTCATAGTGTTCCTATAATCGATGCCCAATAAGATAAGATGTCTACTATTGATGATGGCTCAGATGATAATTCTAGTGATATGTAGATGCTTAGAATTTTTAGTAATTTTGTTATATGTTATAATTTTTGGTTGACTTGTAAAGAGTTATAAAAATATCTATTTAAATTAGCTATCAAAAAATAGTGTCGTTGCATAGGTATAGTTATGAAATGTTGAAATATTAATGTCACAAGAAAGGGGGTTAAAAGGGAACAATTTTAATATCAATATATAATGTAAGGTTCTCATGGATTTCTCTCAAAATGTTTTAAAAGAAAAACTTTCTCACAGAATTTCCTAAGAGAAAATGACCAATGTAAATCATGTCATATGTGATGTTCTCTCAGATTATACCAAAAAAAAATATGTTCCCTTAGCAAAATTTTGAGAGAATTTTTTGAGAAAAAGTTCTCTCAAATTAAATTGAAAGAAGTTCTCTTGAATAGTTCTGAGAGAACATATTTCTCTTAGAAAATTTTGAGAGAATATTTTTATCTCAAGATATTCCAAAAGAAAATAATTTTTCTTGCCAAATTATAATCTCTTTTATTTGAGAGAACATATTTTCTCTCAGATATCTTCACCTTTCTCTCAGAAAATGTCAGAGAGAGAAGTGCTATTTTGTTATAGTGATGACTAGAAGTGCATGTAGATTAGGTGTATATAAATGAATATGTGGAAAGTAGTAAGATGATGAAGAAATTAGCTATCCTTGCCATTGAGCTCCTGAGGCATTACTTTATGGTTATATCATCAAGCATAAAGCATATAGTTTAGACAAAGGTTATTTCTACACATGTACAAACATTACAACTCACAATGTTGCAAAAAGCAATTATATCAATGTGGTATAGGCATAATATAAGTACATGTAGTTCTATTTCAAATTAAGTTCAAATAGCATTAAAATTACTAGTAAAATCATTAACAGCATTTGTCATTGGTGAGGAAGCATAAAATTGTTGTATAATACAAAGGTTCATATATTAGATGTCAAAATAATTTGTTGTCAAATGATAATCAAAATAAAAGATAAACAAACTTAAGTTAAACATGAAAACAAAATGGTTGATTTGTCTTTATCAAGAGATCTTTATAGTGATAGTACATTTCATTTAATGGCCACTTTTTTTAACGCTAATGCTAAAGTAATAGTGTTTCAACATTGGTGGCAAGCAATTAGGTATTGGCATTAGTTGTCTCTCTATTCTTAGGCATCCAATGAACCTTGGCAACAGTAGAGAACCCTGTTTGAAAGGGGACACGGAAGCAAAATCATGCTAGTTAAGAAACAGAATCATAAAACACAAAGCAAACACAAGAAACACACAGGAAAGGAATGCAAATATGAAGGAAGAAGAATAAATGAAGGAAATAAAGTCACAAATGAAAGATAGAGATCAAAGAGAGAATAGAGCCCCTACCTCTAGCAATCTTAACCTTCGAAGATTGCTAGAGGACATGAAAGTGTAGAAGTAGAGAACCTTGGTAGCAATAGAGAAACTTGTCTGATAGGGAACATGGAAGTAGAACCATGCTAGTTAGGAATAGAATCCTGAAACACAAAGCAAACACAAGAAACACAAAGGAAAGAAAAGAAAATATGGAGGAAGAAGAACAAATTAAGGAAATGAAGTAATAAAGGAAAGATAGAGATCAAGGACAAAAGATGTTTTAGAGCACCTGCCTTTAGAGTTGATCAAGCTCTTTATCATGTCTATATTCACCACGAGATGCCATCATGGCTCACAAGAGTTATAAACTCTAAACAATAAGAATACTCTTATTATTCAAATTCAACTTGCCATACAATGAAGAAGTTCTTGACTATATATAGGCTTACTCAAGACTCAAAAACCCTAATTCAAAAATCTTAGTTTGACAAAAATACTAATAAAAATTAGCCATCTAATCTAGAGATTATATCTTCTAAAATCATGAGATTACTTTATTAAATAAAATCCTAATCTAGAAATAGGAAACAAAACTTAAATAAAATATTAAATTAATATCTAAATTATTAAGCAAATCAATTTAGAGCAATAAAGAGATATGTCATCATATATGCAATCATCCATGTGATCCTTTTATGTTTTTAGGCCATTAGTTGATTGTTGGCCCCTTGGTCTTGTTTCACACTTTTACATTGTGGGTCTCTTGGGCTTGTTAGACATGCAAAACTCGTACTATATCATTCCCTCCCTCTTTGAAAAAATATGTCCTCGAATCTCCACTTTAGTAATATTTTTCAATGTGCTTTGAATTAAAAATCTTTCTTTCTCACGTTTACCCAAATATAAATAAAAAATTTAATCCCTTGAGTACTATCAAAATATTTCTCAACACCACTTGAAGAAGGTAAATGCCCAATGATTCTTGAGGACAAGAATTCAATTGATGGCTCTTTAGGATAATATTCTCAAAAGACCTACAACTTACTAGAAACATAAGATAAGGAATGATTAGGAAGGTTAGTAATCAAACAAAGATCCTTACAATCACTCTCAATATCACTTTTCTAACAAATCTTTTGACTATTCTTTTCTCTCTTTTCTTTTTGCACACTCAACTCAACATTCTCATTTTTATTCTCAGCATTTTCAATCTCCTTTTATTCTTCTTTTTCAATATTTTCTTTTTCCCTTTCAAGATCTTTTTTTTTCTTGATCTTGTTCTCTCACTCTGTATGCTTTCAAAATTTTAACTTGATCATCATAAACCTGCATAGGCTCAAGAAGTTTAAATATAATAGTTTTCCTATTGAATGCAATAAAATAACAATTCATATGCCTATCATGCCTGACTCTTCTTGAATGTTTCCATGGATAGCCTAATAAGATATGAAAGGCTTGTGTAGGGTCAACATCACATAAATACCCAATTCTCAAGAAACTAGGATGAAAATTTATACCCAACAATTCCTATAATCTAATGGATTTATCTATGGATGGATGAGAGAGATACAAGAGCTTACAATGAAGAGTTAGGTCTTTTAGCATATAAGTCCTAACATTAATTCATTCTACATCTCATGGACAAGTAAATATAGTAATAAAAAATAAGGAATATGTACCATGAATTTTTAATATTTGTTTAAAAATATCCTAATAAAAAATATTACAAATATAATGCTCAAAAAAACAACTTCACAAATTCTCACGCAAATAAATCATTTTTACAACTTTTCCAAATAAAAATGAGAAAATTTTCATGAATTGTATATTTTTACAAATTAATGAAGTTAAAATTCAATGTCTTACTATTTCTATTAAACATATGTACAAAATGAAGATTTTTAATAAAAAAATATTTCAACATACTTTATATTAAGGGTATTTCTATTCAACTAAATATAAATATTGTTCCTTTTTACATCATTCTAAACATGTTTATCTCATTCCAACAAATATTTTTCATTTCCTACTTTCATTTTTATATTCATTTTATATTCTCATAAAAATATTCAACAAACTTGACTACCATGTCAAAGTCACCCCAAAAAAATGTGATATTTAAAATGACTCCACAAATAACTATTTGCCATATATCATTAATATGTTGTTAACTAGCATTTGGATTTGGTAAGTAGTTTAAATTCACCCACTCAATGAATATCTCAATTATAACTATTAAATTTTATCAGTACTTAAAAATTATCAACATGTATTTCATTTTTCACCTTAAAATTTCAAAATAGTCATCATCATTAGATATGATACTTTCTAAGCATTATATGATAAAATTTCTAACAGCCATTCAATTAAATCAAACTGTTGTTATCGTGCTCCTTGAGGTACTCATTGAATAAGTAAACTTAGGCCATTTGTTGAATCAAAATTCTTGTAAGTATCTTAAAACATAACTACCACATAAAATGCAACATATAAAAAAGAAAAATCATACATGAATTAAAGGCTGGGCCATTTATCACACAAAGTTACCAACAACAGTAGATGAAAGAGATGAGAGACAAAACTAGTGAGAGAGAATGGGAATTGGAGTCAAGAGGCTACAACTGAAGTTGTTGCTGGAGATGAGGACAGGGAAATGTCAAAGGAGGATGAAGATGTTGTTGCCAAGAATATTAAGAAGATGGAAACAGATTTAGCCAAGTTAAATTCAAGTAACTCCGAGTTTGACGAGGTCATGAAGGAAGCAAAAAACCAATCAAATAAAGCTCACTAAAGTCACTCTAAAGGGGATACAAAAGGGAATGAGAAATAGTTTCAAAACAACTTTAAAATGCCAATCTCCTATAATGATAAACTTATGGGTCAAGAACAACAAAAATATAAGCAGGATTTTGAGGAACAAATGAAAGAATGGCTCAAGGAGGAGGAAGACATAGCTCTAGTATTAATTGAGGAACAAAGGAAAATTTTTGACTCACTTCCTAAGATTAATATGCTTGATGACAGACTAAGAAAGCTTTGTCTCCCTTAGAAAGATGCTCCTATTACTATGATTTTGGGCATGCCAATGACTCTAAGCAAGATGAAAGATAAGCTCTCCTGGATATTGAAAACCTATAATTGGCAACTCATTAACTTCAAAAATAAATATTTTGTTTTCAAGTCTGAGGACAAGGAGCTTTGTAGAAGATTATTGTTCAATAGTCCTTAGATGATATAAGGACATTACTTAGCTGGCTAGCAATGGAGTCTAAATTTTAACCCATATTGCAACAAGGTGAGGAAATTAGCAATCTGGGTTAGGGTCCGAGACTTCTAATCCACTACTTCTCTAAAGATTTCATGTTTAAACTAGGAATTAAAATTAGAAAAGCACTAAAGGTGGATCTTAATACTCTAGCCCATAATCACACAATAACAACAGAGTCAAGAGAGGCAAGTTTGCAAGTGTTAGTGTTAAAGTAAACCTTAATAAAACTCTATAATCCTTATTTGTAATCAGGAAAAAGGTGTTTATTATTGAATACGAAGGACTAGATGTTATGTGTTTCAAATGTGGAAAGTTTAGACACTAACAAGAAAAATGCCTGCTAAATGAAACTCCTTAGAACTCAAAACCATTAATGAGCACAGCATCGAAAGCTATAGAGACAGAGGAGATGAACTAACCATAGAAACACCCTCTGTTCTTTGTTCAAGGCATGACAATTGAGGATAAGTACAACATTTGGATATTGTATAAGAAAACTTTCAAATAGCATTTCCCTCCTTTTTTCGTTGAAAGAATAAACCACTTCTCGAGATCTAAACCTATCAATTCAAATAGTAAGGAGAAGAAAGTATCCCCTGGAACTAGGTTTGATGTACTCACAAATTAGCTTGAAAATGACCAACTAAAGGGCAAACTAACTAGAAATAAAGGGAAGGCCTTTGCCATTAAGTAGAGAAGAAAGGCTTCGCTAAATTAGAATACCATAAGCCATAGCCAAGAGTGAAGGGTGGTAGGAGCTTTGAAAAAGGGAAAACAAGCAATCAAAGTCATAATTATTTATTTTCATTTAGGTAGAATAAAGAGAGAGGTGCACTGGCAAGAAATTTAAGGGAAAGATAAAATGATCAAAGTCAAAAAAAGAAGTATGCAAATGGGCCAACTCATAATATGGGCTAGCAACGATATGAAAAGAAGGAACGTGGGCTTAAGAGGACACAATTAACAAGACCTAAAATTGTTTCTCCAATCTTGGAAAAGAAATATTTGTCAAGCCCATAATTTAGTTATTGGGTCTTTAGCAAATATTGGACCACTAGACTTCTACTAAGGCAATGTTAACAACATGGATCAAAAATTCATAAGGGGATTATAAAGCCTTAATCAACACGATAAAGTGGATAAATCATCAACAAGTAACACAACCTAAAATATAGCTCTAGAAGAGGAGTTAGTTGATACATCAAAAAAGCCCCCTGACCTATCGCAATTGTATGGAGACCTATGTCTTGATCCTATGTTGCATAAAGTGAATGATCAATGGTTTGAGACAAATAAAGAAGTTAGAAATGGCATGTTGATGGAAGAAGGTCAAGGTAAAATGGTTAGACGAGCAAGGTAACTCAACCTTTGTCTTTCCCATGTTGTTATTTATGAATCTTATTGCATGGAATTGTAGAGGCATAACCTCAAAAATTTTTCATGGTATCGTCAAAGACTTGCCTAAAGGGAAGGATGTAAATGTGTTAATCCTTACTAAGACTAGAACTAGTGGGATAAAGGCAGACACTATGGTATGTAAATTAAGCTTCAGTAATTGGATTAGAGTGGAGTTAATGAGATATAAAAAGGGCATTTGGTTGCTATGGCAAGGGGATAATGTACAAATTAATTATTCCTAGTCTACTACCTAACTATTCTATGTAGTGTATATTAAAAGATCTAACCAATCCTTTTAGCTTTCATGCATTTATGTAAAACCTTATAAGCTAATCTAGTTTCTCTATCCAGTAACATACATAATCCTTGGCTAATTGTTGGGGATTTCAATGCCTATTTATCGATGGAAGGCAAAAAAAGGTAGTTTAACTCACAATTTCTTATTAATAAGATAGTTTACAAATTACATTTCATCAGCCAATTTGATGGAGCTAGATTTTACTGGTGAAAAATATGTATAAAAAAAACTAGGTTAAAGAAAAAATTGATTGGGCCTTCTCAAATTCTTAATGGGAGACTACTTTTCCTTTTACAAAGATTTACCATCTTTGTAAGTTTGGCTTAGACCACTGTCTTCTTTTGGTTAAATGTGAAAAAGACATATTTATTCATAAGCACAATCCACCCTTCAGATGTCAAGTTGCTGGTTGTTAGAAGAAGATTTCATAGATATTATAAAGCAATCATGGATAATAAATGATTAGAATGCAAATGTAAGCTCATTCACTCAAGCTATGTCCTCTTAGAACAAACAGAGGGTGGGCAATGTTACAAAAAAACATTCCCTCTTAAATAGATTAGTAGGCATTGAATGGTCTTGAAATAAATGCTAAAATCAATGGCTAGTGTAAGCTAAGAAAGAGCTTTGGCAAGAATATAATAAAACTTTAGTGTATGAAGAGTTAATTTGGTTTTAAAAACCTAGATGTGACTGGCTTAAATAGGGGGCAAACATAGCAAATTCTTTCACAACATGATGGTTGCTCGTAAAAAAAGAAATTGTATTGATAGTTTGAAAGATCTAAATGATGTTTGGATTTACAATTAGGAAGAACTCAAGATTCTTGCCATAAATTACTATCAAATTTTGTTTTCTAGTACTTAAAGCCATTTTATATCAATCTCTACAAGGATCAATTTCCTAAGACTTAACGACCAAAATTACTTGATGCTTATGGCAGAAGTTAGTAATGAGGAAATTAAGGAGGAAATTTTTGACATGGGAGCTTTTAAGGCATTGGGTCCAAATGGCATTTAGGCTTTCTTTTTTCCAAGACTACTGGCACCTAATCTCAGACACTATTTGTAATTTGGTTAAGGATATTTTTAGAGACCTTAGCCATATTAAATCCATCAATCAAACCCATCTAGTTAGTTCCTAAAATTAATTATCTAGAGCAAATGAAAGATTTGAGGCCATCTCTCTTTGTAATGTTAGCTACAAGATTCTTTCCAAAGTCCTTAGTAGAAGACTAAAGAAGGTGATAGGGAAAATGGTAGGACAGCATCAATGCAATTTTATTGCAAGGTGACAAAGTAATGATAATACAATCATTGCCTAAGAGGTCATCTACTTTATGAGAAGGAAGAGAAGGGCTAATTGTTTGATGGCAATCAAATTTGATTTGGAGAAGACTCATGATAAGCTTGAGTGAGCTTTCATCCTTGACACACTTAAGCAAGTCAGGCTACAGGAAGAAATGTGCTACTTGATCATGACATGTATAAGTTCCACCATAGTTCAAGTGTTATAAAATGGGGAGCCTACGGATGAGTTTCATCCTTTACTTTATGCATGGAACAATTTAGTCATATTATTCATGATGCAATGGAAGATGAATAATGGACCCTAATTAAGCTTTGTGTAGAGGGAACTTCAATCTCACATTTATTCTTTATTGATGATCTGATTCTCTTCAAGGAAGCATCTACTAGCTAGGTAGAGGTTATGATTGATTGCTTGAACTGGTTTTGTGGTGCTTCAGGGTAGAGTATGAATAAATCCAAAACCAAGATGCAATGTTTAGCCAATGTTCATATTTCTATATCAATCAATTTAAATTTAAGTAGGAAAATGGGGCTTCTTTGACTAGTGACTTAGGGAAATACTTGGGAATCCCTTTCATTCATAGGCATTCCTTGTATTCCTTTTTTGCTAATATTAAGGATAAGAGATGGAAGAGACTTAATGGTTGGAAAGGAAGGTTTCTAAACAAAGATAGTATGCTACACTCATTACGATAATAATTTTTGCCTTGTCATCCTATCATATGTAAACTATGCTCCTATCTAAGAGGATATTGAATGAAATTGAGAAGCTTAGTAAGATTTCTCCTAGGGTCAGTCTGGAGAGAGTTGTAGTCTCCATTTAATTTCATGAGACCAAATATCAAAAGATAAATTGGAAAGGGGCTTGGGAATTTAAATTTAAGGAAATAGAATGAAGCTTTTCTTATGAAGCTTCACTAAAATATTCTAACAAACAAGGATAGCCTTTAGTTTAAAATCTTACAGAGTAAATATAAATGTGGTAATAGGCCAATTCTAAATTTGAGGAAGCCACATAACTCATCCTTGACTTAGAGAATTATTTGTGAGGTATAAAAGGCCTTTAAGGGAGGTATTGGGAAAAAGATTGGTAATGGTAGGAACACTTCCTTTTGGTTTAAAAACTGGTCAGAGATAAATACACCTTTGATTGATTTAATTCTTGGATATGAAGGCTTTATTTTTATAGATGATAGGGTTGTTGATTTTGTAAAGGAGAGCAATGAATAGGATGTTGAAACTTTGAATCTCTAGTTTAAACCTCATGTAGTAGCATGCCTGGCTCGAGTACATCCACCTTGTGAGTAGAGAGGAGAGGATAAACACTTTTGGAAACCATCTTCAAATGGATCTTTTACTATTAACTTGCCTATAAGTTTCTTTTTACAGGTACCCAATAGAATCCAGACAATGTTTGGGAACTCTTATAGAGATGTTCAGTGCCAAAGAAGTTCAAGTCTTTTATGTGTTTATTTACACACAAAAGAGTGCACACGATGGATCTAAGATGTAGATGTGGGATTTAGAGTGAAGATGCATGTCCAATGGGTTGTAGTTCTAAGAAGGATTCAGTGCACCTCCTGCTAGATTGAAAGAACGCTAAGTATAGATGGCAATCAATGATTAGCTCAAATCAGCTGAGCACTTTCTATTCACTTTAAGGAGTGAAATGGGAGAAATGGAACTTGAGGAACAAACTAGGGAATGAGCGCACAAAGAAACTACCTTGGCTAATGCCTTTTGGCTATCTATGTTGGGATATATGGGTTAACTGTTGTAATTATGCTTTTGGGTCTGGAGGTCAAGAAAGGGTCACTAACAGCTTTTCTAGTCTCTTTAGGGCTTGTATGGATAGAGATCTTATGAACAACCTCCTTCTATTTAAATCTCCAAAGAAGATACAAGTACAAGGAACCAAAAGTAGAGAGGACTTTATCAAGTTATGTTTTGATGATTCTGTTAGGAGTGATGGGACTAGTGACTGTGGAGGGGTTGTACGAGATCATTTTAATAATTGGATATGTGGTTTTAGTTTTGAATTGATTTTTGTTCCCCAGGTGGTGGCGGAAATGATTGATATTATATAGGGGCTCTACTTATGCAAGGAAAGGAATTTTTTCAAGGTGGATATCTACTCAAACTGCATTAAAACAATCAACCTGATTATCTAAGGATGTAATGTCAATTATCCTTTTAAGGATACTGTGGAGCAAGCTAGATCTTTGTTTTTTTCTCTATGAAAGATCAAGTTGAGCTAAATCATGTGCTTATGGATGATAACAGAGATGCTGATTATCTAGCTAGAATATCTCATACTTTAGAAGTTAATTTTTATCTCTTTGATCATCATCCATGTTCTAATTTTGGTATGGAATATTATGAAAAAGGATAGGCTTTTTTGACTCTTTTGTTCCTGATGTATTTTGTTGTCTTTGTTTAAGATCTGTAATTTAGTTTCCATTCCAAAAAGTTACCAACAGACAAATTGGTTTGCTTAGAAGAATATGGGCTGCGCCATTTAAAACATAAAATTATTAAGACTATAGGCTGGGCCATACTATAATTAACGGCCCATATATCTCTATCATTGACAAGGAATTGTGGACGTTAAAGTTAGCCTTTTTTTGGGCCCTCTTTTGCTTATTGTTTAGTAGTAGACCTTATGTTGTGCTTGGTAGGATAGAAAAGTAGGAAAAAAAGAAAAGTTAGAAAAAAAAGTGGAGGAAAATTAATTTTCCCTACTTGACTAGAGAGAGAAAAATTGAAAAAAAAATAATAATAACATATGGGATCTACATGATTTACCTCCAACTTTTTCTCTTCAAAATGAAGAGATTTTGGAGAAAACTTAATTTTTAAATTTATATTTAAATTTTTTCATTTCCTGTCGGTTGCCTCTTTCATTTTTATCTTAATTTTTCCTCCACTTTAAAATTTAGATTATTATACATTTAATAATTAAAAAACTAAAACTGGTCGGGTAAAATAATTTACAATTATATTTTTATTCATTGAGCAATATAGAATAAAAATTATATAAATAATATGTTAAAATATTAAACTTTATAATATATAAATATTTTTCTGCAAATAATAAAATTAGTATTATTTATATGAAATTAACAATTATTTCTTCCTCTTGTTTTTTCTTGCTCTCGGTAGCATTGGGAGAAAAAATTATATTCCTCCACTTTTTTCTTCTTTTTATTTTCTCTCCTTCCCTACTTTCCCTTGTGAGCCTTGCACTGCATTGATCTCTTCACATCGTGTTGATTATAGCTATTTTTGTTTGTCTATTGTGAAAAAACAAATGGTAAAACCTAATTTCATGTGTATTGCTAATATGAACTAACTTGCATGACATCAATTTCTTTTGGTATTTTATTTCTTAGTGGGTCATCTCAAATTTCAAAGGAAAAATGACAGTTAGGTTCTTAATAAAAATTTTTATAAAATAAATTATAAATACCAATGTAGATAGTTACAAATAGAAATTTTTGTTATAATCTAAGAGCTACATTTGATATTTAAATAATTATTTACAATTAAAATTTTTATATTTGTAATTATCTAAATAGATATTTTCAACCAATTTTTTTTTTTAAAAAATTCAGAATGTAACTATCACTAATTCACTGTTCTAAGACTTAATTATTATTCTCCCAAATTCAAATCCCTATACTCTTGCTCAGTTTCATGTTTTGATTCTGATTTCACAGCAGACCATGATATCTTAATATGAGATTTGGATGTCTAATTTATGTTTAATTTTTTTTATTTTTTAGGTTACAGTAAATCGACCGTTTTTTTTTCTAATCCGTCTCTTTCAAAATAAAAAATATTATAAAATTTAAATTGAATTGAATTTGGCTCATCAATTTTTAATTTTCAAAATATAGACAAAACGAATCTTGTTGAATCCATTTTTCTTGGATCAGTTGCTTGGAAATAGTTGTGATCGGCTAGTTTTTTTTTCTTTTTTTCTTTTCCAGTGTTTGACTAGTGTAAATATGTTTTTTAAAAGAAAAAAAATTGCTCGGTGCGAATCGTATTATGCTACTCCAATTTTTTCTTTAAAAAAAATGCCCATTAAAACAAATGGGAGAATAACAAATAAATCTCATGGAAGAACAAAAATGAGAAAACAGTACAACAAAATGAAACTTATCTGAGCAAGATAATAAGAAGCACAATTGTTGAAATTTAAATTAGAGTTATTAATAACGAATGTGAAGGTAAAGTTATTAATATATGTAGCGAAATTATTAATTTAGTTATACAATAATAAGTACACTTTTTATATTAACACCTCAAACTTAGTGATTAAAACTTAAGTTTAGGTATTAACAAAACAACGGATCATAACTTCAATTTAACTATACAATAACAATTATAATTTCTATACTAACAACTTTATCTTCATCAATAATTTCTGTTTATGTTTAAATAAATATACCTATATGTAAAGCATAATTTTGTAAAAAAATTATGTCAAGTAGGTTTAATAATTAATTTCATTTCAAAAAAATACTTTAGTAGATCGAGTATATTATGTCATTTGTAATCTGTCTAATTAAAATATTTTAAGTAATCTAAATAAAATCTAGTTTGATATTCTTTAATTAATTTTATTTTTATAGCAGAATGCATGTAATACCTCTAATAATTGAACACATAATTTACACGGAATTAAATTAAAAGGTAAAGTTTTTATGATAATTCTAACTAATTTAATCAATAATAAAAGATATCATCAAAAGAAAAGGATTAACCTTGACAATATAAATACTCAATAGGTTAAGTAAGAAAAATTCTATAGAGAGTGATTCCATAAATTTTTTTTAATCTCAAAAGCAAGTTTAAAATATTATTTAAACATTATAAATTAGAGTAAAAAGTATTTAGAAAGCATGAATATTAATTAGAGTTAAAAACAAGTCAAAATGAGGTAAAAGGGGCCATTTTCACTTAACAAAGGTACTTGACTACAACCAGAACATAATAAACCGTGGCAACACTTCCAATGAAGATTTGGCTACAACCAATTCTCTTTTGGCTATGGCCAAAGCTCTCAACCACTTCTTTGGCTACGACCAACAATTTTTAAGCCATGGCCAAAACTTCATAACAGCATAGGTCATAACAACTCCCGACTATGAACTCTCAACGTGCATAGCTTTTGACTCAGACCTTTGATTGAAGTGATTCAAGTGTCCATACATTAAAATTTTCATAATCTAACTAATGGTTTTAGTTTAATATCAATTCAATATCAGACGAAGAATTTGAACACCTAGAACTAAAATTTTACATTTTTTTGCCTCTAAACCATTAACTAAGTATCTAAATCTCAAATCATAAACTATTAGTTCACATAAGGGCTTGAATCACACTCAATAAGTTCTAATATACTTGTCCAAATAGTCACAAGCATCAAATAACTCTTAATACAAGAATTTACTACTCAACCTCTATAAAACACATAATAAGGGGGTGAAAATGTAATTTTTTACATTCAAGCTAAATAATCACCCAAAACATGTAAACTCATTTAACTTGTTAAAATATACTTGTTCAAAATATTTTGATCCACTACTATAGTCAGATTAGGGGTTGGGACCCTACAATGGTCAAGACAATCCAAAAATGCCTAAAATTAAAGTTTAAGGCTACCATTGCAAGTGAACTTTAAATAAACATAAGTCAATATGAAAAGCCCTTAGTGTTGGCAAAATAATCTCAATTACACATAAATTAACTAGAAACTTTACAAGATAAGCTCTAGTTCTTTGGTGTTAATGCCTTTCCCCTTTCCTTAGCCTTATCTCCTCCTATAATGATATCAACAAAGAGGAGTGAGATTAAACAATCTCAATAATCAAGAAACTTAATTAAAGCACATTAAAGTGTGGCACATATAAATGGATAGAAATTTATATTACATAAATCAATCACATATTAATCACATTATAACACAAGATAGTATGTAGCATGATCAATGCAATCACCTTATATCCCTCCTTATATCTTCTAACTAAACCCATAGGCAAACAACTTGTATAGGTCTAGTCCTTGTGATTGGATTAGCCTCACTCTCCAATTGTGAGAGGTCACCCAGCCAAAGACTCCTGTACTCACTCTCGGACTATAGCTTCTCCTTAATCAAATTTTAAGGTATCATAAGTACCTGACCCACACAGTCTAATTCAAGATCAGTGATACTAAGCATCATGCTCGACCCATACCATACTCATAGGTTGTTGGCAATACTATGCACATATAATAATGAAATATGCCAACATTGTGTGCAAACTTAGTGGAGGCCACACCATATGGATTTACCATTCTAATCTTCTACTATTCTAGAGTGAACTCTCACCCATCATAATAATACAAGTTCAGTCAACATATGCAAATATATATTCATACATATCTCAATAACTCAACACATTCATGAATAATACTTGCAGGCTATCACATAGCCATAACGCATTGTTATCACTATTATGCATGTTTATCACATAACATTAACTCAAAGTCAACATATTAACCAACATGTCCATATTACCCATCTCAAGCTAATGATAACTTAGCAAAACTTATAGTTACAGACACTATGATATGTAATAATTAAAATTCTCAATTATCTCAACTCTTGGTTTACCAACTAAGAATATCCATGAATATTAAATGGAGCCTCTTAATAAGCTCAATAGTACCAAAAATGGTCAATCTACAATCAAATACACCAATAGTCATTAATGACTAATGATCTTTAATTAACTCTAATCAAAGCCTAAGCCCAAAAATCCTATTGTGGTCATCTACTCATAACTAAATTCATTTTTAGGTTCCATTAGTTTCCTTAAACTCTCATTAGTTTAATCAGCACTACTAATAACTTGTAACCTCCCTAGCTCAACTAATTAGCTTTAGGGTTTACTCCAAACCCTACTTTAAATTCCTAAAACATTAATAGCATCATAACTCAAAGGTTAGACACTTAAATAAACTCTCATTAATCTCATTGAAATTTAAATTTTTGGCAAACTCACAATCCTTTTTCGGATTCCTAAAGAACTACCTAAAAACTATGATGAAAATGCATAAGAGAGAAAGAGGAGAGGTTATAAGTACTAATCCAAGTGATTAGAAGTTTCAAATAGACTCAATTGGATGTCCACAACAAACCCTAGTAGAGCCCTCTTCTTTCACCTTCAGACTCCTACTCAAAACTCTATTTTTTTGAGTTGAAATGTGAATCTGGAGGCTTAAAAATTGATTTTTGGCTATAGCCAAATATCAAAATTTTAAATTTTAAACACTGTCCATCTAATTGAGTCTAAATGTAGCCCAATACCACCTAGGGTTGAATTTTAAGCCCTAATTAAGATTCAGTATACCCATTAGCCATTTGTACATTACTTTTTAATCCAAGTTAACTCTCAATTGTCTAATTTATTTTTAATTATCTAACTATCCTTAAGTTAAATTTTCTGGGATGTTACAATGCACATTTGATTTCGTATCTTTTCTCTTTACTATTATTATTAACAGAATTAATTTATATTTAATGACATCTAAATTTCATATTTTTATTGAACAAACTAGAAATGATGTTATGTATCCAGTTTATCTAAGTATTTCTCCTTATTTCATACTACTATTTTGTCATGTGTATATTTTAATGTGATTTATTTATTATTTTTCCAAAATAAATTCGAGCGCTCCCAAGTCGCAACGTCAAACGCTCCCTCGTTTCTTTCCCTCCCTGGGCCTTTCCTTATGATCAAAGTAACCTCCACCAGAAAGAATCTTTTCACACACTCAAATTGGTTTTGAGAAAGCATATTGAATTCCAACTAATTGGTTTTGAATCAAATCTAACAATATTGGTCTAAAATTCTCCAAATCATCATTGTTTTTCATTCACGAAAGTTTAATCCGAGACTTTACGCAAGAAAACTCACTTAAACCAGCTGTAGCCATGACTCATGAGCACACAATGAAAGTCTGGCATACAATTTGTTAGACTATCTGTTTAAACTCATTTTTTTAGAACTTAAGGCTTAAAAATTGAGATATTTTTATAAAAAAAATTAACTTGACCTTTTTAAACGCAAAAAAAAAAGGTTCAAACTCAAACTAAAAGCTACTTATTTAAATCTATATTAATAGTTTTACCCGTAAAAAATGATATATTTTTATTTTTAAATTAAATTTAGACTTCAAAATATGCATTTATACTTTAAAATTAGAATTTATATTTTTAATTATATTTTTAATTTTTTAACATTATAATGAATATATAATATTTTAATGTAAAAATTAAATTTTAAAAATTAATAAAATAGGCTAATGTGTATTTAAAAACCAAGCTTAAAAAACAATTGAATTTAAGAAAACAAAGCTTTTGGGCCAGGCCCGATCGGCTCTACACAGTACACACAATGCTCTTGAAAAAATGAGAGCATCATATATAGGTTTTATATATATTCATTCTACTTTTGTCATGGGAGATGGTGGGTGTGGAATTCTTGGTGCTCACGTGCTTTGCTTTAGGCCTTTATGCATATTATATGTAATTTCACTGACCTAACTCATAGAATTGAATATTATTCAACCACCTGCTGGAATGAAATCTATATACTATATGTGGCAAAACAAACTGTGACTCATTCTTAAATATGAAATTTATACTTCCTAATAATTCTGAGAGACGACACAGTTAGGTATTATATTTGTCGTTGTTGTTGTAATAATACACTTCTTTTTACTTTAATCTGAACATTTCTGGGATTATCTTTTGGTTCGTTATAATCTGGACCACTTATTAAGGCTCATTTTCTGGATTTTATACGAAAATCACGTTCTAGTACTTATACATGGAAAGCATTACTGCTGTCTTTTCATGTGCGTCTCCACGTATTTCTCTTTCATATGTGAAATCAATGGAACGCAAGCAGGGGAATAACAACTTTTTTCAATAAAAAATGTGTTACATCGAGTCTGAATATAATGAAGTTCATATCACAATTAGGAATGTTCAGCTTGAACTTATCCTGATTAACCCAATATCATTCCAATCATATTGAGACGGACCTTGTCCTTGCTTGAAAATAATCGAGACGGGATAGGAAAGGGGTTCGGGACGGGACGGGTCACGGGATTACCATCGAGATGTCCATCCTGTCTTGAATATTATATATATTATTTTTATTTTAAATATATTAATTATATTAATATAATTTATACTTATATTAATTATATCAATTATAATTTCAATACTTGCAATTCTTATTTAAAACTAAAGTTTTTTTATATTGATAATTTTAATGACATGGAGTAAACATGATGATATCTTTTTTTATAATATATTAATTATATTAATATAATTTATTCTTATATCTATCTATTTAATAACTTTTATTTATAACCTATTTCTTACTTTATTTTAGAAAAGTAATTAACTTAGTACATCTCCACTAAAATAGAAGAATAATGATTTGATATTGTGTTTGATTTGACTGTTGTTGCTACTCTTATAGCATAAAGTTCACTTGTATTTGTGATTATAATATGTAGTTGTGATTAATATAATTCAATAATTGACTTCAAATTGTTGTGATTTATGTACTTATGTTGTTTTGATTTTAAACTTAATAAATTATATGATTTAAAATTTTAATGAACATTGTTATCCAAATTTTTCTCCAATATTATCCCATTTAATAATTCAATAATTGACTTCAAATTGTTGTGATTTATCGGGGATGACGGGATGTCCCGATCTTATCTTAGTCCCATCCTAACTCTTAACGAGACGAGATGACTTTTGGACAGGATGAGACACGAAACCAAAATTTAGTTCCGATCTTTTTTGGGACGGGACACGAGACGGGGGTATTTCGACCCCATCCTATCCCGTGAACACCTCTAATCACAACTCTAAAATCTAAATAATGTGGCTACCAATATTTTATATAGAATAAAATGGTGATTTGGCTCTAAAATTATAGGCACAGGAAAATTTTGGACTAGAAACTCTTTTTTTTTTTTACATTTTATCCTTGAACATTAAAAATCATAGCAATTTTTTTGCCATTAAATTTAATTATTAATTTATTAAAAAATTATAGAAAAGATTAAAAAATTATAAATTTATCTTTTTGGTACTTTTCTATAGTTTTTGGATCATTTTATATAATTTGTAAGGTATTTTTCTATTATTTTTTGCTCCACTAATGATCAAAATTAACAATAGATGGAAAATTGCTGCAAGTTTAAATATTTAGTGGTGAAAATACAAAAAGAGAAAAAAAGAGTTTAGAGTTTTAGATACTATATACTTAATATTCCTTCTTATTTTCTTTATAAATCATTTCCAACATATTTCATTAGAATAAAAAAACCTTAAATTTTATTAATTATGTCATAAAATTTAATAAGCATTCACTTTTATCTCATAACAAAGGTAAAAAGAAATATTTTCAATAATTTTTTTAAATATTTAATAAGGGCAGGAAAGAAAAGATAAACATAAAGAATAATAAAGTATCTTATAAATAAAATTAAAATTAAGATTTTTTTATTTTATAAATAGAGTTAAAGGAATATAGTTTAAGGGCCACAGTTTCATTTTATCTTGTATGTATATGCATGTATGCACTGTTCTTCAATGTTAACTTGTCATCTATATCTTTTCTCTTTATTCCCCGCCCTTTTCCTTTTCTTTTCTCTCACACCTCTTGATCTTTGCCTTTTTTTTTTTTTTTTTTGGTATAGAAGGCCACGGAATTTGATATTTGCCTTTAGAGCCTTAATTTCTTCTCATTGCACCCTATCCTATCCTCAACATGTGTCTGCTCTTTTTATTTAATGGTTTTATCTCTAATTTTGATTAAGTAGCGGCAACTAGCATGAATGCTCCCACGCATATCTACTTCCCCCCTCTAATTTGTATATTTTTCGTGTATTATACAAAATTTAACAAATGAGTTGTATTATTCATGACTTTATGAATAATGCATCTTATTTATTTAATAAACTCCATCTATATTTATAGTCGGTCCCAAACTTAGGTAAAAGAGGAGGGTTGTGTTAGGCCATCAACAACTAACGTAAAACTTTGTTGAATCTATCATGAATATGAACAATAGACATTATAATGCTAATGCTATATCATTTCTCGTAAGTAATGTGCTGCATGGCTTGAGTACAGTGGTAAGTGAGTTAGAGCCACCGTATCGACGTCCGGATATAGTGTTAAATGAGCAAGGGCTACTGCGTCATTTGGGACGTGCGCGGCTAAAGAAGTTAGCCCATAAGAGCAATATTAGATTTGGTACTTAAAATATTAGGATATTGAATTATAAATCTATAGAGGTTGTAGGGGTTATAATATAAAGGAAAATCAATATCCTATGCTTATAAGAAACAAAATAGCGTGGAGAAGAAGTTAAGTATATTCAAGGTTTTAAATTTTGATATACAGGAAAAGTAAACACACGCAATGGAGTAGGCATTATTATTGATAAGGAGTGAAAGAAGAACGTTGTAAAAGTTAGCAGAATTAGAGACAAAATTATTCTCTTAAAAAGGATAGTTGGACATGAGACTGTTAATATTATTAGCACTTATGCGCCTTAAGTCGGGATAGAAGCCAGTCTTAAGGAATTATTTTGGGAGTATTTGGAGAGGTTGATTCAACACATACTATAGAGTGAAAAGTTTTTTTATTGAAGGAGACTTTAATGGACATGTTAGGAAGGAGGCTGATCAGCATGCGAGGGTGCATAGTGGTTTTAGTTTTTGAGAGCTAAACAATGAAGAACAAACTCTTCTTGATTTCTCGTTGGCGTATGATTTTAAAATTGCCAACACTTATTTTAAAAAGAGCGATGAGCATCTCATCACTTACAAAAGTGGAGCCTCAAGGTCACAGGTTGATTTTCTTTTGGTTAGGAACACAGATAGAAGACTCTGTAAAAATTGTAAGGTAATTTTCGAGGATGCTGTAACAACATAACATAGGGTCCTTATCTTTAATGTGTGTATTATGAGTAAAACTCAAAAACGTTGACAAGTAATAGCATCAAAGATTAGATAGTGTCAATTAAAAAGTGAGAAGCAAGATATTTTCAAGTGAAATCTTTTAGACAAAGGAATTTCAAAAGGTTTTAATTCAAGAGATAAGGAGTGTTGATGGTGGAATGATAGTGTATAGGACAAAATCAAATATAAGAAGAATTGTTTTAAAGCCATACATTTGCGTAATAATGAGAAAAATTAGAAAAGGTACCGTATGGCTAAGAAAGAAACTAAGAGAGCTGTGAGTGAAGCTCGTTCTAAAGCTTTTGAAGAATTTTATAAGAGCCTTGAGATAAAGAAAGGAGAACTAAACATTTATAAGATTGCTAAAAGTAGGGAAAGAAAATCAAGAGATCTAAAACAGGTAAGGTGTATAAAGGATGAAAAGAAAAGAATTTTAGTTATAGATGATGAAATTAAAACAGATGGGAGACTTACTTTTCCAAACTTTTCAATGATGGAAAGAGTTCGTATAGTAACTTAGAGAATTTAGTAACTTGTGAAGGAGAACAAAATTTGTCATTCTATCAAATAATACGTGATAAGGAGATAAATGAAGCTCTTAAGAAAATGACAAATGGTAGAGCCAACAAACCTGATTGTATATCTATTGAAGTGTAGAAATGTTTAGGTGAAGAAGGGGTGAGATGGTTAACTAAGTTATTTAATATAATTTTACGGTCCAAGAAAATGTCTGACGACTAGATGAGAAGTACATTAATTCCTATTTATAAAAATAAAGGGGATATTCATATTTATACTAACTATAGAGGGATTAAACTCATGAGTCACATAATAAAATTATGGGAGAAAGTAATTGAGCATAGGTTGAGATTGGAGACAAGTATTTCTAAAAATTAGTTTAGTTTTTATTCTAGGTAGATTGACTACAGAGACAATTTATCTATTAAGGGATTAATAAAAAAGTATCATTGTAAAGATAAAAATTTACACATAATTTTTATTAATTTGAAAAAAGCTTATGACTATATACTAAGAAAAGTGCTTTGAAAAGCCTTGAAAAAGAAAGGAGTACGGATTGCTTATATTAAAGTTATACAATATATGTATGAGGGGGTAAAAACTAGTATAAGAACGTCTAATAGTCAACAAAGGACTTTCCTATAAAAATTGGACTACATTAGGAATCATCTTTGAGTCCTTATCTATTTAACTTAATCCTAAATATTTTGATGAAACATATTTAAGGAAAAATCCTCAAATGTATGCTCTTTATGGATGATATAGTTTTTATAGAAGAGATAAGAGAAGAGATTAATTGTAAACTTGAATTGTGTAGGAGGATATTGAAGTCGAAAAGTTTTCATTTGAATAGGAGTAAGACAAAATATTTATATTATAAATTTGGTAAGAGACTAGTCCATAATAATTTGAAAGTGAAATTGAGAGATCAAATTATACCTCAAGTGAAAAAGTTTAGATATCTAGGAGCCATTATTCAAAATGATGGCGAAATCAATGGGAATATTTCACATAGGATTCAAGATAGGTGGTTTAATTGGAGAAAAGCTATAGGAGTTATTTGCGACCGTAAGGTGTCTAATAACTTAAAGGAAAGTTTTATTATACTGATATTAGACCGGCTATGTAATATAATAGTGAATGCTGGGCTTTAATAGGACAGCAAGAGCATAAAGTTGGAATAGTAGGGATGAGAATATTACGATGGTTGTGCAGACATACACGTAAAGATAAAATTCAAAATGAGTATGTACGTAAAAAAGTAAGGATAGCATCTATATGAGAAAAAATGGTAGAAAATCATTTGAGATGGTTTGGGCATATATACAAAGAAGACCGCGAGAGGCACTGGTGAGAAGAGTGAAATATATAACCTTGAGCCCTGTTAAGAGAGGTAGAGGAAGGTCAAAGAGAATACTGTTAGAAATTGTTGAACGTAATCTCTTAATTAATAATATTCTTAAAAGTTTAATAAATGATAGAGCATAATGGTGTCTTACAATCCATATAGCCAACCCCACCTAGTAGGATAAAGGCTTATTGTTGTTGTTGTTATATTAATTTTCTTAGAGTAAAAGAGTAATCTGACTCCTAAATTATAAATCTAAAAGCATTTGAAACTCTAACCTTATTTTTGTTGCAATATTTTCCTTTAATTTTTGAAAACAATGCCTTTATAAACCCTACCTTCAGTAAAAGTTAACTTTGAATACCATTAGTTGACTAAAGAATGAAAAAAAAAGACCTCAAAGATTACATAAAAAAACTAATAAATTTTTCTTTGTTTTTTTTTAATTTTTTGGCTTATTGTAATTTTTGTTTCTTTTATTATAATTTTTTGATCATTTTTTATAATTTTTTATTTTTAGTTAACTAATAATTAAAATTAATTTTTATTAATTATAGGGATTAAATTGTGTTATTTTTAAAAATTTAAAAAATATCATATCAAAAATAAGTTTAAAGTTTTAAAGGTTCTCAAATTTATAATTAGGAAATAAATTTACTCTTTTACATATCATGGCTATAGATTGGGGCTATAGATTGGGGTTAGGTTGTCAGTACACATAAATCTAGCTTTATTCGACTGTAGCAAATTATTCCAAGGTTAAATCCTCTGAACTTGAATTTTTTGTGTGACTAAGATTAATTAGCCTGGGTGGAATGAGACTAGAAATCTGCTTGAAGAAGCAAAGTCAATGAAATTAATAAATACTCCCTCCATCAATGGAATTGAATATTTAAAAATACAATACATTTTTAGTCTTTTGATCATGTTTTTAGAGAGGCAAATAAATGTGCTGACTTACTCGCATGGGAAACTTCTCATGAAAACTACGACTTCCCTATCTATAATGAACAACCTATGAGATGTAGGACCATCATAGATTATAACATATCCTGACTCTTGTAATCCTTGCATGGCTTTGTCATTGTTTTTTTTTTTAAAATGATGTAACTTGGCTACGTGTCTTATTCTCCAACCTCGGTGAACTTGGCTACATGCCTTAAGCTTATTTGATGCTTTTTGAATAAAATGCTGAAGATAGATGAAATGTTTTTGGCTAAAATATACTCCATCTGTTTAAAATATAAGATATTTTTAATTAAATTTTACCCCTTAATAAAGTTATTATCTACTTTCCAACTAACCCTATCTTTCTATAGTTACCCCTATTAAACACCCTACAATAAATATAAAGTCATTATCAATAGGGATACTTTTGACAAAAAAAGGTAATGATTACACTTTGAAAGACTAAAAATGCCTTACATTTTTGAACATTCAATTCTTCAAAAAATGCTTTACATTTTTTAACGGATGGAGTAATTCCTTGAATCTATATTAGGTGCAAATAGTCCCTTACTATTAAAACTTTACAATGAAATTACCCCATGTTTGCCAATCATGAAAATTAGTCTCACGGACCAAAAAAAAATGCAACTCATACTCATGCCACTTAATAAGGACGTGAGTTCAAATTCCATTTCTAATTAATGACATAATCTTGTTATGGATAATTTATAAATACATTGGCAAATATTCTTTTTTAGACTTTGGGGCTTTGTCTTAGTTCTAATAGGCTTTAAAATCCAACTCATCTAATTTTTTTTTAAAGTAAGGAAGAAACCCTCTAAATTTTACATTTATACAAATAATTTTTTATCATTAATTTGTCTATTATTTCTTTAAAAGAATAAAATATAATAGGGGCTTTATCTAAACATGTTTTAAAGTTAAACTTTAAGGGGGATATGTGGTTTATAACATTTTATTATACTCTATTAGTAAAATAATAGAATAACTAATGATAATAAGACTTTCTACACAAAATTTAAAATTTTAGAAGGTTCCTTGTCAAAGTTTATAAATCAATGAAGTTTGCTTGTGGTTAAGAAATTTGAAGAATTTTGTATAATTTATTCAAAAAATTATAAATATATAATTTAAATATGTGAGTTGATATTTCTAGTTCTGATTATTCCAAAATTTAAAGATTGTTTTTGAAGGTGAAGGGAACTCAAGTTGAAGAGAAAATGGGAAATCAAGTTATCAAGTGAAGACTTTGTTATAAAGAGATTTACCCAAGGTAGTGTCTAGCATTAGATGATTAATGCTACTATCTTATTTAATATCCTGAGTTTTTAATTTCAAATTAAACAAGTGATAGAATATGGGATATGGGATAATGGTTAGTTAGGGTAATTAAAACTTATCTAAAATATTAGGATTATCCATTAGGGATATTTAAACAAGGATATTGATCCATTAAAATCAGAATTTATTATTTATTTTATTGTTGTCTTATATATTAGCATCTTTAAGATTATATTTAGACTTAAAATTTGAGATTTGAATTTAAATTATTATTATTATTTTATTATTAGAGCTCTATAAATAGAGTTAGATTTTATATTTGTATACAGTTTTTGAGTATTATTGAAATAGTTTCTAAGAGTTTTGACCTTCCTCCTCCTTCTTTCTCCCTCCCCCTCCTCTTCTCTTTGCTCCCTTTTCCCTTCTTATTTTATATCAATTTGGTATCAGAGCCTAGTTTTACTTCCTTTCCTGTGTTGCTTTTCTAGTTGAGATTCACAAAATAAATCAAACCTTCCCTAAAGCCACATATCATCATGTAAAATATTTGAAAGATAATTTTCAATCTATATATTCATGATTATGTGCAATGGCGGAGCCATGTTGGATGAGGGGGTGCATCGGGAAAACTTACAAGTGAGGCATGTAAAGTTTACAACTTTACACCTCCTACTTTTGATACTTTTCCTCCTTTGAACTAAATAAAAAATATTTATGTTCAAAAAATTATTAGAGATATAATATTTTAATAAGTTAAATAAGATATGAAGAGTATATTTATAATAAAAGACCATATCAACTTGTTCAATATAATTTTTTAAAATAAAAATGATGATAAATTTATTTATATTATTATAATTTTAATCGCATCATAATTATTATTATTTTTTAAAAAAATTTATTAAATTACTTCGCACCCCTAACTTAAGATTCTTGCTCCACCAGTAATTTTATATGGGATATTATCATGAATGCCCATGTTGGAAGTGCCAAAATTGTTATAGTACCCCACCTTGATGTGTTGGGCATCCACAATATAATGAAAGCTACCAGAGGAAAATAATTAAGGAACTACAACAATATTGACATGCATATGACCAATGGTATGGTTATGAAGCACGTCGTAGGGTTAAATATGCATGACAAATTGTTGAGGATGAAAGTTTTGATGCTAAATTAGAAAGTGAATAGCTGAGGTCAAACTTCATAATGCTAAATCCAACACTGAATTGAAACATTAAATTCAAGAAGTTATACGTCTAACTAAGAAAGTAAAGAAGAGTTTAACTGAGAAAATAAAGAAGAGTTTCCAATAGATTATGGAGTCACTAAGTAACCAAAATCTATCTAGGGAGAATATAGATGTTGAAATTCCTACACTAGAATCAAAGGGGTCTGCTATAACTCTTATGAAGCCTAATTATGAAAATGGTTTGTCTAGCCTAGCACCTTTACCTCCACAGGCTACATTCAAAGTTCATCTACTTCCTGTGCAAATGGCACCTTTCCAATTTGTGATCAGCCAAAAACAATCTCGCCTTGATACAAAATCACTTCATTGACAAGCTGCACTATCATTAATGTCCTGGAATTTAATGAGAAGCTTCAATAGTATCTTGTCATTTAGAAAGGGTTCCTAGAAGTTTCTTATAATCAAGGTCATCTTTCATATGACTTACTCTGTTGCTGTCTCACTTGCTAAAAAGGATTTCCTAAAGTATTGAAAACCAAACCGGCCAATGAACCGTCCTAGGTTAGGGGTTAAAGGTTAAGGGTTCAGCCGGGGTTGAATAGGAAGTCAAATTGGAATCAAACCAATTATAGTAAAATAATATATTTTTTCATTATATAGTAAATAATAAATATTTTTTTAAAAAGTAATGCAAATATATTGAATTTATATATATATATATATATATATATATTAATACTCAATTTTACTTAAACATGTACCTATCTCCAGTACTAACATGTGCCTATCTATTTGTAGCCTGTAAAATATTGTTTAGCAAAGAAATACACTTGCTAGCATTAGTATTTTGAGAGAGAAATATTAACTAAAAAAAAAAGAAAGTCAAGAATGAGAGGTGCATTTATAGCAAACAGAAAAAAAAAAAGAAGCTATCTAGTCTAGTTAGGCATTGTGACCTAAGAGCAAAGATCATCTTTTTGCCTTGTTTAATGTATAACAGACATCTACATCAATCACCTCAACTTTTAAACCTTCCTTCATACATTGGCTCTTCACTCTTCATGATTTAGTTTTTATGCATTGGGTCTTCAACTCTTTATCTTTCTTCCTTCTTTCTTCATGTTCTATCTTCTTCTTTCTTCATTTTTTTTGGTGGACAAGCTGTTTGAGCCTAGAGAGTATTCGTTGACAGCATCGTCAAATCTCATTACGGTAGTCTCATCAGGGTTGAAGGTCTATCTCAGGAAGAGTTATTTTGATGGCTTCCTATAAGGATGAAATCATATGTGATCCTAAATCTGGCCTCATACTATTCATTCTTCATCTACTTTGGTTGTCTTCTTTTTTCATCTGCTTCTTCCTCTTTTTTTATGGTTTAGAATTTTTTTTTAAAGTAGCTCACCTAACCCCCTAACCTATGGGGTTGGGCAGATTAATTCGGGTTAATTTTGAGTCACCCAAGTTAACCTTAGTTGGTTGGAACTAGAAAAACTACTAACTCAGATCGAACACGCAGCTAGTTCATTGATTTTTTAGTTTGACCGACCGGTCCAGTGTGATTTTGCAAACCTTGGGATTTCTAGATCAGTGCACCTGGCTAAGATTTTATCCCATCCATCCCCCCTAACTAAATTGTGCCTCAATTTTAACTTGTCGGGAGACAAGTTCTTCAAGCGGGAGAGAAATGATGGAATATGAGATAGTGGTTAGTTAGGATAATTAGAATTTATCTAAGATATTAAAATTATCCATTAGGGATATTTAAATAAGAATATTTATTCATTAGAATCAAAATCCATTATTTGTTTTATTGTTATCTTAGATATTAGTATCTTTAAGGTTATATTTAGATTTAGGATTTGAATTTAAATTACTTTTATTATTAGAGCTCTATAAATAGAGTTAGATTTTTCATTTATATGTAACTTTTAAGTATTATTGAATAAGAGTTTATGAGAGTTTTGACTTTCCCCGTCCTTTCTCTCTCCCTCCCTCCTCCTCTTCTCTTTGTTCCCTCCCCCCTTCTTGTTTTACATCAACAAGTTAATAGAGGTTATTTATGTAAAATTCACATGTTAATTGATTAGAGGATAGTTAGAGGTAGCTAGTAGGCTTATTGGGTTTTTGACATTGTAACATCCTAAATTTAATTTAAAAATTTAAATTAATTACTTAATTGGGTTAATTAGGAGTTAATTGTTGGGTTAGGATGGCCATATCGAGGCCGATTGGACCCCCTGGAGGGCTTAGATTAGGGCTTTAGAGACTTTTGAAGTGAATTGGGCCTTAAGTTAAGCTGCCCATTTTGGGTTGTTTGCCGTGACAAACAAGGGCAACTCACATGGTGAGTGTGCCAGAATTTTTAAGATTGTAGGACGCGATCATTTTTCATATTTTGAGGGTTTTGGAGTGGTTTGGCATAGAGAGAGAGAGAGAGAGAGAGAGAGATGACAAGTTAGGGTTTCGCCATTAAAGCTTTTAGGAGTATCTTGAAGCTTTTAAGACACCAAGTAAGCCTTTTTTTTCTTCTTCTTCTACCCTCTATACGTCCATGTCATGGGTTTTGTTTTGATTCTGATTTCATAGCGGACCATAATATCTTGATATGAGATTTAGATGTCTAATTTATGTTTAATTTTTTTATTTTTCAGGTTTAGTGAATAGACTATTTTTTTAATCTATCTCTTTCAAAATAAAAAAAAATTATAAAATTTAAATTGAATTGAATTTGGCATCTCCATTTTTAATTTTTAGAATCTAGACAAAAAGAATCTTGTTGAATCCATTTTTCTTGGATCATTTGCTTGCAAATAGTTGTGATTGACTAGTTTTATTTAAAAAAAAAACTTGTTTGGTACGAATCATAGTATGCCACTCCAATTTTCTTTTGTAAAGAAATATATTTTTTAAAACAAATGGGAGAATGATAAATAAATTTCATCGAAGAAAGAGTATAACAAAATAAAACTTATCTAAGCAAGATAGTAAGTAGCACAATTGTTAAAATTTAAATTAAAATTATTAATAACGAAAGTGATTGTAAAGTTATTAGTTTATGAAGCATAATTAATAACAAGTATGCTTTTTATATTAACACCTCAAGCTTAGTGATTAGAACTTAAGTTTAGGTATTAATAAAACTTAAGTTTAGGAAGACTAACTCTCTTAGATTCCAAATTACAACATGATGCATAGTAAAGTGCTGGTTGCTATTTGAAAAAGACCAAAGAAACTTCATCTAGAATTCAAGCCAAGACTACAGAAGAGTTCATGCACTCAGTTGGAAGACACTCTGTGATCCTAAGGAGAATGGGGGCTATGGCATGAAAAGAATGAGTACTAGGAATGAAGCTCTTCTCTGCAAAGTAGTATGGAATATCTTAGCAAAGCTTGACACTTTGTATGCTTCCATTCTGTGAGGTAAATATATGAGAAAAGTTTATTTAACTAAAGGTGCTATTGCAAAATTGAATGATTCTACGTTTTGGAGGAATTTAGTTTATTTGTGGACTAGTGTCATTAAATTTCTCCAATGAGATATAAAAGATGGAGAAGCGGTTTTGTTCTGGAAAGATAAATGGCTAGGTTTAACGGTATACTAATAGATCATTGCATGTAGCGAATTCCTATGGAGATGATTGATATGAAAGTTTAGAAGCAGTGAATGACCAAGGGGAGTGGAATTTTCCTATGATGTCCAATTACCTTAATGATAATGAGATCAGGTTAATTGTAGGTCACCACCCACCAAGGAAAAATGACGGCCATGACAAGATTGGTTGGGAACTCAAAACTAACAAAACATTTACAATCTCCTCTATATATAATGTTTTGAGTGAAGTGCCTATTGTTACCTATGATTCGATTTGGAAATTAATTTGGCAATGAAAAGGTCTTAGAAGAATCCAAACCTTTATGTGGTTGGCTTTACATGAGAGAATTATGATGGCACAAAGAAGAAACTTGCTTTTTGGGGGCTCCTAATAGCTGTGATATTTGTCATAATGAAGTGGAAGATGTTTACATATCGCTCAAAATTGTACAGAAGCTGGGAGCATCTGGAATGATTTCCTTTCATCTGATGAAGAAGGTATTTTCTTTCTCTTTAAACAAGAAAGATTGGTTCGCTTGGAACTTGCACAGGGGGTGACATAATGGATTAGATTGGGCATTCTATTTGCAATCGCAATCTAGAACCTTTGGAAATCAAGAACTGAGAGAATCTCAATAAGGTCTTCACCTCATCATTAGGACTCAAAGAAAGAATCTACAACCTTGCTAGAGAGGTGCAGTCAAGCTCTATGAATGAGATTTATAAGAGCTTTAAGATAGACCAAAGTAATTGGGAGCCTCCCATAAATCATTGGATCAAGCTTAATATTGATGGTGCTGCAAGAGGCAATCAAGGTGGAGCTAGCTGTGGTGGTTGGTGTCTTTTGCAATGCTAGAGGTCAATGGATGAGGGGTTTCGTTTGCAATTTGGGAATTTGGATAGCTAAAGAAGATGAATTTAGGAGCTTTTGTCATGGTGTACAGGTGGCTCATAGTCTTAATTTTACTAAACTTATTGTTGAAAGTGACACCATTTCTATAGTTCATGAAGTCCAAGAGGCAATTGAGGGTAATGATAGTCATCAATGGCAAGGATGGCATGAAGTTAAGCTTCTAACTGAGGATTGGCAAATAAAGGTGAATTATGCGTGCAAGGAAAACAAGTTTGCTAATTAGATTGCAAAATCTAGCTTGAACCAATGTACTAAGTGTAGAATTATTTCTAAACCTAGGGGTCTCATTGGGCAGTTGAATCGAGATAATAGTGATCATAATGATCTTGGTTTACTTTTCAGTTAAATAAGAGTTTGGGCTTTGCCCCTTTTTTGATTTAAAAAAAAAATAATTGGTCATAACTTCAGTTTAATTATGCAATAACGATTATAATTCTTATATTAATAACTTTATCTTCATTGTTAATAATTTTAGTTTATGTTTTAATAACTACACTTTCTATCTAAAGCATAATTTTGTAAAACAATTATGTCAAGTAGGTTTAATAATTAATCCCATTTCATAGTACTATTTTATCATTTATATTATCGTTATTTCTTTTTTATTCACAAAACTTTAATTCAAGACTTTACGTGAGAAGACAAATCAATTGAACTAGCTATAGCCATGACTCATGAGCACGCAATTAAAGTCAGGAAAACGATCCAGGTTATCGGCCTACCAATTTAAACTTGTTTTCCTAGAATTTGGGTTTTATAAATTGAGATATTTTCATACAAAGGGTTGTTTAACTCAACCTATTTAAGCCCAAAAAAAAAGAGGCTCAAACTTCAACTTAGCCTACCCGTTTAACTCCATATATAGTTTTACCTGTAAAAAATGAGATATTTTTATTTTTTTAATTAATTTTAGAATTTAAAATATATGTTTATATTTTAAAATTAGAATTTATTTTACCAATTATTTTTTAATTTTTAAACATTATAATTTGTATTTTAAAAAATAAATATGTAATATTATAATATAAAATTAAATTTTAAAACATTATAAAAATTAAACAAATAAAAACTAATAAAATGGATTTACAAGCATAATCCTATATCCAATCCTTAAAGAGCGAGCTTAAAAATATAATTGAGTTTTAGAAAGCACGGCTTTTGGGCCAGGCCCAATGTATGCCAGGCCTGCGCGGCTCTATACACAATGCTCTAGAAAAAAATGAGAGCATATATATATATATATATATATTGGTTATATATATTAATTATTCTTAAAAAAATTATATTCAAATTTAAATTTATTATTACGAAGTCCTATAAGTTTTATAAAATACTTCAAAGCCTCAAATTTTGTGCATTAAGAACTGAACAACAGTCATTTATAATTTGTAAAGAAAAATTACAACTTGTAAATAATTGTTACCCAGTTATTAATATGTTTAATCAAGATATCAATGTACAGAATTTAAAATTTAAGAATATTTTGTCAAATTCATGTAACATTTTAATAATGAACTTTCTTTTATTGTACTTGAATGTAATTTTTCCTTCTTCTTCGTTTGTTATGGCCTCATGGGAGGTGGTGGGTGTGGAATTCTTGGTGCTCACGTGCTTTGCTTTTACAGCTTTATGTAAGTTATACGTAATTTCAACTGACCTAACCCATAGAATTGAATATTGTTCAACGACTTGCCGAAATGAAATCTATACCATATGTGGGAAAACAAACTCTGACTCATTCTTAAATATGAAACGTGTACTTACCAATAATTCTGGGAGACGATACAGTTGGGTATTATATTTGTCGTTGTCGTTGTAATAATAAACATCTTTTTACTTTAATTTGAACATTTCTGGGATTATTTTTTAGTTCTTTATAATCAAGACCAGTTCTAGATACATATACTCATTTTCTGGGTTTATAAGAAAATCACGTTCTAGTACTTGTATATGGAAAAGTATTACTACTGTTTTTTCATGTGCGTGTCCACGTATTTCTCTTTCATATGTGAAATCAATGGAACTTAAGCAGAGGAATAATAATTTTTTTCCAATAAAAAAATTTGTGTCGCATCGAGTCTCAATATAATGAAGTTCACAACACAACTCTGAAATCTGAATAATGTGGCTTCCAATATTATATATAGAATATAATGGTAATTTGGCTATAAAACTATAGGAACAGGAGTCTGGGATTGTGAACTTCTTTTTGTGTACATTTTCATTCTTCAACATTTAAAATCATGGCAATCTTCTTTTACCATTAACTTTGATTATTAATTCACTACAAAATTACAGAAAAAATTACAAATTTTATTTTTTGGTACTTTACTATAATTTTGAATCATTTTCTATAATTTGTGAGGTAGTTTTCTACTATTTTTTGCTTACTTAATGATTAAAGTTAACAAAAGATGGAAAATTGTTACGATTTTAAATGTTTAGTGTGAAAATATACAAAAACAAAGTTTAGGGTCTTAAATATTATACACTTAATATTTCTTTTGATCTAATTTATAAATCACTTCCTGCATGTTTTATTAGAATCAAAGGAAACTTTAAAATTCATTAATTCTATTTAAAAATTTAATATGTTTTCACCTTTCCTCCGAAATAAAAGCAAAAAGAATAATTCTTTTTAGTATTTAATAAAGGAAAAAATAAATATAAATATAAAAAATAGTAAAGTGCCTTATAAATATGATTAAAATTAATATTTTTTTTTATCCTATAAATAAAGCTACAAGAGTATATAGTTAAATAGTCAAATGGTCATTTCACCTTGCATATGTATGTATTCATTGTTCTCCAATATTAACTTGTCATCTATCTCTTTTCCATTTATCCCCTGCCCTTTTCCTTTTCTTTTCTCTCACACCTCTTGATCTTTACCTTTAAAGCCTAAATTTCTTCTCATTGCACCCTGCCCTATCCTCAGCATGTGTGTGCTCACACGCATAATCTACTTTCCCCCCTCTAATTTGTATATTTCTCGTGCATTATACATAATTTAATAAATTAATTGTATTATTCATGAATTATAAATAATGCATCTTATTCTAACAAAAAAAAATGCATCTTATTAAATTTTTTAGAGTGAAAGAATAAATTAACCTCTAACTTATAAATCTAAAAGCATTTGAGATTTTAAAGTCATTATTATTATTATTATTATTATTATTATTATTTATGTTTTGCAATGTTCTACTTTAAGAGTGCCTAACCCCTACATTTAACAAAAGTTAATTTTGAATACAGTTAGTTGACTAAAAAATAATAAAAAAAGATTTCAAAAATTACACGAAAGGACCATTAAAATTTTCTTGGTCCTTTTTTATTGTAATTTTTTGGCTCGTTGTTTGTAATTTTTGTGTCTTTTATTGCAATTATTTGGTGATTTTCTGTAATATTTTTGTCATTTTTTAGTTATCTAATAATTAAAGTTAATTCAGTAAGAGTTAAATTGTATCATTTTCAAAAGTTAAAAGAGAATATTATACTAAAAATGAGTTTAAGGTCTGAAACACTCTCGGCTTTATGCTTTAGAAACAAATTTACTCTTTTATCCAATTTTTTTATATCACATACAGATAGATTTGGATTAGGTGTTAATACACATAAATCTAGCTTTATTCCACTGTAGCAAATTATTCTAAGGTTAAATTCTCTGAACTTGAATTTTATGTGTGACTAAGATTAATTAGCCCGAGTGGAATGAGACTAGAGATCTGCTTGAAGAAGCAAAGTCAATGAAATTAATAAATAATAATTTTTAATTTGTTAGAAAATGTGGCAAGTGGATCTAATTAATTAAAGTAGGCAACCGAGATGTTTGCTTCAAGTAGATATAGAAAAGTCGCTTCCCTGTGCCGGTCTGCCAAAGCCATAGTGCTTGTTTGTCTGAAAGAATTTCAAAGAATTAATATAATGTAATTAATGGTAGGAAAGAAAATGTTACACAACGGAATGATGATTACGTACATGGCATTTTTTGGTAGGTCGTTAAGGAATCATAGAATGAAATTTATATTTTATCTAGAATTTTTTTTAAAAAAGTGAAATGATATTTTTAACCTTGTGAAAGCAAACTATAGAGGCAAACCTAAAAGTCCAAAATATTGGTACACAAATAAGTCCGTAAATATCCAGATAATATTTAAAAATTTAAAAATATATTAAACATTAATTGATTCTTTATGTCTTAATTTATTTTATATTTAAAAACAACACATTTCAGTACGTTATTATAATATTTTTTAAAAATTTAAAAATATTAATATTGTCATATTTTTATTATTTTTAATTTATAAAATAATATTTAAAACGTATTTTAAATTTTTTTTTTAAACTTTAAGACCCACAATTTTTTTTGGGTCTTCCAGATTTTTTAAACATTCCAAAAATTATATTATCATATTTTTTATAATAATAAAAATAATTAATTTCAAAGTAAAATTTAAACTTTATTTAAAAATAAGAAAAAATGACAATTCAGGTAAGCAGGCTAACCTGAATAAGGCTGAAGCTTAAGAGCATTAGAATCAAGTTTGGTTGTATAAACTTTTCTATAAATTTAGAAATAAACCTAACTTGCTTGAATTAACAAGTGTTCATGTTCAAACGTTGATTTATGGTGGCCTCAATCCAATTTACGCACCTAAAATCATGTAATTGAAATTATATGATTTGTTATAATGAAATGTAATCAGGATTACATTGGATTAGTTGACTGTGCCAACCAAACATCATGTATCAGAAAATTGCAATTCAATCAAACGTGGCAATAGTTCATTTTTCATGCCTTGACACTGATGGATAAGCAATACTTGTCCCAGCGCCAACGTGTTCCATGGCAAGCGAGATAAAAAAAGGCCCACTTATTACGGTTTCATTTCCTAGTCCACATTCGAATTAGGGATAATGACATTTAGGGCATTTCAAAAGAATTTATCACAATAAATATCCATTAATTTTATATCAAATATTATCTTATGAATATTTGTATATATTGTAAAAAACTAGTAAACTTCAACTTGTAAAATTTTTAATGAAACCCTAACGAAAAAATATAAATTAACATTTAACTTTTAACTACATATATATATTTTTATAAGAGAATATTCAATATAAAATTGATATATCTTTATTGAAATAAATTCTTTTGAGATGGTCTTAAATGTCATTCTTTCTTCAAATTACCTTCAACATGTTGTTATTATTCAACTAGATGCACATGATATTAGATATTCTAAATGTATTTTTTTTAATTAGACGAATAGACAGTAACGTCATGGGATTATATGCGGAATTAAAAGTGACTTTCACTTAGGCTACAAGAAGAAAATTATTCCACTAAAATTACTTATTATAATTAATAAAATTTAAGCATATAGTCTTGACTCTTGACTACTGCCTTACATTGATGAAAGTGTTAAAAGCTTTCATTATTTAAATAAGTGATTAGAAGTATATATCGACTCTATAATTAATAGAGTATATATTTTTTATACTTGCCACAAAAATGGAGTCAGATTTTTTTTATTCACAAAGTTCAGACAAAAAGGATATCATTATATTGATCAAGCCTGCATGGCAGCTTGTAAAATAGTAATTTTAAATTTATTAAAGGATAATTTGACCTCTAAATTATATTCAAGAACATTTTGAATTTTAAACTTATTTTTACTATTTCTTCAATTTTAAAAAAGAAGCAATGATGCTTTTATTATTAATAAAAGTTAATTTTAACTATCAGTTAATCAAAAAATAGTAACAAAAGATATAAAAAATTACAAAAAAGAATTAAAAAATTATATAAAATGATATTAAAATTACAAAAAATGAAAAAAATTATGATCTTTTTATATTTTTTTAAATTTTTTCTATCATTTTGTGGTTAACCAATGATCAAAGTTAATTAATTTTTGTTAATTGTAAGGCCAACATTGCATCGTTTTTAAATATTGAAGGGAAATATTGTAAAACAAACTAAGTTTAGGGTCTTAGATTTTCTTAGAAATACAGTTTAAGGGCTAAATTACTATTTAACCTATTTAAAATTTGAGTGAGGATTAAACAAAACAAAACTGATGAATGAATAAGCATACAGGTATGGTTGATTATGGGCGAAGTTACTTCAGGAGATATACGAATCTGTGAATCATGTCATGATGTTTTGTATGTTGCCTTTTGTCGCCTTCGATGTCCTCCGTATAAAATGGACAAGCCCTCCAAAATAAGAGAATGGAATCATAAATGTCTGCTTCACACGTAGAAACACACAACAAAAAATCCCCGAGTTACTGGTAAAGTTATATTTATTGAACTTCATCAGCCCACTTGCTTCGTCACCGATTCATTTCAGAGATCTTGGATTTGAAATTATTTGCCATAGATAAGGCCCTGAAACCAGCCAATCAGAAAAATGAAATTTGCAGGATCAAGACACGAATCTGGGTTGGCCACCACTGCATTGGAAAATGCCAAATGTAGCAGTTGTTCTTTCGCACCATCCGATGATGCGGCTGTATTGTTTTATTTTTTATTTTTGCCTTTTTTAAGAATGTACCTTTCTTTTTATTTTGGAAAAATTACACTTACGTTGCACAAAAGATAAGTTATTATCAAAAAAATCTCATAAAACTTATAAAATATTCTCAAATCTTAAATCTTGTATATTTACAATTGAGTAATGGATATTTATAATTTATTATTATAAGTTATATTTTCCTTTTCAAATTTGTAGATGCATACTATTCAGTTCTAAATGTTCTTAGTCAAGTTCTACATGTGTAGAATTTGAGACTTGAAAGTATTTTATAAATTTCATGGAACCTCTTAATAACAAACTTTTTTATATGAGACCTTACTGTAATTTTTCCTATAAAAAAAGTGTAATTTTTCGTAAAGAAATGGTACGTTTTTTATAAGTTGTTATTTTTCTTTGCAAGCTATAAATGCACATTGTCCAATGGTAAATGCCTTTAATCTTGTGTAAATGTACTAAATTTGAGATTTAAGAGTATTTTATGAGTTTTATGGAACCTCTTGGTAATAAAATATCTTATTTGAGACATAGATATAATTTTTCCTTTTCTTTTTTAGGAAAATGATAATAAAATTTTCTCAAATTATATAAATGATAATCTGATATCTTAAAATGTCATAATTTTAATAAAGTCCCTAAAAACTTCTATGTCAATAAATTTTATAATGAACAAACGATTTTACCCTTATTAAAAATAATGAGCACCACTCATGACTTTTACTTAAGGTATAATAACTTTTATTATGTAAATTTTAAGAGTTGAACAAAAAATCATAACTTGTCAATTGTAATTTTTGTCTCAAAATAACATACTACAACCATAACTTTTACTTAAAGAATAATAATTTTTTTTTTGTGAATCGCAAGAGTTAAACAAAAAATCACAACTTGTTAAAATTTTTGTTTATTGAAAAACAAGTTCTTAAAATAAAAAGTCTTAATCAAGACTTTTGTTTAAGAAAAAAAAACAACTTCACAAAAATTGAATAAGAAACCCTTTGGTCAAGAAAAAAAATCACAATTTGTCAATAAAGATAAAATAATCTTTTTAATTTAAAATTTAATAACATATAAGTTCTTAAAAACTTCTGTGAAATTATAATATTTTAAGGGACTAAATTATCATTTATATGATTTGAGAAAATTTTATTGCCATTTTCCCTTCTTCCCCTGGGGTATAGATGAAAAAATTGGGGAGCCTAGTCCTATAAGGCCTAGTCCTTATGAGCTTGGCCCCTTGAAGCCCATTTTCTAAATTTTTATCAAATCTTGAGGCTTGACCCTTATTAAAAAGGTTCAAGGTTAGACCTAAAAGCCCTATTTAATAAAATAAAAAAATTAATATTACAATTTAATATTTAAAAAATAATTTAATTAAATTCATAATATTTAACATTATAATTTAACTCTAAATTTAACAAAAACTAAATCAAAGCGTCAAATCATTTAGAAAATAAATAAAATATTGAAAAGTCTAAATACATTTTAGTCAATGCCATTAGAATTTACAACAAAATTTTAAAAATAAAATATATGACGCATATCAACATAATCCCCACATAATAAGTTGAGGGATTAGTATTTTCAAATCAAATTGAAATCTTAAAAACAAGAATCAAATTAAAATCTCGGTTATCCATGATTAAAAAAAGGTTTATGCTTGAAGGAGAATTACTTGAGAGTAAGAAAGTGAAAAAACAAAAGCAATACAATGTTAAGAGAGAGATGCTAAGTCAAGATGTGAGAGCGAGAGGCGAATCGAGAGCTAGAGAGAGCAAGAGGGTGAGTAGAGAGGCAAGACAACTTGTAGAAAGAAGAGGGTGAGAGGGCGAAGTTGAGTTGAAAGATGAAAAGAGCTAGAGAATTTGAAACGGTCGAATGCTTTGAATTTTTTTTTTCCATTTACCAAAAAGTGTGTTCTAAGGTAGAAGGAAAAATAGAATAGGGCTTGTAGGGTCGCTCTAACCCGAGCCTTTTTTTAGGGCCTATCAAGGTCGGGCTTAGAAGCCCAATTATCCTAAAAGTTTCTTATTTTCAAGCTCATACTCTTATTTAAACAAGGCTTTTAAGCTTGGCTCTTTAGGTCTTACCCTTATTCCTGACTATATCCCGGGGGTGGTCAATGCAAAAAATAACCATATTAATTCAAGACTTTGAGCTAAGTGAAGTTATTTAATACTTGTTATTATAAATTTTTCTTGCCAAAAACATAGTATGTGAAAGTCGATCTCTTATCTACTCTCATCAAACACTCAATGTTCAAAGAACACATTTTCCGCCAAATATTCACAATTTGTTTTACCTAAAATGAGAAATGTTTCACATTATTCACAACTTTCAACTTATGAAATATTATAACTTGTTGGAGTTTAATTCTATATTTCATATTATTGACTTGTATTGTGGAAAAGCCTCATTATTCATACTTAAAATTTATTAATAAATTGTTATTGTATTGTTTGGTTGGAGGGAAAGAAGGGGAGAGCCTCCCAACTTTTTTTTGGGGGGGGGGAGGAGAGGAAAGGGAGGTTTTGAATGGGAGGGGAGGGACCCCCCTCCATTTGGCCAAACAAGGGGAGAGGAGCCCCTCCCCTTGTTTAGCAAGAGGGGAGGGAATTAAAATTTTTCCTCCCCTCTCCTCCAACCAAACACTATGTAAAAGTATAATAAGTCTCCAACGTTATTTCAATTAATATATATATATATATATATATTTTTAATAATGTATTTTTTTCTTGCCATCATTCAATGGGAGTAAAAGGAAAAAATTATAATAAAAGTTAACAACATACCTTATGACTAAGATAAAAAAAAATCTTTTTTTCTCTACCTTATAAATATGACAAGATAAAAATTGTATAAATTTCCTTATAATTACTATGTGTAAGCACATGACATTAATGTGTGAGTCATTAAATTATAAGTTACAACTTGGAACATGATAAATAATTTTAATCATTTTTGCTATCAATATGAAAACAAACATATGAAGTTATTCATATATTTGTTGTTATAGTTTCTTTTTAAAATTAACTTAGGTAATATCAAAAGTTCAACTTTTCCTTGATATATTTGGCAAAGAAAAAAAATTCCTGATTTCCATGCACACAGACACACACACGAAATTTTCTAATCTCCTCTTGCTAATCCCGGCAATTCGTTAATTAGTCCATTTTTCATTCATTAATATCCAAAATTTTAGAAAAAGAACACGATGCACTGCTGATTAATATAATATTGAATATTGATTGTATCATAATCGAATAGATATGTATCACTAAATCAAAAGTTACGACTAGGAAATATAATATAAATGACGTAACTTTACTTAACATGAAAACAAACAATTAGGTAGCGTTTAGATTGAATTTACTTAAGTAAATAGCTTTACTTAATATTATATGTGCTTGGATTTGAATTTTAAATTTTAAATTTTGCATTACAAATATCACATTTAAAATTCATATATTTAAAATTTTTTATTTAGATAGTTTAAAAAATTTCAAATGAATATGATAAATAGTTGAGATTCAAAATGAAAATTAAAGACTAAAAATGATAAGTTTATTTTTATTTTTTAATCCATAAGAGATGAGAATGAGAGTTGAAAAAAGAAACAACACTTGTAAAAGTATCAATAGTGAAAACTTAAAAACAATGAAATGTTTGAAGTGACTGAAATTTTAAATTATTAAGCTATGGAGATAATTTGATATTACAAAGCAATTATAATAAGATATCCAAATTCATAATTTTTTTGTGTATTCGTATAAAAAATTTGGAATAAATCCATAACTCTATGAATTCAAATGTACTATTAAAGTATTTGATCCCAAAGTTAATGCACTAATATACTTGATTAATTAATTAATCATTAATAATGCAAGCACGAGCAATGTCATGATTGTGATATTTACCAACTGATTAGTGAGGAATTAAACATAGAGATTGCGACACATTATGTATGTTTGTGGCTTGTCAAGCTACAAGGAATATTGCGTTACCGACCAATGTTGGGAGACATACATGCACATGATGAGTCCTAGTGGGGGGATATAGATATAAAATACATACATACATACATATGTGTGCTAGTCATAATGTGACAGACGCCCTCAAATTACCAAATTACCCCTCTTGTAGTCCGAGTGCTAATTCTCTTGGCTGAGGACTAATTCGTACCTAATTAAAGTGGATGATGACAACATGCATGTGTAGCATCACACTCAGTCAACTGTGATTTTTCCCTTATGTTAATCTTATCTTGTCATCGTCGGTGACAAAAGTGATGTAACTTCGATTCTTATGTGCCTCATTCTCGCTTTAAAATGATATAACTTCGATGCATGTGTGCCTCATTCTCGCTTTAAAACGATGTAACTTGGCTACGTGTCTTATTCTCCGACCTCGGTGAACTTGGCTCCGTGCCTTGAGCTTATTTGTTGCTTCGGAATAATACGCTGAAAAAAGGTGAAATGTTTTTGATTAAAATATACTCCCTCCTTTTAAAAATATAAAATATTTTTTTTAAAAAAAATATTTATAAATATAAAATATTTTTAATTTTTTAAAGTGTAATTATTATTTTTTTTAAAGTCTCCCTATTAATAGTGACTTTATATTTATTATAAGGTGTTTAATAATGATAAATATAAAAGATAGAGTTAGATTGAAAGTAGGTAACTATTTTAGTGAGAGATGAGATTCAATTAAAAATGTTTATATTTTTAAATGGAGAGAGTAGCTCCTTGAATTTGGATTAGACGCAAATAGTCTCTTACTATTAAAACTTTACAATGAAACTACCCCACGGTTGCCAATCATAAAAATTAGTCTCACGGACAAAAAAATGCAACTCATACTCATACCACTTAATAAGGGTGTGAGTTCAAATTCTATTAATAATTAATGACATAATCTTGTTATTGATAATTTATATAAATATATTGGTAAGTGCTTTTTTTAGACTTTGAGGCATTATCTCAGTTCTAATGAGCTTTAAAATTCAACTAATTTAAACTTTCTTTGAAAAAAAAAGACAAAAGTAAGTAAGAAACCCCTCTAAATTTTACATTTATACAAATAACTTTTTATCATTAATTTGTCTGTTATTTCTTTAAAAGAATAAAATATAATAGGGTGTTTGTCTAAACATGTTTTAAAGTTAAAGTTTGAGGCCATATATGGTTAATAACATTTTATTATAGTCTATTAGTAAAATAATAGAATAACTAACGATATAGGGCTATCTACACAAAATTTAAAATTTTAGAAGGTTCCTTGTCAAGGTTTATAAATCAATGAAGCTTGCTTGTGGTTAAGAAATTTTGAGAAATTTTGTATAATTTATCCAAAAAATTATAAATATATAATTTAAATATGTGAGTTGATATTTCTGGTTCTGATTATTCCAAAATTTGAAGATTGTTTGTGAAGGTAAAAGGAATTCAAGTTGAAGAGAAAATGAGAAATCAAGTTATCGAGTGAAGACTATGTAATAAAGAGGTTTGCCCAAGGTAGTGTCTAGCGTTAGACCATTAAGGCTACCGTCTTATTAATATTCTAAATTTTTAATTTTAGATTAAACAAGTTAATAGAGATTATTTATTTAAAATTCATGTGTTAGTTGATTAGAGGATAGTTAGAGGTAGCTAACAAGCTTGTTGGGTTATCTATAGTTTAACATCCCAGATTTAATTTAATGATATAAATTAATTAATTAGCAATTTAATTAATTAATTGGGTTAATTAGAAGTTAATTATTGGGTTAGGATCACCATATCTAGGCCTATTGGACCCCTTAGAGGGCTTAGGTTAGTGTAATGTCTTTACTGACATTACTATTTAACCTTCCATGCGATATGCCACATTAATTTAGAACATCTTTGAAAGTTTTGGGATCCTAAAAAATCTTTATAAAAATAATTTAAGTTATTCCAATAATCACACAGTGAAAGCATTCGATTAGGAATAGGTAAATATCAAAAGAAATCATTTCAAAACATCAAAATTTGCACAAAAAGTGAGCCGTGCGTTGTGGCTCGTAACACATGTGCCATGTCATGTAGCACAGAGACACTAGCATCAAGCTCTGTGCCATGCATTGCGGCATGTCAATACATGTGCCACGTCACACACACCAAAATCTGTTGTCAAATAGCACAATCTGATGCGAACTTTGAACATGTGCCATTTTTGCATCCAATGTCCAATTGAGGTAATTCAAGCACCCACATGAAGCTTATTTCATAATTTAACCAATGATACTAGTTTCATTTTAATCCAATACCTCAATAAAAAATTAAACACCCAAATTTATTTTGACCAAATTATGTCAAAATTCACCATTTGAGCATCATCATTTGAAACTATAAGTCATTGGCCACTTCTAGGGCCTTGACCACATCCAAATAGACAATGCATAGTAGTTATATACATAATATTACACACATCCATGCATTTAGTCATTCAATTGCCCATTTCACACATTTGGGCACAAATTTCAATTGTCTCATTTACTTTCCACAAAGTTAGCCAATTTTACACATAAAACACATAATTCACTTCTATACACATATATACTCATCCACTAACTTATAAGATCATTTTTATCACATACACACACATACATACAATGGGCTGGGATACTAAAACTATGGTCACATTAACAACCCAAACATGTTTATGCACAAATATTACAATTCCTATTGCAACTTATATACACATTCTCAACTATTAATAAACAAACTCATTACACTAATTCTTACAATATTTTAGTGAGAAATCATAGTTCTCGGCTTGAATCTTTTCCTTTAGCACCACTATTACTAGAATCTAAAAAATGTAAATAACCACGAGTGAGATCAAAATTTCAGTAACAAATATAGCTCATTTAATGTCAATTATCACAAATAACTATATGCAAGTAAATAAATTCACACTATGGTTTATATAGCAAAAGTAATATAGTTTCTCTTTTTCCATAACAATTTCACACAATCACATTCACTAACATGATCATCTATCCATCAATCCTCCTAAGCTCTCCAACACGAAACCATAGACTCTAATGAATCAATCATATATTAACCCAAGCATACCTTTGGTGGTAGAAACATCTGGCTAAACTAATCTATCCCACCTATGGATTATGGTGTCTCTCATTTTGCACACTAGTATAGAGGTGTCGTTGACTCCTAACGGCAACCTTAACGGGCACTAAGGGGTTGCTAGACTACCTAAATATCCCTTGACAACAATCCTAATATAATGTTGTACCAGATGTCTCATGGTACCAACTTGAATATAATGCTACACTAGATGTCTCTGGTGCCAGCTCAACCATATTTGTTCATTCATATCTCTACACACACGAATTTGTTTATTCACATCTCTATACACCCATATCCATATATACCCTAGGTGAATTCCCACCTCTTATGATCATGTTTTTCATACGAAATTTACCACTTTTTTCATACTTTATACCTTGCACACACACACACACATCAATCAAATCCAGTATTTATTAGACTTTTATTTTACAAATCAATTTCATGTTGAAAACCATTTACAATGCAAAATCATATATAGAAACTTACAAAGTAATGATTTTACAATTATACAATTACTTCTACATAGTTATAATAGCTAATAAACATAACAAACTATATAGTTACCTAAACCCTTCTGTCCACAAGAAAGGGTTACCGGTGTTACATTCTTTTTCTCAAATCTCTTTCCACTATTAATGCATCACACATGAGAATCTACATAGTTAAGGCACTCAGAGTCAATTCTTTTATTGATTAAAAGTGCCAATATAGCAATTAAGCACCTAATCATTATCATTTCCCACATTCAAGTTCATTCATAGATATCACAACCAGTTGTCACTCATTCTAAGCATTATCATGCTCACTATTTGAATTCTCCCATTACTCTCTTTCCAAATTAGGTCAATTCAAGCTTATAGCTTTAAAGCTTTATCGTTCAGACTCTAACTACTCAAAAAGTCCTAATTTAGTTGCAGAGAACCTTTCTGTTACTATAGGGTAAGAAATTGTCTTCTTAAAACATTCAAATTCAATATCTCAATAATTAAAACCAAGAAAAAATAAGGTAGAATCGGAGGTTAAGGAACTATAAGACTTACCCGATAAGTGACAGGTCAAAAATGTTATCCCTTCCTAAGATTCGTTGCCTTAGCAGAGTTGCCCCTTCTCCTCACTCTCCTACACTTTTTTCTCTATTTCTTTTCTATTTTTCATGAGGAAGACATATTCTTATTGACTAAGTTTCTACATCATATGCCACAATGCATCTAGCTTTTACCGCAACATATGGCACAGTGAAGGAATTCTTTACCACAATCACACGCTTTGCTTCACAATACCATTCTCTTACTCAAATTGTTCATATAACATCCTAAGGAGTCAAGATTGCACTCCACCATCTAAAACCCTAATCTTGTATTGAATTACTAATTTATCCCTTAATTAGCCTTAATGCAAGAATAAAAAATTCAAGATGTTACAATTAAGGCTTTAGAGGCTTTTGAAATGAATTGGGTCTAGAATTTAGGCTTAAGTTAAGTGACCTATTTTAGGTTGTTTGTCACGACAAACAAGGGCAACTCACCATAGTGAGCCTGCCAGAATTTTCAAAATCATAGAACGAGATTATTTTTCATGTTTTGAGGTTTTTGAAGTGGTTTAGTAGAGAGAGAAATGACAAGTTAGGGTTTTGCCATTAAGGACTTTGGAAGTAGCTTGAATCTTTCAAGACACTAAATAAGCCTTTTTTTCTTCTTCTCCTACCCTCTATATGTCTATGTCATGGGTTTTATTATTAGGGGATGGACGGTCTGAATTTATTACTAGGTTATACTGTAAAATCTCTAATTCTTAAATACATAATTAGCACACACTTAAATTTAAGATAGAGCTATCATAATAGTTATAACTAATTTAATAATAAAAGATGTTATAGAAAAAAAAAGATCAACCTAAGCTATATAAAAACTCAAAATACTAAGTAAGAAAACTGTATAGAGATGGGATCACATAAATAATTAAATCTCAAAATTGAGTTTAAGGTCATTTAGCTATTATAAATTAGAGTAAAAAGTTTTTGGGAAGTATGAAAAATAATTAGAGTTGAAAACAAGTTAAAATGAGGTAAAAAAGGTCATTTTTGCTTAATAGGAGTACTTGGCTGTGGCCAGAGAATAGTAAGCCATAGCCAACACTTCCAGTAAAGTTTTTAGCTGTGGTCAATTCACTCTTAGTTGTGGTGAAATGATCTCAGGAAGTCCTTTGGCTATAGCCAAAAATCTATTGGCCATAGTCAAAAATACTACAGCAATTGTTATGATAGGTCCCCAACCATAAACTTTCGACGCGCATAACTTTTGACTCGGACCTCTGATTGAGGTGATTCAAGTGCCCACACATTAAAAATTTCATAATCTAGCTAATAGTTTTAGTTTCATATCAATCTAACATTAGATGAAGAATTTAGACACCTAAAACCATAATTTCACATTTTTACTTCTAAACAATCAACCAAGTGTTCAAATCTCAAACCATAAACCATTAGCCCACATAAAGGCTTAAACCACACTCAATAAGTTCTAATACACTTGTTCAAATAGTCATAATTATCAAATAACTCTTAATATAAAAGTTGACTACCTAACCACCATAAAGCACATAGTAAGGAGATGAAAATGTAGTTATTTACATTCAAGCTAAATAATCACTCAAAACATGTTAAACTCATATAACTTGTCAAGATATACTTGTTCAAACTATCTTCACACACTACCTTGGTTAGATTAGGGGTTTGGACCCTTTTATGGCTAAGAAAAATTCAAAAATGACTAAATACAATGTTTAAGACTACAAATGCAAATAGATTTCAAACAAGCATAAGTCAATATGAAAGATCTCTAGTTGAAAAGTATTGTATTCAAATTATACATAAAAGATAAAACTAGAGACATTACAATTTATTACTTAGTCTCTAGCTTCATAGGCCTTCTCTTTGCCCTTAGCTTAATCCTCCCCTATAAAAATTAAACTACAAGAGTGAGATAAATATCTTAGTAACCAAGTAATTTAATCAAGCATATTAAAGTGTGACAATAACAACAATTAAGCATTTAACATCACATAAGGAAAACAAACATTATCCACAATGCATCTTTATAATGTGCTTTACATGATCAAATGCAACTACCTTATACCACTCCTTATATCATCTGACTGAATCCATAAGCTATTATCTCATATAGGTCTAGCACATGTGACTAGACTAGCCTTGCTCTTTAATTGTGAAGGGTCAGCTGGCCAAAGGCTTCCACACTCACTCTTCTCCCTACTCGAATTTTGAGGGTGTCATAAGTACTCAACCCACACTGTTTAATCCAGGATTAGTGATACTGAGCATCATACTTGACCCATGTTACACCGTACGTTGTCAGCAATACTAACTACATATAGTATGAAGTGTGCCAACCATTATACGCAAACTCAGTGGAGGCTACAACACATGGATTTTCTATCATAAATCCTCTACTATGCTAGGGTGAACTCCTACCCATTATGATCATGCAAGTTCAATCAATATATATGAATCTAAATTCACTTATATCATAGTAATTCATCATCCTCATAATCTTCCAGACCTTGCATACTTATCACAGTTCATACCACATCATAGTTTACAATATATTGTCAGATAATCAACTAATAGCCAATCTAGGGCCACATTTCATGTTTCAAATATTGCATAGCATCTATATAAACATAATCAATAAGCATTTCATCATAAATATACATGCTTATCACAAATCTTCAAATATCATCAATCACAATCACTCATTATACTAACATATTCATCTCATAGGCAATCTAGGCTTAACATTCATGTTACAATATTACATAGCATCTATATAAATATAATCACCAAACACTTTATCATGATAAGTTATGTTTCATATTTGGCTAATAGTTCAAAATCAACATATTCATCCATAAGCTCATTTCAAGCTATCTATAATAATGCTTAAAGTGTAAATATAGACATAATAATATGCTATATTTAAATTTCTGGTTATGTTAACAGTTGGTTTACCAGCTAAGGGTAACCATGAATATAGAAATGAAGCCTCTAATAAGCTCAATAGCACCAATAATGGTCAATTTACAATCAAACATATCAATAGTTATTAATGACTAATTATCTTTAATTAACTCTAATCAAGGGCTAAACCTAAAAATTTTTTTGTGGTTATCTACCCACAACCAAATTCATTTTTAGGTTCCGTTAGTTTACTTAACTCTCATTAGTCTAATCAACACCATTAATAACTCATAACCTTCTTAGCTTGACTAATTATCTTTAAGGTTTATTTCAAACCTCACTTTGAAATCCTAAAACTTTATTAACACCATAACCCAAAGGTTAGACACTTAAATAAACACCTATTAATCCCTTTAAAGTTAGAATTCTAAGCAAAATCACAACATATTTTCAAATTCTCAAAGAACTACCCAAAAACAATGATGAAAATGCACAAGAGAGGAAGAAAAGAGCTTATAGGAACTTACCCAAATGATTAGAAGCAAATAGACTCAATTGGATTCCCACAACAAGCCCTAGCAGAGCCATCTCCATTCACCTTGGACTCTCACTCAATTCTCTAATTTTTTTGAGTTGAAATGCGAATTTGGAGGCTTAAAAATTAAGCTTTAGCTACTACTAAGGGACTTTTGGCTATGGAGAAAGACAAAAAATTCAAGTTCCAAATATAGTCCATTTAATTGGGCCTAAATGTGGCCCAATACTACTTAGGGTCTAATTCTAAGCACTAATTAGGGTTTGATAGACCCATTAGTCATCCTTACATTATCTTTTAATCTAAATTAACTTTCAATTGTATAATTTGTCCTTAATAACCCAATTAACTTTAAGTTAAATTTTTAGGATGTCACATATAGCCTTTCCTAGGACTTTAAGAGCATTAATGGATATTAATGGATGATACTACTCATAATTTTTAGTAGTTGGTAGCCATAAATACCTTTAATGAGAAGTTTAAACCCACCCTAATGCTAAATAATTAAGTTAAGGCTAATAGGAGCTAATGATAATGATAATTAGACTTAAATAGAATTAAATAAACTAATGGGGGTAGTTTTGAGGTTAGATATACTTAATCACAGTGAGTAAAGGATTAAGTCTTAATCACAATTAAGAAATAATTAATAACGATTAGTCATTAATGCCAAAGCTTGAATTGGTGGGAAGCTCCCTCTGAAATCTAAAGTTACACTTTTGGGGTAGCAAACCTAAGAGTTGAGGTAACTGAAACCTTATAATTGATATATTGTGTCTATAACGGCATTTTGATTGTTATGTGGATTTGTACCATTAAATGCATAGTATGAATTTTTTATAAGACTATGAATATATGACCATTACTAAATGAAAGTATGTCTATAGAAATACTTGTTGGATGATCAATTTGATTAAAATGTTATATGATGTGAAGCATGAATTTTGGGCTTGAACTGGCTATGAATTAGTGATGTGATTTATGTGCTAAAATGAATGGTTAGTATAGCTATATGAATTAGATGAGAGCATGAAACATTGTATGGTTATGGCCATGTAGTTTAGATGGTATGCAAGTATTGATGTTATATACTTATTGGCTTTTGAGATATGCATAAGTAAATTGCATATAAGTAATTGAATGATCATGAGCATGATAGATGGGAGTTCACCCTAGATTAGCTAGAGGCTAGTATAGAAAAATTCACGTGGTATAACTTCTACTGAGTTTGAGCATAGTGGTTGGCATTTTTTTATTACGTATGTTTTTAGTATTGCTAATAATGTATGAGTATGGTATGGGTCAGGCACAATGTTTAGTATCAATGATCTTGGATTAGATGGTGTGGGTCAGGCAATATATGACATCTTAAAATTTGAGTAAGGAAAACTCATGGTCTAAGAGTGAGTATGGGAGCCTTTAGTTGGGTGACCCTCACAATTAAAGGTTCGATCTAACTTTAGTTGCATGAACTGGACCTATGTGTTTTATATATCTCATGGGTTCAGTAGATGATATAAAGATGAATATAAGGTAGTTGCATTACTTATAAACATTTATACCTGTGATGATTTAGTTATTATGATATTGCTTGCTTTATTATGCAACTACCAAACTTTTATATGCTTTCATTAAGTTTCTTGGTTACTAATATTTTTTATCTCTCTCATGTTATTTAATGTTTTTTCTAGGAGATGATCAGGCAAAAGAAAAGGGATAGGCATTGATCCTAAAGAATAGAGATATACTCATAAAGTCTCTAGTTAGTGTAATTGAATGTTATTTTGCCAATTCTAGGATTTATTGCATGTACTTATTGATGATTGCATATTGATGCATGATTAATATTAAACCCTTGGCTCGATAGATGAGGTGATATACTTGTGCTTGGATAAAGGGTTTAAAGATTCAAATTGTCATATAGTGTCAAAGACTCTTAGTACTGGAGTGGATGGTAAATGGTACTATTAGTTAAATTCTTTTATTAGCTGCATGTGAACATTTAGATTGTCTTAAATAGAGATTCGAGTGGAAGAGTAGAATGGTTTAAAGTTAAGTTTGCTATTTACTATATTGTCTATATAGGGTTCACTATGTGAATAGTAAGTTTAGTCACAACAAGCAAGTAAATGTGAGTTGGCTGTGATAGGTCAACACTTGTGAATTGGCTATGATAAGTGAGTGTATGTTGTGACGAGCATGCCAAATTGCAATTGGCCATCGTAAAGATATATTTAGCTGCAGTGAATGAGTACTTTATCTCTAAAATGTTTATTTTGCCCTTTGCTTCTTTTCTCAATGCTATGCCTTATATGTCCATGTTTCTGCATAATTTTAAACTCTTTGACTTCTAAAATTTGTTATATTTTTATCTCTTCAACATCTTTAGGATCCTAATATCAAGCTTATCTTCTACTACTATTATTATTAAACTTTATAGCCATGATTGATCCTTAAGGATAAGGGTTAGTATTTAGTAGGGTTACTTAAGAGTTAATGCCAGAAGTGACATATAACCTCTGGATCAAGCTTGAAGGGGATAATAGGCAACTTGAGCCAATTGGAAGGACAAAATCAAACCCAAGTGCAAATGTACCATTGTCACAATAGGCATGCCATACATTGTGGCAGATAGCACAATTTCTGAACTAAAACAAAGGGAGACTTAACAAAAACACAAGGAGAAGGGAAATGTGAGAGCTTAGTTTTAGCTTTGCTAGGTTAAGCTTTTAACTCCATTTTAGAGAGATATAGAACTTCAATTTTCAAGGTAATCATCTTTACTCTCTTCCGTCTTCCTTCCCACCTAGTTTTGTAGTAAGATTTGTTATGAGGTGATGAATTTCAAACTTTAGTATTATGTGTCCAAACCCAATAATCAAAATAGAACTAATGGGAATTGCTTAAGTTTTTTACACTTATATTTGAAGATTTAATAAGGTTGAGAGCTTGGGTCCAGGATTTTAGATGAACCTTATGTAAGATCAAACAACAACACCTAAGAGGAGAGATGAATTAGATGTTTAAAAAATTTTAAACTTACTAAAGACTTTCACAAGCTTCAACATAGTTAGAAGGTGCAACAAGAAGTTTGGACTGAATAAATGAGTATAAAACTCAAATACTTTAGTTAGAAGGATGTTTTCCTAAAACTTTTTAATATATAAGTTCAATAAATATTTTCACTATCAAGTGTAGAATAGTGAGAACGCGATCAGCAAAAGCACATGTATAGCTTTCACAAATTTAAGTTGAAGAACTAAGATCTCGAGCAAAATGTAGATGTGCTTAACATAAAAAGTTAAGGGATAGAGATACTAAATAGAAGATTTATCTTAATTTAGCCTAACCACTTAGTTTACATCCAATCCCAAGGATTACTCTTAAGATTTTTCACTATAAGATTAAATGAGTACTTATTGTCACAATACAATTTATAAGTTTACTTGGACACTTGCAGGCCATTTACAAATCTCTCACAACATCTGAGTCTCTTAAGCTCAAGAAAACACCTTTCTTGACAAAAAAGAAAATTTCTTCTAACTAGATTCACCTTCACAGAGAAAATCTCTTCTTTGCAATCACTTAATGAGATGATAGGAACAATTTAGACATTCACAAAGATAACTCTCAAAAGAGTAGGTAATACATTTACGGCTTATAAACTAACTAACTCTCAAAAGAGTAGATAATACACATGACTAATTTAAAATATTGTATTATAAACATGACTAATTTAAAATGCCTACTTTGCATACATTAATTAATTTGACTTGCATGTGCATGATTTAAAGTTTTTTTTTTTTGTTATTGAGTGGTATACTCACCTCTTATTTAATATTTTATAAGCACTAGCTCCGATTAGGACAAAGGAGAAGGATTTGAGGCTTGGGATATTAATCCCACTATAATGCCTCTTTAGCATTTTGAATATGTCTAATTTAATATGATATTACCAATTGCATTGACTTTGATCATACTTACAATAAATGCATATATACTTGTAAATGTTGTATTTTTGAGCCACGATTAATGATATGGTAAATTTGTATATCTAGGTTGGTCAAGTTTTAGGTGTAATTGTGGAGGTGGTTATTTTGATATTTGAAAATGTGTAATTTGGAAAATTGTTATTGGAAACCTCCCTTGATGATTTTGTTAAAGAGAGGGTTGAGAGTTAAAAATGTGATATGTGTGAAAATTGCATGTTGTGGTTCATTATACAAGCTGTCCTAGGTTAATTAAATGTGGTCTAGGTATTGGTTTATGCTTTTGACACTTGGAGTGAAATTTGGACACATTAAAAGTGTTAAAGTTTGAAATTGTGGTTTTTTTTATTCTAGGTGTCCAACTCTGTGATATGTTAATATCTGAAAATGAAATTGGTGCCATTAGCTAGTTGATTGTATGAGATTTTTGAAGACACATAAATAACCTCAATCGGAAGTCAAGTCGAGATTTGGGGCACATTAAAAATTTCTCTTCCTGAATTTGTCATGGCATGAAGTTACTATCGTGAATTCTATGTAGTAAGCTATTAGATGGCACCCTTACTATAGTGCACATCACAAAAGGTTTAATCTATAGTGAATAAGTGAATTGCCCATGATGAATGACCTAATTTTAGGAAAATGATTTTTATTCCATTTGAAAAAAAATGTTTTTTTGACTACTGTTGGTATCCCATGCTTTTGAATGTCTGCTAACTTTGATATGTACTTACCTTCTTGCTTGGAAAGTTGATTTAGTCATCTTAAACCTTGGGATCCCAAATTTATAAATGATTTTATGATAGTTATAAGTTTCAAACTCTTCTACTATGGTAGAACCCTTCTACAATGGTAGGGCTTAATTGTATGATTATGGACAGTAAATTTAACCTTAATAATCATGGTAGATCTTCAAATTAAACCTTTTCCTTTTCTACTATGACTAGATATTTTTATAGTCATGGTTAGAAGATCTACCATGCTTGGTTGCTTGTAATTAATATGGTCAAGTATGTGTGTTGTTTTAGGAGAAATCACATCTTTAGCCTCAAAAAAATGTTTGCTTAGCCTATTTAATTCATAATTATTTTTCCTGTTAGGTATTACTATTAATTACATATTTTTATTAAGAAGCTAAAAGAAGTTTTTTGAAGTTAAAATTGCTTAAATCTTATTTAAGATCAACCAAGTTACAAAACAATAGATTAAATAGATTAGCTATATTATCTATTAGAAATGAAATATTAGAATTACTCTACTTGATTATAATTTTAATATATGCTTTTGTAATTGAAAAAGCTAGAAAATTGATATGGAGGTAAAAAAAAAAGAAAATGCATTAGGCCTCTTAAATAATTTCATCTTAAGATCCAAAACTTATTCATACAGCCTTAGGATTACCTTTTAGATCTTTCACTTAAACATAGTCCACCCGTCCCTATATATAAGGTGTTGTTAACTAAATCCTTCATACTAATAAAGGCTTGTTATTTAGTTGAACTCGCATAAAAACATAATAATTTTTTAGTTTTATCCATAATAATATCGTAATTAATATCATGATGGTAGTAGGAAAAACATACAATTAATGTTCTATTACATTTTTAAAGACAAGGGTAAATTGTCTAATTACTCAAAAATATCATTACCACCCCTTATATTTAGAGACAAAATAAGTTTCTAAAAAATACTTTATATATAGGGATGGAGGGAGTAGTGATGATCTCTAATTGCTCAAGCATTTAGTGGATCTAGGCATCTTATTGATCAATCTTAATTACTTAAGTACATATGAACTTGAATTTCATGATCTGAAAGGTTAATTAGGAGTATCTTTAAAATCATTTAGAGGCGTGTTTCTTAAATCTAGACCATTCACATTCAGATACTAACTTTAGTATTTGAATTTCCTTAGTCAATTGTTATAAGTTTGGGTTAAAGGGCAAATTTCATCCTAATCTAACCCTAGATTGACATTGATCGTTAATCACTTAGTTTGACTACTATATGCACAAGTGGCAAGTTAAATAGGTTGAGTTGGATCAAACCTTGCTATACATGGCATGTTCCTCATTATAGACATGGCTAAGAACCCTATTCTTCATCATGAAAACCATAACTCTCTGATGAAATATCAAAATAGAGTCCTTTTAGTGAATTGCTCTTGGGAATTCTATCACTTTCTAGTGAAAATGTCAGGTTATGGAAAAGGAGGTAGGGGTTTGGGCAAGGAAGAGGTAAAAGGTGCAAAAAGTTGCTTTGCAATAGCACTCAAGTCTTGTTTGATTGCTAAAAGGATGGGAATGGAATGGATTGAAAAAATCAAAACAAAAATAAACTAAACCAACATTTTTATCATGTTATGCATTATAAAACTCAATATTATATACACAAATGTGGGAATAATCATAACCTCCAAACACCTTATGAATCATGACTCTAATCTTATGAACTAAGTTACCATTTTCTCTTAAGAATATGGTTCACATCTCTCAATCTACATTTTGATAATCATATCTTACTTTTATTTTTTTTAATCATCTCATTTCATTCTTTTCTAGCAATCAAACAGGTGTGAGTTCACTTTAACTTGGAATTGAGAACAATGGTCATTCTCTTGTATAGTAGTAAATTTTTTAATTTATGTGAGTTATAACTACTCTGAGAATGATGTGCTCATTGAGGGCTTTTTATTTGACTGGACTAGAAATTTTGCTAAAAATATATGTCTAAACATTTACTACCATGCTTGGTTGCATTTTAATTGTTGAAATTATTACTTTTTCTTTATAAGCATGCTGATGATGATGAAACTGGTTTGGTTGTGAAAGTATATATATTTATAGAGTAATTAAATTCTTTCAAGCATGATTGGATTGTTTTTGGACTTGTATGCCTATTGTGATGCATATGTAAAGGGTAAGGATGGATTATGTATGGTGGATGTTCGAGGATTCTTTATACTGTTTATTGCCCCGTGGTACGTCATCATTCGATGTATAATTGATGGATCTTACAGTACCCCTTTCTCTTGTTTGGTTCCATAGGACATATGGCACTACTTTAAGGAGAGTTTAGGAGACTATATGCATGCACACTTGATAGGGTGTATCCTCAAACCAATAGGCAATAGTCAAGTTGACATACAGGGTTATAAGAGATGCATAAGGGCAGGTCAAGGATTAGCGTCATTATAGATTGATTTTATTTAATAAAATATTTATTTGTCTAGAAAATTGTATTCTTAAATGTGAAATATTTGTGAATTGGATTGTGAAAGGATTAAAAAGGTTATATATATATATATTCACACATACATGTTCTTCAAAATAATTTATGAGTAGTATAGGTTAGAGTGTCACGTTATTATAATGTTAGATATCGCTAGTTATCTCTTAATATTTTCATGTGAGAGATTTGGTATATATAGGTCTCAAAGGGAGGCACTGGAGAGTTGAGCTACTGTTCATTTGTACCCAATGGGCATTGCCCGTGTCCAAATCCTATGTTTTTATTATTGCCATGACCATGATAATTAAGTTGATTTATTACTATTCTTTGGATTTGGGATTTTTTCAATTAGTTTTATAATTTTGAGTTTTCTGGGGTTACTCTAAAATATCTAAATCTCATACCCATATCTTAAGAACATGCACCAAGCTTCAACAAGTCTTTATAAAGATATAATATATATATATATATATATGAATAAGTCTTTATAGAGATATAATATATATATATATATATATGAGTGGATTTTATCCTCGCTCCTCTTCTTCTTTGTAATCTTATAAGGTTTTTCTCTCTCTCCCTCGAACACGCTGTCATATATAATTAATACTTTTTTTAAAAAAAAAAAGAATGTTGTTGTCTTGTTTTTTTTTTTATTTAAGGAAAAGCAAATAGAAAATTATATCACAGTAAAAAGATTACAATGCAAGGTGCCAAGTCAAAGTAAGAAAACTAAAAATTGAAAAGATAAGATTAGCATCTAAAAGCTTAATAGTACAATGTGAGACGGGCTGAAAAGCATACCCTCAGAAACAAGATGCGCCGAGCCCCAGTGAAGCAAATCCTGAGCGATGAGAAACTTGTTGACACAATTTAATTGCAAGGAAATGAAGCCTATATGATGCCTGCTGCATAGTTCTTAATCAACCCAAAAGTGAAGCTCTAAAACAGAGGAGGTAGAAGAACACAGTATCCTGAGTGTGTTTCTTGATAGTGATGGCGTGCAAAGTTTGTGCCCCTAACTGAGGATCAGACAATGTATAACTTGTTAACACCGACGTGAATGTTACTGTCTTGTTGAGATCTTTTATTAGCCAAACGAATCAAGAAGTATGGGAAGCACAAGCAACCGACTTGGAGATGACTCGTGAATGAGGAAAATTGAGAAGAAAAATCAAAATTGTGTGCTTTTGAATCTGAGCTTTTATGTTAGGGGATACTCTCTTGCTCCTTTTTTTTGGATCTATCTTTAGTGCTCATAACACTTATAAGCACCATCATGTTCATCAATGTCATGAGATTTGGACAATTCAAAACTTTGATCGAGATGGTCCATATTTAAAATATTATTTTATATTTATTAATTAATAAAAATTATAATTTTTTTATTATCAATCTAGTTTAGATTTAATTTGAAATGTCCAATTTTGTGTTAAATTTTGTATAATTCTTATATATTAACTAATTATACGGTCGAGATTTAAAATTGTTAACTTATAATTTCTTTAAGAAATCCTAGTTTTATATATTCAAATTTTTAATATCATATTTATCAAATTAAAAATTTATAAAAATTATAAAAAATTTAATATTAAATTTAGTTTGTGTAGAGTACATTTGAATAGTCAATATATAATAATTATAAAAATTTTAATATTAAATTTAACCCTCCATATTAAATCTAGACAAGAATGATGGTAAAAAAATTTATTTTATAATTTTTATTATAATAAATAAAATAAAAATATAAAACAATGCTTTAAATTTGGACCTTTTAAATTAAAATCTAGATGATCCAGATCTCATCACATTGATGAGCACAACACTAATGAGCAACTTACATCCATGCCCATTGATTGAGGGAAAATATGCTTAATTGGACTTTCAATGTTAAAAAATTCCAACATAATGTCCTATTATATATATATATATATATGATCATATCCCAATGTCATACTCTTATTCGCAGAATTTGAATGTTTAATATTGTTTAAAAAGAAGTAAATCATTTGTAATTGATCCAGCATAACTACCATGGGTATATATTGTAAACTATAATAGTAATAATGAAAAGCATTTATAATATACATCTGAAAAATTAGAATTAGCTCTGCTATTAAAAGATGGTTTTTACACATACTTTCTACATCAATTAAACCAGTGTAGAGAATATGACTAGTGACACTATGTATGAAACTTTTCTGTGCTTAAACTAAAAACTGATATTAAAGTTCATGAATTAATATGGTATAAAAATTTAAGTCAACTAGATGAATGGGTAAATTGTTAAATTGGTATTTGAGCAGTTTAATAAAGTGTTTTGTTTATAACCGGTTTGATCATAATTTGATTATGATTTTTAACTATTAATTTTTGAACTAGTGCTTTAATTAATTTAATGATGGCTCTGGTTTTTATTGCCTTTAAAATTACACATGACCAAAGAAAACGGTTGCGCAGAATAAGAAGAGTAAAGGGGCAAGTTCGTTGGAGAATTACAGATTACCGAAGATAACGCCAATGCAATACACGAGACACACATAAGCACATACATTTAATATTAATATAATGGCAGGAAGAAATTTCGAGAAGTGTCTCTTTCGGCAAACAGTAGCAGGCATGGCAATTTTGTAAATATCACCATCTGCCTGCCACACCTGCCTTTTATGACTAAACGCTATCTCAAAACCCTTTTTAACTTCATGTTAGTATCCTCCTCGTCATATATATCACTTTTAAAGGCTATTTGATATTTCATTTTAATTTAATTTTGACTTCGATATATTAAAAACGGTAGTTCAGTGCTTAACTGTTAAGCCAACAGTTGTAATTAATAATCAAGAAGTAACTCTTTTCTATTTAATTAATCACGTTAGTTCAAGTTTCATAGTTCAGTTTGACTTAACGCATCGCCCATCTAATATTTCTTGAACTAACTATGCATGCAATTCATTATAACCAATTATATTTTAGCATTAATAGTTAAGTTTTGAAATAAAGAAGGGTATTTCTTTCATTAAAAACACTCATGAACCAAGCATCACATTAGGCAGTACTTGGTCTTGAAAATCTTTGAATATATTTTCAACTAGTGGCATAGATGGGATCAGAATTACCTACATGTGAGGACAATATTGGGTCAAGGTTTGCCTGATTGAAAAAGTATCAAAAATTGGAAAAACTATTCTATTTCTTGATCGAAGAATATGATGATTAACTGCATCCAAAACATATTTCCTTAAAATAATGTTGACATCAAAATTAAAATTATCAAAAATTAAGAAATCTCAGCAATTTTGATTATTTTATTTTCTGTAAAAAATTAAAAATTAAAAATAAAATTTTAAAAATGTTCATAATAATCACAAAAACAAATTATTGCACATGATATACAAATTAAAACAATTATTTTAAATCAATTAATATTCAAAAATAATTTAAAAAAACATCACACCGCACCAATGAACTCAAGTCGATTTGGTTTGGCTTGGTTTAACCATATTTAGTTTTGCCTTGGCCTAACGAATCCAAACTCCAAAAATTGAGCCTAAATGGGTTCATACGGCTAACTAATAGGAAAGGGTGTTCAAAAATCAAAGCAAACTTGTTGGGCCAAACCGAACATAACCAAATCGACCAAAACCGATCAAAATGAGGTCTAATTAGGTTTGTTCTTTTATAAAGCTGATTAGATTTCATTCAAGTTCCATTTTTGCATGCTTGAGATTTGAACTAAAATTGAACTGATAAATTTAAAATTTTTAAATATATTTTTATATATTATACTTATTTCTTATATTCTTTTTCTCTTTATATTATCATGTATTATAGTTCAAGTTAAGGGTCATTTTTCTCGTGAACTTTACCTTTGGGATGTATGGGCGCCCTGAACTCAATTTGGGTCATTTCTATTCTTGAATAGTTGAAATGCTATGCCTTTTAATCCTGTTGTTAACTTGCCTTAATGATTCATTAGCGTGCTAATGTGTACATGTTTGTTTGACTCTCTAATACCATAATTTTCCACCTCACCCAATCCTCTCACTCTCTGTTCTTCTCTCTCTTTGCCCTCCCTCCCCCTACTTTCTTTCTCTTCCATTCACACTAGACAATGCATAGGACCTTGGTTTAATAAAAATGGCATGATGAGAATGTTGTTGTTGCCTCCATTCCCTTTCTCTCCTTTCATTCCCACCAAGTGAGGCACTTCTAAAGCTAGATTTCACTAAACAAGATCATTGAGAAGTTCACATCAAAGAACTTTACAATTCGAGAAATGGTGGCTCTCACCAATGGGCACACAATTAGATTTACCCATTGCAAGGAGGTCATTCACCCAATTTTCCATTTCAGCAAAAATAGACATTGAGGAAAAAGGATATGATGTAATAGAGATGATGAAGTAAGCAAGTCTTGGATAGTCAATCTCACTAAGCTCAAGGAAAAAGGATATGATGTAATAAAGATGATGAAACCTTACAAGACATTGCTAGAGCTCAAATGACAATATGCTTAGAGGTGATAAGAGCTTTCTATAACTTTATTCAAGTTCTATAAGAGGATGAAGTGCTCAAGGATACTATAAGGAGAAGGACATTTGATGTGACAAAAGAATATCTCAACAGCTTTCTAGACTTTCCAACTAATAAGAGACTTCTAAAGCTCTCAGATCTATATTACACACTTAGGAAGAAAGTGATAGAGTAGTTGAGCAGTCCAAGTCAATGCTAATAGCTTATAGGGTAATTTATCGTATTCTCTCTATATCTATTATCTGTAAAATGTCTAGCTTGAATAAATTTAATTAGGAAGACTTAAGGTATATGATGTCACTTAAGGGTTTCAAGCTATATGTTGCTACTATTATCTTTGACAAGATAAAGTAGCTTATGCAAATGAATAGGGAAGGGATGGAAAGTATCTATTATATGGGAATGTCATCTCTAAAATTCTAAAAGACCAAGAAATTCTATATATGGAAGGAAATTATGTGTTGGCAAATGAAGAGATCAATACAACTGCCCTCAAGAAAATGGAGATTATTAAAGAAAAGGAGGGTGGAGTATGAGTTCAAATTAAATCATAGTCTACAGCAACTCTAAATACTCAAGTTGGACCCAGTCCACAACCTACTCAACCAAGCTAATTAGGTCTTGTTCCATCTGAATGATTTTATTTAGATATTGATGCGATTAAGTGGTTAGACAGAAGATTCAAGATTCAAGCTAACTTCTTCACACTTTGCTTAGAAAGGCAAGTAGAGAACTTTAATATACAACTTAAAAAATAGACTGAGGAAATTCAAGAAGAGTTCAAACAAGAACTTAGGTTATTGAGAGCTTAAATTTTGAGTTTGGATGGAAGAGTTGAGCCACAAGAATCATTTAAGCATTACTCTGCATTCAAAATGCCTACTCCTCAAGATGATTATGAACATACTGCCCATGGAATCACCTAAATTGATCACGTCTTATTACACACTTCCAAAACTTCTACTACAGTTTAGAGAAAAAGAAAGCAACTAAAGTAGAAGTAGACCATGATTTGCAAAATTCTAAAATCAGAGCTATATTTAAGGATAGTATAGAAGAAGCCACTGAACAACCTAGAAATCCTGAGTTTACTAAGGTGGCAGAGATTATAAGAGAGTATATTGAAATATCTAATAATGATGATGAAGAGAAGCCTGCCAATCAACCATAATTATCTCCTTATATTCTTTGGTATCAACTACATAGAGCAATTTAAGGAATTAATTAGAAATCCTGATTTTGTGCTTTCATTTACCCCTTTCATTTGCTATACTAAAATCTAAGGATATATTCAAGCCTCCAAGGAAGTTCAAGATGATAGTAGTGCCAATTCAACCTACACTCTATTTCCAAACCTGTTGGTCCTAATGACCTTGTCTACACCCCTTACTGATGACGAAAAGGGGGAGAAGGGTCAAGATGTAGAATAGATGAAGGGACAAGATGCAAAACAGATGACCCCAATCTCTAAAATTAAAAGAAGTTATTGGTAACTTAGGGACTAGTAAACATAAAGGGGAGCCTGTTGTGATGAAAAGTGCTCTTATTGTGTGAAAAAGGAGAAGTACTCCTACTAGACCTAGCAAGTTCAAACCAAAAGTAGTGAACAAACCCTTAGACCTTCTAGACATCTCAACTTCCTGAACAACCTCCTAGACCTCCATCACCTACTACCAAGAAATTCAATGAGCTAATGGATTTCTTTGGGACCATTTTCCAAGACTGAACAGTGTGTTTGTTTGTTTGTAATTGTGTCATTTATGTTTTGTCTTCATCCTTTGAATTGACTTTTGTAAATCTTTTTTGTTTATATATCCAAATGCATATTATAATGAATTTCTATTTACAATGTTATCTTTGATTAATTCTCTATATTAGGGAGAGACCAAAGTCACTCTAAGACTAATGTTTTACATCTTAGTTTTGTCATCATCAAAAAGGTGTAGAAATGTTGAACTATAGTTTTGATGATTACAAAATAAAGAGAAAATTGTGTTTTACAGGATAATTAATCATGATTAAATAAGAGTAAGGTAATTGGCTAAATATTTTAATATAATCTAACTTAGGTGGCTTAGCATCGGTACCTTAAATCCTATACTTAATCTATTTTGAATTTCATGTCTCAAAATTCTTATTCTTTATTAAATCCAAGCTAAGTATTGTATTTAACTTAACTTTATGCCTTTTAGATCTTTAAATATCCTTTTGGATGTTTTCCAAGCTAAGTCTTTGCCAAAATCTAACTTTTTGAATTTCAAAATTGTCTAAGTGTGTTTAGCACTGGCACTGTACTATTATCATTGGTGCTATTTTTGTTTTAGCACCATTACTACTTTTTAGCACCTGTATTATTTTCCAGCATTTAAACTACTTGTATTTCTCTTCTCTATTAACTTAGTCTTGTTCACTCTTTACAAACCTTTAGCATTTGTGCTATGTGTCAACACCATTACTATATCTACGTCTTCATATTTCTAGTTGTATTGTTTTCAAGCTTTAATGGTTAGAACTTATGCTATTTGATAGCATCGGTACTATTATTCAACTCTTACACAATTTGTACTTTAAAAGAATTCTTTTGAGTTATGTCAACACTTATGCTATTTGATAGCACTAGAATTGTTTTCTAGCTTTGTCTTTTAAAGTTTATTAACATTTGTGCTATTTTCTTAGCACCTATATCATTAATCTTTCTTAAGAAAATCATTCCATTTCAATAAAATGAAATAGATTATAATATCTTACGAAGAGCTTTATTTTGGTATTGATAGAGCAACATTTGTGCTATTTTCATCATAGCACTAATACTAAACCAAATAGCACCAGTACTAAGTTTAAGTTTCATGGTCTATTTTACGTTCTCAATCTTAAACTCTTCAAAACATATTTCATTACTATTCTTTTTATCTGCAATCAATTGTGTTCACTCTATAATCTTTCTAAAATCCTTTTAAACACAATTATTGCTTGAATTAAACTGTGCTAAAATGCTACACTGGTATAAACATTTACCTAGTTTTGTTAGAGCATTTAATGTTATAGCCGTTACCTTGCTTAAAGTGAAACATTCACCATAAAGCATTGTTTCATTGCTTCAATCACCAAAGAAACTCAGAGAAGCTCATGAAATATTCTCACTCCACTAAACATACTTAATAAATAAAGCTCATAGTAATTATGGGATTAGCTCTGAAGAGTGATTACTAAGTTTTAATTCAAAAGAAAAGGATCTCAATTTTCTAAATAGAAACGAGTTAAAGATCAATCAAAACCTTTCATATCAGAGTAAAATAAGTTTTGAAAGCATGAGATACCTCAGAGGAGTGAAAGAAGTCAAAAATAATTGAAAACAAATTATGTACTGAAATACAAAGCAAGGCACCACGGTGGAGGCACTTTGCGCCGCGGGGTGTTGCACAAAATTCCACTAGTTCTGCTGTTATTTAATAATAGAATCGGGGGAACTTTTGACTCGCCCCAATTCTCCGTCCAACTTTCGAATGACGTGATCTAGGAGTTTATAGAAAGCTTTTTTCCTATACTAACTAATGGCATGGTTTTACTTCCAAAATAAGTCACACTAGGAAGTTAGACACCCAAATACATTTTAACCTCTTTTTAACACTTTTACACAAAATAGGTGTCCAAAACCCTCAACAAGTGTCAAAAGCTTCTCCTAACACTTGGATCATGTCCAATGAACCTAGGACTACCAGTACAACATGACACAAGTACTGAAATAACAATATAACTCAAATTCACTCCTCAACCCTAATTTACTAGAAACAAAGGGGGAGGTAAATTAGCATTGCATTTAACTCAAATCATTCAAAACATGCTCAAAATTTCATTTCTACACTTGCACTAGTATTTTGGCCCTGCAAATATATATATGACAAAAATACACAAAGGATAAAGGCCCAAAATATAATTCTAACATTTTCAACAACTAAAATAGTGCAAGTAAGGTAATATGCATCCTAGAATTGGCAAGCCATATACTATTACACAATTAAAGCTAAACTAGAGGCATACAAAAAGAATATGCTAATTCCTTGCCTCTGTAGTCTTCTCCCTTTCAACACCAGAGCTAGAGCCTGAAGAGTATTAAATAAGAGGGATGAGTCTAGCCACTTAGTAACCAAGGTTAAACCTACCCTATACAGTTATATATCAATTATAAAATAAATACATACACATAGAGATCAAATTTATAAAACATGTCCCCATATATCACATTTTATCATTTATCACTCTATAACTTCCTTACTCACATAACTAGCTGCATTGTCACCATATTCTCAGATATGAGAGAAGACCCATACTCTTATGACTTGCCACTACTTAGCATATGTGACATGTCATATATTTAATTAGGCAATAATCATCCAACCTTATATCCTCCTTATTTTTTAAACTAAAATCGTGGGCTATAACACTGATTAGGGCTCCGTCCGTGTGACTAGACTACCCAAGCTCACCAATCGTGAGGTGTGACTCAGTCAAAGATCACAGGACTCAGTCTCAGACCACGACTTCTCCCATTCTTGAATCCCTGGGGTGTCCTATACCCTAGGCTATTCTCCTCATTGAACTGGAGGAAATAGCTAGGTTTTAGTCCCTCGAAAAAACTATGGGATAGTCCCTTAATAAAGAGTGGGATAAGGCTATAGCCCTCATGCATCGGAGGGCAGCCTAATTATCATATGGATTTTCTTTACTCCCAAATCCCTAGGCAAACTCCCGCCATTGATCATGCCATAATCATTACTCACTTGAGTTTAATTTTTACTTTCATTTACTCACTATTACAACAACCACATTGGGCTTATGACCTTGCATTATCCAAGTGTATATTCTCATCTTTTCTCAAAAATCCATTTTCATTAACAAACAACTACCTCTGTACCTCACCACATACATCTTTCAACAACAACGATAATATTTATAGTTAAAACTCTCTTGACTTGATGTTGCACTTTTAAGTCAAAAATAGCATTTTCATGCACTCAATGAAACATATATATAGTTTTACATAAAAATTAATCTCATGCATGTAACATTCACCATTCGCACGCAACAATCAATTAATATACAACTACTCAAAGTAGAGTTTTCCCCCAGTTACCTTAAACCTTTAAGAGGTCAAAGGTTTACCCCTCAATCAATTACCTTTCAAGTTTGAATTTCCACTCCAATAGGTGACCAAGAGCTAAAACTACAATCAACTAAGTTGAATTCCATTAACATAACAAACTCAAACAATTGAACCCTCAATTTCTACTTCTAAATTGCCCAACCTTCACTTTACAAGAGGTGGAGCTTAACCATTAGGTTTAATAATTACCTTTAGCCCCCAATAGGATTAATGAGCTATTAAATTCCCATTAATGGCATCACAAACTTCTAACCACCCATAATAAATGGGATTTTAGGACATTAATGGTGCTCAACAATCTAAAACACCAAAACTCATCATACCTAAGTTTAAATGATCTAATCTACCCCCATTAACTCTATTTGAGTCAACAAATTCCGACCCATAACCTATATGGACTAAAATTTCACTTCCATTATCAAACCCTAATCATAAACTCATAAATGTGGAAGAAATGGGGAGATTAATGAGTATAATACTTACCTTGGGTGTTTGTAACCTTCAAAATACTCTCAAAGTGGTCCCCAAATAAACGCTAGTAGAGCTTTAACATGCCTCTTCTTTCTCTCTTTTCTCTTTTTTCTTTTTCTGTTTCATTTTACGTCTGATAAAGTGCAGCAAATGGCCATATGCCGTAACGCATGACACAGAGAGGTCCTCCCTCACTTAGAGGTGGCTGTGCACCATGGCGAATGATCTACACACTGCGATGTGTCGCACAGCAACTTCAACTCTTCTTTTTCTTCTCCTTTCGATGCCCAGGTGGTCTGCCTCGATACCAGACCCACAATTAGGGCTGAAATAGCATTAAACATGATTATTAGACCTCTCTGATCACACTCTACTTCAACTTACTTAATTACCCTAATTAGGTTTAATTAATCAGGGAATTAAAACTTGAGATGTTACAAGTTTTCTCTTCTTTTAGGAATTTTGTCCCCAAAATTTACTTAATCTAGTAAAGCTAGTAAAACCTTACCTCATAGAAACAAGTGAGGATACTGGTTTTTCATCTTCTCTTCGATTTTCCATGTAATATCACCAAAAGTCATCCCTTTCCAAATGACTTTTACTAGCCGAATTGTCTTATTTCTCAGTTGTTTCTCTTTAACATCCACAATTTTCTCCGGCTCTTCCCAATATTTCAACTTGTCACGTAACTCTACATCTCCAGGCTCAATCACATATGAAGGGTTAGGTTCATACTTCTTCAATTAAGACACGTGGAATACATCATACACACCCGACAAATGAGGAGGTAAGGCAATCCAGTATGCCAAAGGCCCAATTCTCTCAAAAATTTTAAATGACCCAATAAATTTGGGAGTCAACTTCTTTGCATGAATAGACCTCCCAATTTCAATTATAGGTGTGACCTTCAAAAATATGTGGTCTCCCACTATAAAACTATAAACTCTGATGGTCTCATCCTCTTATCTACATAGCTCTTTTATTGAGTCTGAGTAGTCAATAACTTCTTCCGGATAGTCTTAATTTTCTCAGTAGTTTGATCTACTAAATTAGGACCCATTATGCTTCTCTCACTTAATTTGGTCTAACAAAGTAGTAATATAGACTTCCTACTGTACAAGGCTTCATATGGAGCCATTTGAATGCTCGCATGAAAACTGTTGTTATAAGAGAATTTTACCAAAGATAGGTGCTTATCCCAACTGCTACTCCATTCAATGGCACAAGCATGTAGCATATTCTCAAGAGTTTAGATGGTCCTCTCAGTTTGACCATCTATCTGAGGGTGATAAGCCGTACTAAACTTCAATTTTATACCCATGGCCCGTGCAATGCTTTCCAAAAGTTTGAGGTAAACCTCAAATTGCGATCTGACACAATATCTTTTGGCACTCCATGTAACCTTACAATCTCTTAAATATAGACCTCTGGAAGCTTCTCTAGGGCATAATTGAATCTAATAACTAAGAAATGAGCAGACTTGGTCAATCTATCCACAATTACCTAAATAGCATCATGATTCGCTTGGGCACGTGGTAATCCTATAATGGAATCCATAGAAACAAAATCTCATTTCCACATAGAAATCTCCAATGGTTGTAGCAATCCTAAGGGTCTTTGGTGCTCAATCTTTACCTTCTAACAAGTCAGATATTGAGATATGTACTCTGTCACCTCCCTCTTCATACTAGGCCACCGCCACCTACTCTTCATGTCTTGATACGTCTTGGTAGTTCCTGGATGAATGGTAAACTTACTTCGATGAGCTTTAGCTAAAATGGTCTCTTGAACTCCTTTATCATCAAGTACACATACCCAGTCTCTATATACTACTAATGTATCATTGTTGAACTAAAAGTCCTTGGTCTTGTTTGCCTCAATATCATCTCGAATCTCTAACAGATACTTGTCTTCAAGCTGACCTTTCCTTAAGTCCTTCTAGAATTTATTGGTAATTACCGTAGTATTCAAGTTGTACACAACAAAATCTGGACTATTTTGGTGTTTACTAGAGAAATCCTCTAGTAGCTTGTATTTATGGATCATCAACCACACATGTAAGGTCATGCGACTCAAAGCATCAGCCACTAAATTGGCCTTCCCTGGATGCTACTTCAACTTAAAATTATAATCTTTCAAAAATTTTATCCACCTTCGCTATCGCATATTCAGCTCCTTTTGATCAATTAAATACTTGAGGCTCTTATAGTCAATGAATACCTCAAGCTGTAAACCATAAAGGTAGTGCCTCTATATTTTCAAAGCAAACACAACCACTGCTAGCTCAAGGTCATGAGTTAGATAACTCTCCTCATGTGATCTTAGTTGTCTCGATGTGTAAGCTACAACTCTATCATCTTGCATTAGCATATAGCCTAGTCCCTTAAGTGATACATTAGTGTAAACCACATATGGCCATTTGGGATTTAGAATAGTCAACATTGACGCTGTAGTCAACTTTTCCTTTAAAGTCTATAATGCCTCTTCACACTTCTCTGTCTAGACAAATGGCTGATCCTTCTTTATTAGCTTCTTTAAAGTAGAAGAAATTTAAGAGAATCCTTGGATAAATCTTCGATAATAGCCAGCTAAACCTAAGAAACTTATTATCTCGGTTACCGATATTGGTCTCTCCTACTATAGTACCGCATTAACCTTGTATAGATCCACTGCTATGCCATTAGCAAAAATGACATGTCCTAAAAATTTCACTTCTCGTAGCTAAAATTCACACTTGCTCAATTTGGCATACAACTTGTGCTCTTTGAGCACTTGCAGCACTATCCTTAAATGTCTTGTATGTTCTTCCTCATCTCTCGAGTATATCAGGATGTCATCGATGAAAACCACTATAAATTTATCTAAGTAGGGTCTGAAGATCCTATTCATGTAGTTTATAAAGATTGTAGGAGCATTTTTCAGACTAAAGGGCATTACTAAGAACTCATAGTGCCCGTATCGTGTCCTAAATGTAGTCTTAGGCACATCATCTGCCTTAACCCTCAATTGGTGATATCTAGACTTTAGATCAATTTTAGAGAAAACTGCAGCTCTAGCAAGTTGGTCCAGTAAGTCATCAATCTGTGGTAATAGATATTTATTCTTAATCGTTACTTCATTAAGTTGCTTGTAGTCAATACACAACCTTATACTCCCATCTTTCTTCTTTACAAACAACACAAGCGATCCCCACGGCGATACACTTGACCGGATGAATCCCTTCTCTAGCAGCTCTTCTAACTGCTTTTTCAATTCTTCCAGTTCTGTAAAAGCCATATGATACGGAGCCTTAGAGATTGGCTTGGTATCGAGTACTAAATCAATCGAGAATTCAATCTCTCTTTCAAGTAGAAATCCTAACATTTGGTCATTAAACACCTCTGAGAACTCATTCACTACACCAATTCTATCAATTCCACTATCATACACTTTATGTGTAGAATAATAGATCATGAAAGCTTGACACCCTTCTTTCACTAACTTCTCCACATGTAGGACTGTCAAGAACTTGGGAGTCTAACAATCTACTACTAATAATATTGCTGTGTAAATCGGTAAGGAGACTGTCTTTCTATTACAGTCAAGTGTCATACCATTAGCAAACAACCAATCCATCCCTACTATCACATCAATACCACTCAAAGGTAAGCAGATTAAGTCAATCACAGAAACTCTATCACCAAACTTCAATTCTAGTTTCAAACAGGTGCGACTAATCCTCACAGATGCACGATCTGGTGTAGACACATTCATGGCAAATGACATTTCAAGCACATGCAAGTTTAGTCTCTTGGCACATTCATCAGATATAAAAGAGTATGTAGCACCAAAATCAAACAAACCATCTATCTAGTGACCATAAAGTGAGATTATGCCCCTAATCAGCTTTGGTGAAGCCTCAGCCTCCTCTCTAGTCATGGCAAAGACTCATCCTAGGATGGTGGATCTCTGATCAGGAGCAGGTATGTTTTCTGGGCAAAACTTGGCTATGTGTCCTACCTTGTTGCATTTAAAGCAAACCCAACATTGCCCTTAGTGATGTTTCCTGTATCTGTTACATTGCGGGGCTCTAGCTAGCATCATAGCATATGAAGTCGTAGATCCCTACTGGGAAGTCTGATTTCTGACCCTGCCCGTACTCCTCGGGGTGTTGCTTCTCTGGTTAGATCCCTTAGATTGGGACCTCTTCTGAAAGCTCTTTTTCTTGCTCCCTTCAGTACTCTACCTCCCACACATACTTAGGTTAAAGCCCAACTTCTTACTCACTCTACCTATAGGGCCCGTGTAGGAAGAGAATCTCTCTTGACCATCTCTTTTCTTCTCCTCCACTACTCCTTCTGGCTATAGCTCTGAACTTGTTGCACATAACCTCGAAGGAAGTAATATCAAAGGCAGCTAACTATTGGCTAAACTTAGGCCTCATCGTATCAAGAAAATGCTCGACCTTCCAATACTCATCATTATGATGACTCAGGTAAGTAGAGTACTTTGCTAGCTCATTGAACTTCACTATAAATTCCTCCTCATTCATATTTCTCTATTGGAGTCTGTGAAATTCTGCCTCTTTCTTTGCTCGAAATAAGGCTGGGAATTAGTAGGTGAAGAACTGCCTCTTGAACTCTATCCAAGTCAACTGCAAGCCATCCACTGGCCTCATACTTTCCCACCATTGCTTTGTTACGTCCTCAAGCATGAAAGTGACTAATAGAACCCTCTGCTTAGTCATATAGGTCATGACTAAGAAGATGATCTTCAGCCTATCGATCTACTTCTCAGTTGCTTAATCCTTCATAGAACCCTTAAAGGAAGGAGGATTTAACCTCATGAATTACTTCAAAGCCATATCAATAGAGCCTTCTGACTCACTCATCCTAGGCTGTACTAGTCACACCGACCTCTCAAGAATACTTTCCTCATAGTACTCTTCATCTCTATGTCCATACATGTAACATCCTAAAACTTCAAATCTATAAAATTTGATTAATTAAGGGATAAATTAGTTAAAAATATGATTAATTTATTTAATTATGTTTTTGGGTTGCTAATTATATTTTTGGGTCATATTTGGCTCAATTAGGATAGGATGAAAGTCAGATCAAGTAGGGTGGCATTGAGGGTAGCAAAATCAATATTTTGCTCACTGTGCCGTGAGCTGTGGCTTACGTGGCATGCGCTATGGCGCACGGCATAGCAGGTAACTTAAAATTTCAGAAATCATAAGAAATTGTTAGATTTTATGGTAGGAAACTTAGAGCACGAAGGGGGTACCTTTAGGTACTGCTAGGGCATCAATTTAGGAGGATTTTGAAGACAAATTGAGCATTAAAATTCTTGAGTAAGTTTTCTACCCTTCTCCTCTACCTTTTTATCTCATTTTCCATAAGATTTGGAAGAGGGAGAATTTGGTCTGATTGAATTAAGCCATGAGTCAATATTTTGAAGGTTTCTATTGACTCTAAAGGTTTGAATTAGGTTTATTGATCTTGGATATGTGTTAATATAAAGCTATTTTGTTACTTAGTAGAAGTTGGATTAAGCCCTAATTTAATCATGGGATTTTGAAGTATGATAAGTTGAGACATTGAGTTTTATGTTGTAAGAGAATTAGAGGGAGGCTTAAATGGATTTTATGAGCAAATTCTAATCTTAACAAGCCTCTTTATTGAGAATATGAGTGAGAAGTAGGAGAATTGGGAGGTTATTATTAGCTAATAGTGCTTATGTTAATTGAAAATTAATATATAGTACTTGTTGATGTAGATTGTGGTGTGAGAAGACTTACCTTGACACAAGAAGAGAATTAATACCACAAGTAACCCTTTTAATAACAAAAGGGTTGAAGTAACTAGATAATTTACATTGTTTATTACCTTGTATAAGTTATTCTCAAGTTGCTTTTCTATGATTTGTTAAGTATATATGTATAAATTCTTTAAGGGTTAACTATTTTAGAAAATGAGTGGAGTATTGGTTTGTGAAATTCTATATTTTTGAAGTAAATGGTAAAATTTGTTATATTTGTTTGGAAAGTTGTTTATGCATGGTCAAGTGAAGATATGTAGTGAAATGTGGCATATTAAAAAGTGAGAGGTCACCCTAGTGAAGATAGTGAAGATTAAGTCTATATGGCATTGCTGGCACCTCATGATGATAGGCACAATATTTACTCTCCTTAGTGTTTAAAAATGGATGTGGTGTTGGAGACTTACTCTCCTTAATACCCAAAAGGGTGCGGAGTTGAAGACTATGCTCCTTAGCATTCGTAGGATACGGTGTTGGAGTAACGACACCCTAATTACTTGTAATAGGGGGAGCCAATAGTCCAAAAGTGGTTTAGGACACCTTGGTCAGGTAGTCCTACCATGGATGGTGAGCTTGAGAACCATACATGTGGTTTGGTTCTGTGAAATAACCTACTAGTTCGGTCGGGAGTATTAAAAGACCGGATGGTTAAGGATCATGCATGTAATTTATGGTGATCTTATATGATGTGATTATGTTACTTATTTTAATACTTGTTTATAACTTGGCTTGTTAATTAATAATGTAGATTATCTTAGTTATTGAGATTTTTATGTCATCCCGTGGTTATCATTTTATAGCTTCTACCAATGAGAGTGAGCCAGGGAGGGAATCGGGTAAAGGCTAGCATACTTGCTACATTCTCATTGTAAAGCCCAATTTCATTTTGAGTCGTGTACATAAACTTATATGAATGATGTTATATGTTGCCAACTAGGAATGTATATCATTTTGATTGGTTGCACTTGTTTTATACTATCTTGTTTTTGTATTTTAGCCTAATATGGTATGTGATGTGAATATGTGGGAATTTTTATGGTGATGGACTAAAATACTAATACAAGTATAAGAAATATTTTATCTATGTGATGACAATGTAATTGTAATGTATTATATGGCAATAGAAGCCAAATAGTGCATGTAGTATTGATTGTGTGTTTTGGCCATATTAGGTGAAATGGCCATTGAGTGGCCAAATTTTATAGTTGGTATGTTTTTGTGTGTTTGATTAGTCACTCAAGTGTATTTTGATCCATTGGACTTGGTTCAAGCCTCACAATGGGTTAATGGTATAAGTTATGAGTTTTTGGTACTTGGATGGTTGAAAATTTCTTTAAAAACTGACTTTCGCATCTGAGTGTCTAAAATTTTCATATGGTGTTAGATCATAATGAAACTTATACCATTAGTTAGGTTATTGAATAAGCTTTGTGTAGGCACTTGAATCACTCCAATCGGATATCGAATACAAAAATAGTGTGCATCCAAAGTTCATCCTGAAAAGCTGTCATGACAACGACATGTGCGCCACGGCGTATTTTGCGCAAGCCACGGCACACGGTACAACAAGCGAACTTGGCTTTCTGTGCCATGAGCCGTGGCGCATGGACCAAAACACTAAAAAATGACATTGTTGTCCTTGTTTTGAAGTGTTTTGCTTTCCAAAACTTTTTCATGCTTCTAATACATTTATAAATCATTAAGTTTGAGCTTAAACTATCAATTTAAAGGATTTTTATGGGATCCCAATTATTTCATGATTATTTTTTTAAAGATTATTAGTTTTAACCCTTATATGGATAATGTGAGCTTAGGAGCAATCCTTGCTCCTAATTATGACTGTTTGTTGTGATTGTGTAGTGAATTTTAGTAATGTCAAGGTGGACATTACAATACACCTCAGCGTGCATATCATCTTAGGCTTCCTCTTGATCAACCCCAACTCTCTCAATTGTCCTACTACTCTCTCCAGGTCTTCTTCTGAGGATCTCATCATAACCATCCATTCTCCTCTAGATGTCCATCATCATACACCTTAGTTCATCCAGGACATTGTCTTTGTTACCCTATTGAGGTCCTGGTTATTGTTCTTAGTTCACCGGTTCTTGTTCTGGTCTTTGCACATTATTTAGTGCATTTCCTACGTTTGTGGCTCTTGTTTGCACCATATTCTCCCCTCTTAAGGGTGGAAGCAATCCCAAAAAGGAAAATGGGAGTTAACACTAGCTCAGTGAGGGAAATAACAAGTGTGATATGATATTGCCAATTTTCTATATGCAATGCACAACAAATCTAAACAACTCAATCACAAAAACCACAAACCAGTTCTTAGAACCAGAGAAACTGATACCAAGTTAAAACATTCTCATTCCACTAAACACACTTAACAAATAAAGCTCATGGTAATCAAGGGATTAGCTCCGAAGAGTAATTACTAAGTTTTAATTTAAAAGAAAAGGATCCCAAGTTTTTTAAATAGAAATAAGTTAAAAATTGATCAAAACCTTTCATAACAGAGTAAAATAAGTTTCAAAAGAATGGGATACCTCAGAGGAGTGAAATAAGTCGAAAACGGTTGAAAACAAATTATGTACTAAAATACAGAGCAATGCACCATAGCGGAGGCACTCTATGCGGTGGCGTGTTGCTCTTTATGCCATACGCCACAGCTCAGGCACCATGTGCCATGGCGTGTTGCACAAAATTCCACTGCTTCTGTTGTCATTTGACAGTAGAATTAAGGGAACTTCCGACTTGCCCTGATTCTCCATCCGATGTTCGAATGATGTGATCTAAGTGTCTACAGAAAGCTCTTTTCTTGTACTAACTAATAGCATATGTTGTACTTTTAAAACAAGTAACACTAGAAAGTCAGACACCCAAACACATTTTAACCACTTTTTAACACTTTTACATAAAATGGGTGTCCAAAACCCTCAACAAGTTCTAAAAGCTTCTCCTAACACCTGGATCATGTCCAATATACCTAGGACTACTAATATAACACGACATAAGCACCAAAACAACATTATAACTAAAATTCACTCCTTAACCCTAATTTACCAGAAACAAATGGGGAGGTAAATTAGCATTGCATTTAACTCAAATCATTCAAAACATGCTCAAAACTTCATTTCTACACTTACACTAGTATTTTGGCCCTATAAACATATATGACAAAAGTACACAAAGGATAAGGGCCTAAAATACAATTTTAACATTTTCAACAACCAAAATAGTACAAGTGAGGTAATATGCATCCTAAAATTAGCAAGCCATATACTATTACACAATTACAGCTAAACTAGAGGCATACAGAAAGAATATGCTAATTCCCCACCTCTGTAGTCTTCTCCCTTTCAACACCAGAGCTAGAGCCTGAAGAGTATTAAATAAGAAGGGTGAGTCTAGCTACTCAATAACTAAGATTAAACCTACCCTATGCAGTTATATATCAATTATAAAACAAATACATGCATATGGAGATCAAATTTATAAAACATGTCCCCATATATCACATTTTATCATTTATCGCTCTATAACTTCTTTACTCACATAACTAGCTCCATAGTCACCATATTCTTAGATATGAGACAAGACCTATACTCTTGCGACCTGCCACCACTAAGCATGTGTGACACATCATATATTTACTTAGGCAATGATCATCCAACCTTATTTTCTCATACTGAAACCGTGAGCTATAACACTTATTAGAGCTCCGTCCATGTGATTGGACTACCCGAGCTCACCAATCGTGAGGTGTGACTCAGCCAAAGATCACAGGACTCACTCTCGGACTACGGCTTCCCCTATTCTCAAATCCTTAGGGTGTCTCACACCCTAGGCTATTCTCCTCATTGAACCGGTAGAGATAGTTAGGTTCTAATGGCTCGACAAAACTATGGGACAGTCCTTTGACAAACAGTGGGATAAAACTATAGCCCCTGTGCACTAGAGGGTAGCCTAATTACCATATGAATTTTCTCTACTTTCAAATCCTTAAGCGAACTCTCGCCACTGATCATGCCATAATCATTACTCACTTAAGTTTACTTTTTCACTTTCATTTACTCACTATTACAATAATCATGTTGGGCTCATGACATTACACTACCTAAGTGTATATTCTCATCTTTTCTCAAAAATCTATTTTCATTAACAAACAGCTACCTCCATACCTTATCACATACATCGTTCAATAACAATGACAATATTCATAGTTAAAACTCTCTTGACTTTGCATGTTGCACTTTCAAGTTAAAAATAGCATTTTCATGCATTCAATAAAACATATATATAGTTTTACATAAAAATCAATCTCATGCATGTAACGTTCACCATTCACACTCAACAATCAATTAACATATAACTACCCAAAGTAGAGTTTTTTTCTGATTACCTCAAACCTTTAAGAGATCAAAAGTTTACCCCTCAATCAGTTAGCTTCCAATTTTGAATTTTTACTCCAATAGGTGACCAAGAGCCAAAACTACAATCAACCAAGTTGAATTCCATTAACATAACAAACTCAAACAATTGAACCCTCAATCTCTACTTCTAAATTGCCCAACCTTCACTTTACAAGAGGTGGAGCCTAATCGTTAGGTTTAATAATTACCTTTAGCCCCCAATAGCATTAATGAGCCATTAAATCCCTATTAATGGCATCAAAAACTTCCAACCACCCATAATAAATGGGATTTTCGAACATTAATGGTACCCAACAACCTAAAACACCAAAACTCATCATACCTAAGTTTAAATATTCTAATCTACCCCCATTAACTCCATTTGAGTTAATAAATTCAGACCCATAACTTATATGGACCAAAATCCCACTTTCACTATCAAACCCTAATCATAAACTCATAAATGCAGAAGAAATGGGGAGATTAATGGGTATGATACTTATCTTGAGTGTTTATAACCTTTAAAATACTCTCAAAGTGGTCCCTAAGTAAACCCTAGTAGAGCTTTGGCACACCTCTTCTTTCTCTCTTTTCTCTTCTTTCTTTTCCTATCTCATTTCGCATCTGATAAAGTGCAAAAAACGGTGCATGGCATAGAGAGGTCCTCCCTCGCTCAAAGATGGTTGTGCACCACAGCGGACGATCTACGTGTCGCAGCATGTAGCATAGCAACTTCACCTCTTCTTTTTTTCTTCTCCTTTTGATGCCTGGGTGGTATGCCTTGATACCAGACCCACAACTAGGGCTGAAATAGCATCAAACATGATTATTAGACTACTCTAGCCACACTCCACTTGAACTTACATAATTATGCTAATTAGGTTTAATTAATTAGGGAATTAAAACTCGAGATGTTACAACTCATATATTCAGAAAAGCTCAGAGAAAAGAAGTTAAGAGTAACTAACTTCTAATAAGAAGATTTATGAGTCTAATAAATCATTTATGATTCTCAACTATAAATAAGCTTATTTATGAAGAACAGAAAAATAAAAGAAGAGAACAAAGTTCTATCATTATTACGCATTTAATTTTTATCAACTTCCAATGAAACATTTATTGTTTGTGAGTTTCATTTATTACATATCCACTCTTAGAGAGAATTTATAATAGTAGTAGTTCATTCTTGAACTTACTCTATTTACCTCTGCTCTTCAAAATCTAAATAGAAGATCATAAGCTCGGGGAGTTTAAGGATTTGCTATTATCTTTGTAAGGAGAAGAGTGTCATACGTAGTGAGAAATCTGTATATGTATTAAGGTAACTAAGAGCTTAATTCAATCTTGGTGATATAATTGAAAATCTCATAAGGTTCTTGGGAACTGAACATAAACTCAAGTGGTAGGAGTCGAACTAAGATGAATCATCTGTGCAAGCTCTTCTCTTTCATTTCCTATATTTGATGATATCATTCCTATACTTCTCTTATTATTTTTGCAAATTTTACTTCAATTTTAATTAGCCTACTTCACCCCCTCTTGGGGCCACTAATAGACTTTGTAAACCATATTACATAAACTTATGGGTCTAAAGAATTTGAAGGTCTAAATTTTACTTCCTTTAAGAATAAGAGTAATGAAAGTTTTTTTCATTGACTTGAGGATGGACTCAGTCTCCCAAGTATGATTAACTTTACTTGAAATATTTAGTCTAACAAGTTGCAACTTTTTCTTAAAAAAGAAAGTATGAAATCCATCTGGTCTAGGAAAGCTATCTTTGGGAAAATTAAAGACAGCTTCTTTGGTTTCACCTTTTGTAAAAGGGGAGATAAGAGATGAAATATCATAATCAAATAGTTGAGGCAATTTTAACTCATTCAATTAGTCAAGAAGTTTTTCAAATGAGAGGAAGTTGGATGTTGAATAGATGTATAATCTAAGTCAAAACCTATATTTACACTCTAATTACCAATATAATTCCAAAACCAAGTTGCTTAACTAATCAAATCAAAATTGGCCAAGTATTTATCAAATGCCATAATCATTAAAAAAAATTAAATTAATCCACTCATTTGAAACTTCTAAACAATATCTACTTTTGGAATATCGTCAAAACTAACTCTTCACAGACTTGTTCTACTTGAGAAGTAGAATACCGTACATAGTAAATGACCTCAAAATACTATATGCAAAGCATGATAGCAAAATCAAGTTAGAAAACTATAGTTTATTATAATTTGCAATTAAATTAAGGTTGATGATATATATACTTTTTCCAGAATTGTCTGGGAAACATGGGTGACAATGCCATCCATGAATTCTATGAGACATTAGCCACAATCCATGCTCCTATCTAGTTGTATCGACCACTGTAAAGAAACCAATGATCAACCAAATGGTATAATAATTTATGGTTCCTTGATTCGTAAAATTTGGCCAAATGAATACCTTTAGGTTTTTTTTGGATAGGTGGATATAAGTTAAAAATTTAAATTTAAAATATCATATTTCAAATCTCACATTTGGAATTCATAGATTTTAAATTCTTTGTTTGGATGATATAAAAAAATTTCAAATTATAATATTAAAATTCTTTGCTTGGATCTAAAGTAAAATTTTATATTTTATATTTTATATTTGAATTTAAAAGAAACTTGAAAGATTAGTGAAACTTGATGATCCAAATGGCTAACTTTCAATGGGTTCAAACAGTCAAAGTCAACTAGGACTATGGCATTGGTGACGACTAGGACGAGACGCTTGACTTTCACTAAGACTGGACCATCATGACAATAGGGAGTAGATGGTTGACTTCTACTAGGACCAAACCGATGGGGACCAAACGGTTAATTTCTATCGAGACCGAATTGACGGTGATGATGGGAACTAGATGACTAACTTCCACAGGGACCAAACCAAACAGTCAACTTCTACTAGGACTGGACAGATGACATCCATCGGGATCAAAAGGCCGACTTCTACTAAGATTGAACCAATGACCACCATCAAGGCTAAACCCACAGTGATGATTGGGACAGAACAGCTGACTTCCATCGAGATCGGACCTGAAGGAGGTCGGCCGTCGGGTCCCCATCATCACTATTGGTCCAGTCCTCTGGAAGTTGGTCCTCAAGTCCTCGACATCATCATCGGTCTGGTTCAAGTAAAAGTCGACCATTCGATCCCCGTCGTCATCGTAGGTTTGATCTAGGTGGAAGTCGGCTGTCGAGTCATGTCTTTACTATCAATTCAGTCCTATGGAAGTTAGCCATCTGGTGCCATTCTTTATCATCTATCCGATACTGGTGAAAGTCAATAGTCTCGTCCCTATAATTGCCATTAATTTGATCCGATCATTGCCATCGATTTGGTCCCAATGGAAGTCGACCATCTCTTCCTAGTCATCCTCATCAATCTAGTTTTGATAGAAGTCGGTTATCCAATCCCAATCAACAGTGACAGCTTGTTTTCATCAACTTTAGTTAACCAATCCAATTACTGTTGCTAGGTCAATCAAGCCTTCACAAATTTGAGTCAAATTATAAAAGAGATTGAGTTAAAATTTGAAATAATAGGGATTTAGAAAAGATTTCAAATTACAAAGAGATTAAGATAGAATTTGGATTTGGATTTTGGTTAAATCCAAATCCATACATTTTTAATTACCTAAATAATGGATTTGGCTCAAATTCAAATCCATGTGCATCCAAACATAGCCCTATTTTATTTCATTTATATAGGATGTTGTAAGATTTCAATAGAGGCAAGGCAAATTGCAAATAGTGCAATACATCACTACAACTCTGACAAGTAAAAATTGATGTGAGGAATTATATAGAAATTACAAATTAAAACATATAAATCCAACACTTTTTCAACTTACTTATCAGTAAGTTTAAACTTGTATTTTTTCTTTTTCTTGGTTTCCCATTGAGAGAGTCGAAGTAAAATATTTTTGAAGTTACAGGATTAACTATAATAAACATCTAATACCCTCTAAAAAAACTAACAAATGTTAGCCAATAACTAAATACACATAAAAAAAATAGTTGTGTCAAGTATTGGCTCATCCTTAACAAGAAGCTAATAATAAATTATCTTGACAATAAGTATTGGCTCACTCTTGCCTTAAATTTATAAAGTGCCTTGATTGATTTTTAAGAGCTTTAGGAGTCATCATGTTGTAGGCAGAAATATCATGGGGATTAATAAACTTTAACCTTGATTCTACACTACCAGAACCACGAATGTGTTGTAATTGTACTAAGAAAGTCAAAACAAATGGGTTAAACTCATATAATCCACAACAAATCCAATAGCTTCAAACATTTAAAATTATTTTCATATAATCGTAAGTTTAATTTGAAAATAAATTTAATGACTTAAAAATACTTCTTTTAAACGTTTGTATTTTGGGGGAAAAAATTGGCAGTATAATAGCTTAAAATTGGGTGTTTCCATGTCCTGGGCCATAAGCTTTCTCTTTCACTCTATTTTCAGCAAATTCTAATCTTAACTATGAAAATCATACAATCCACAACAAATCTTATAACTTCAAACACTAAAATTTATTTCATGTAATCCTAAGTTTATGGTCCAATTAAATTCAATGACTTAGAATACCTTTTAAAACAAGGTTTATATACTGAAAATAATTTGGCAAACAGCAGCTTAAAAATAGATGTTTTCTAGGAAGTATGCTCTTTCTTCATTCTACATTTTATTCCTACACATTCTAATCTAACTTAATTTATACCTAAATCAATAACAAGAAAAAAAAAACAAATTGAATTTCAAGAACTCAGCAACAACAACACACGGCGAGTTTATATACATCACCGTGAAGAACACGAAGGAGAGGAAGGAAATGAATGTAAGAATAAATGGAGATATTTTTTGGTAAAAAAATAGAGATATTCAAATTAACTCAAAAATTTAAATGAATATGAATTAATTCAGAAAATCAAATTTCAAACGCAATCAAAAACACCCAAAAATAAAAATCATGAACACCATGGGCTACGAACAACTACTGACTCAAAAAATAAAATTTAAAAGCAACGAGAAGTACTACACATCAAAAGCCAACATCCATGGACTCAAAAGAATGAAAAATGAAGGAAAAAGCAAGAAATCACCACAAGGAAGATGAGGGGACGCGAAAATGGAGGAAGACTCACGACACCATGGTCCATGGATGACAAACAAAGCCAACCAACAAGCAAAAATGAAGCCAACAATCATGAACCCAATGACTTTAGAATGTAAAATGGTATTTCTTCTATTTTTTTATTGTTAGAGAAAGTACCACTTTTCACTTGTGTTTTTTATAAATAAAATCATCTATTTCAATAAGCACTCACATTTTATAAATCACCCCTCATAATTTAAATTAATAAAAAAAAATTAATGCATGCTTATGTTGATTAACACACTGTATTTTAGTTTAATTTTTTTTTATTTTCACACATAAAATTTAAAGTAAATAGAAATTTTAAAAAATACATGACGCTTGTTGTTGTCAAATAAGTTGTTCAAACATTTAAAGGTTATTCTTATAAAAAAATATTTAATGGTTATTCTTAAATGACCATCAAATGGATATATTTAAAAAATTAAAAATAAAATTATTTGACAGTTTTTTATTAGTTTAACAGCAAGTATTTGTTTTAATTATTTGACAATCACTCTAAATAGTCATCAAATATGTTTTACCCCAAATCCTGCGTCCTTTATTTAACGTTTTCTTATATAATCAACAAGTATAGGGTATCATATAAAGCCTAACTTCTACATATATAAGAAATATATTGATTATAATAATTATAATAGTTTCATGAGAATTACATTTATATATGCCATTAAAATTTTTAAAAACAAATTAAGACAATAAATAACTTATAGATCAAAAAGCACCGTCAATTTATCAAGCTAGATTTTTTTTTTTAACATGTAATCAAGTTAGATTGTTAGACAACGTTATTATGCACCACTACTCTTATATTACTGATATAAATCACATTTTTCTTGGCCCTGTTTATTTCACTAATATTTTTATTATTTGTAATTTTTCCGCTGCAGAATTTCATGGAAAGTGAAAGATAATTATCTGATTAAAGAGCGTGCAATATAATATTATTCACTTTGAAGTGATCTTATGACGATTTGGACTCATATACATAGCTCGTTATCAAAGAATAATAATGACGTGATTTAATTTTCCACTATATGAATCAAGTATGTTTTGTTCCTTTCAAGAATTTATCTTATATGTTATATCAGTGTAACATTTTATTTCAGCCGGAAAATTGAGATGACGATGATGATAATAGTCAGTACTGTTAATGATCTTTATATATATATATATATATATATTAGGAAAGTACCCATAAACTTTTCTCTAAAAACTTGTGATATCCGTAAGTCAATAATGATAAATAATGGTGCATATATATCTATTAACTTTATAAAAAATGGTTGATATTTTTTATAAAATTAATGAATATCCATACAGCATTATTGATTTAAGAAGATTAGAATTTCCAACTGGAAAAAAATTATGGATATATTTACACCTTAATTCTATAATTTATCTCTATGATGATGATGATAATAATTGCTCTTTATGTAATCTCACCTAAGACTCTTTCTTTTTCTTCCTTTCTACCTTTTATTTTGCGAATTTTTTGTCTGTAATTTCTTTTATATAAAAAAAATGTGGTCTCACTCTAATTAATGAGCCCTCCACAGTCCAGACCCAATTCACCTAAAATTTTCTCACTTTTTTTTTATTACCAAGAAGAAAAATAATAATACGTCTCTTTCTTAGCTATTGTTTCTGCATAGTATCAAGCTGTAGGGGTCTTCGTCTTTCTCTTTTCTCCGATAAGGATATATATCACATTACTATTATATATATATATATATATATATAAAAGAAAAAAACGGCATGCATGCACACATTTTTAAGGAATTTCGGTTTAATGTTAACCATTTATTTATAGTAAGCTCAAAAAAAGTTGTGGTGTGTGTAGGTCATTCAATATCAATAGCTTTGAGAATATAAATTAGTTAGCATGATGCCATTTGGAATATGTTATCGTAGGTTGCTGTCTGCAAATATATTAATATAATATAAAGCTTTGTAAGTGTAAGAACTTTATTAATGGATAATTTGTAAGTATTTCTATAAGTGTTCATTAAGCTTAAAGGCATATCTTGATCCTAATGAACTTTGGGACCCAACTTAAGTAATCCTTTTGTATATAAAAAAATAATAATAATAAAGCTATCAAATAATTAAACATTTGTTCATCTTCCTATCCTAAATATAGTGTTTAACTGCCTTATCAAAATTATGAAGATGTATGTAGTTAAATTATTAAAATGGTCTAAAAGTAAGATAGTTTTTAAATATATTTTTATTTAAAAGCACAAGTTTAAAAAATGAAGTCCTAGAAAGTTGAAGCACAATGGTATGTTTTAATAAAATTAATTAGTACTTCATATTTTATACAAAATTAACTACTATATACTTTCTTTGTTAAAAAATGTAAGACATTTTTAGTATTTTGAGGTATAATTATTGTCTTTTTTCTAAAAGTGCCCCTATTGATAATGATTTTATATTTATTATAGGATGTTTAATAGGGATAAATATGAAAAAATAAGATTAGTTTAAAAGTAGGTAACTACTTTATTGAGATGTGAGATTCAGTTAAAAATATTTTTATTTTTTAATGGAGGAGATATGTAAGATCATCAATTTATTTAAAAAAGTGACTAACATAGAATTCTTTTTTTTTTTTTTGACTGGGCAAATAATTCTGGAGGAAGGCTGAAACAACCTGTCGGCACAAATTAAATTAATAAAACAAGCACGCGCGAGAAGAAATACAAAATATCTTCACGCTATTGAAAGTTGCTATCCGTTGGCTAAAAAAAAAATAGAAAAAAAAGTTGCTATTCATAGATTATGTTAGATCAATGATATGTTCTTCATGCCGCTGTTCATCTATAATGTTTTAAGTATTGATGACAAATGCATTTTATTATTTCAATTACTTAACGCTTATAATTTTTTCATATATATATAAAATACACACACATATATCATATTGATAGAATTAATTGAGGAATATATAACCAGTCATCTGATCTTCAAGGATCCCTTTTATTTTTCCACACAGTATCTATTATCTAATCCAACACTATTTTTTAATCCGAATTAATTCATGTCAAGTCAGATTTGAATTGGGGGTTAAAAAAGCCTCTCTTGACATGCTCTCCCATTCTCTTCCCCTAAAAAATCTTGTATTGCAGATAAAGACCAATACGAAATGGATTGTTATTAAAATAAAAATATGAACTATTTTTTCTTGAATGAGACTTATTTTTTGTCCTTGTTTGCAAATAAATTAATTTCTTACCAAGTCTTTGGATGTGATTCTTCTAAAAACAATTCATGTCTTGCAACTTTTGTTGATTAATCTAGTAATAGTTATTTCTTTTTGTGGTACTTTTTAATTAAAGTACTAGCTGTTGTATTAATGACAAACAAAAAATATATAATTGATTCAACTTAAGAAAAGCAAAGAAGTTACACTATTTTGAGTTATAAACAATGCTACTATAACATTCTGAATTTGTAATTGAGGATTTAGAGTTATTAGAGTTTATGAAGGATAATTGTAGAACTAGATAGGTGGGGATCATAAAATTAGATCAATTCAGAGGTTTTGAGGTTATGGTAACGTCCATTAGTAGATTTGACTGTGAAGGACCATGTCTATCTACAGACAAAAATAGAGAGAAGGAATTAGAGTCTCGAGTCTCATTTAATTGCGATCAAGGCATGTTATGTGTTCAACTATTCATGAATGAATGACAAATAGGCGAATTACCCTTTAACAATGGTTTGCACACGAACAAGAAATGCATGTATATGACCAGTAGCAAACATCATCGTTGGCTAGTTTTATAAATAGGTCATTTAGCTACAAAAAATGAGAGAGGGGAGAGAGCTAGGGTTTGACATTTCCTATATCTTGTTGATTTGAGGTTGATAGTAGAGGTAGATATTAGGGTTCAGAATTCTTTAGGGTTTCAACAATTTAATATTGGTTTAATTGTTGTGGTTAAGCTATTTAGAGACCTCTAGAGTGTTTAATCAATTCATTTTGTTGATTTGATGTTCTGGAGCATATTAGAGTAAACCTAGGCTCTAATTGGTGATTATTATTTATCTAGATTATGATTTTGATTGGTAGAGGATTATTGGGAGTGATCGCTAGTGAGGAAATGATTGGATTGGTAAGGATATTATTAAATCGGATTTCTAGTATTTCTAAGGAATTTAAGAAATGGATTGAGGAATAATGAAGAGTTATTTGAGGCTAACCTTATAGTATTTGGGGAGGATACCTATGATTTAAATATGGTAGAAGGACTTTAAGGTTTATTTTGTCACACCCTAAAATTTTAATGTCTGACTAGATAGAATACAAGGAAACTCATATTTCATGAGGCTGAGAACTAATAGAATGCTTAACATAATAATTATGAATTATCATACTATCATGATTCATGTTCATACATATAAGCTAATAGATATAGAATATTTAAGGGAGTGTCACATACTCTTCTTTGATCCAATCAACCCCTTCAACTTTCAAAAATGGATCATCTCATGTCCTAACATTAAAATTATGCAAACAACCATTAAGTCAAGCATGTAGGCCCTTGAAGTTTGCATAGCTAGATGTTTGACTCACAATAGCAAGCTGACATGTAAGAAAAATTTAGCAAAATATTCTGAATGAGCAAAATAATCTTTGAATATTTTCTTAGTGGGAGAAAAAAAGAATATCCTTAATATTTACTCTCTCCAACTACTCTTTGAAAGGCATATTTATGGCGAGACAAAATTAAAGAGAAGATAAGGAGACAAACTATAACATCCTGAATTTCTTAATCCTGTGATTAGCTGTCAATCGAGGGTAAAGTAGTAATAAGTGTGGGATTAGAGATTTGGATTATTACTTGATAGTTTGACTTGTTGGGATATTGTATGAACAGGTATGAGTGAGACGATTGCATTTCAGGTCGAAGCAAGTACGCATGGTGAGAATTATTCTCACTGTGCCATGCAACACATGGAATAAAAAATGACCCTCTAAGGCGTGGATTTTGGGTGATTTTTAGAAGGGAGAATTTGAAAACACACAAAAGGAGAGGAGAGACAGCTAAGATCTGCTAGGGCAAGGTATTTTAGAGTTGTGGAAGGTACTTCTAATCGGTTACTTAGCAAGTAAGCTACATACAACCCTTACCTTTGATTCTACAAAAATTTCTCTAAATATAAGTTGTAAAAAAAATTAAATTGGTGAAATTTTAAGGGTTTGGTTCTTGCCCAATGGTAATAAAAGGGTTCCTGGGAGTTAATTTAGAGCTTTGCGACTAGTTTAAAGTTGAATGATAGAGCTTTGAACCCGTAGGCTCAATTTGGCCCTAAGAGAGAGATATTTTGGTGTGGAAATTTGGTTTGAGTGAAATGAGACCGGTTGAGATGATATAAAGTAGTAATCGAGTAGTAATGGACATAAGATGGATAAATGAAAAGGAATATATGGCTAAATATATAAGTAGTAAAAATGTACTTTTGATTAAATTAGACCAAATGATTAAATTGTACCAAGTGTATTCAAATTGGTATATTGAGCAGGTAAGTTGAGAAAGGAAGCTTGTGATAAGCTATAGTAGTAGTCGAAACCTACATGTAAACTTTCTAGTGATCGAAAGGTTAAGGTAACCGAATAACTTCCTTTTTTTGACTATTTATTATAATTGTGTGTGAATTTGCTATGTAATGCATAAAATAATTTTGAACTAAGCATGTTTTATAATATTGAGTATTTGTTGCATAAAAAGATATTTTGGTAAAACAAGTATTGAAACTTGTGTAATTTGTTGTGAAAATGTGTATATGTATATATATATGAATAAAGTGATGATTGAAAACCTATGAATGGTCTAGAAAGCATAATCATACGAGTGAGAGTTCACGTGAGTGAAGAAGTAGTGATAAGACCATATGGCATATTCTTCTTAGTACCCAACGGCATGCGGTGTTAGAGAATTATATATCCTTAATGTCTTTTGAGGTGTAGTATTGGAGAAGGTCTCCTTAGTGCCTATTGAGGTGTGATGTTGGAAATATGGGACCCCTTAATGTCTGTATGATATGATGTTGGAGTCAACAATACCCTATCATGTGTATTGGGGGAAACCATAGTCCGAAAGTGAGATAGAACATCTTTGGCCGGGTGATTCTACCATTAAAGGTGAGCTTAGGGCTAATAAGAGTATACATTAGTCTAAAGCGAGCCTATAGTTTCGTGTTGGGGTGATTTAGATGTTTAGTCTATGGTGATCATGATATGTGTTGCTATATGTTGCTATATGTTGTAAAAGTGGAGAAAAGTGGTAAAACAAGTGTAAAAGCAATGAAGTGATTGATATATGTGATATGTTATATTAAATGATATGTTATGCTTTACTTTTGTATAGTTGCATGCCGTGGTTACATTTTTATAGGACAGGGTAGTGATCTCAGCAAGGAGAGAGAGAGACAGGATCGACATCGTGGTACTTGTGGAAGTCTCTAAGATTATGTAATGAACTGAGAACTTATGTATATGTGTGTATATAAGTTTCCATAGGGTTGCATGCATGTTTTGAGTAATGATTTTGTGAAATCTTAGCCTAATTGTGCATATATGTGGTAAATTGAATCAAGGGCTAAAATTTAGATCTGTATGTGTTGAAAACATTGTAAATGTCGGTGAATCTTAAGCTCATGTGTGAAATTATGATGAAATGAGTACTTTAGGGATAAGATTGAGTAGTAAATGTGATTTTATGTGAATATGTGTTAAGAAAATGTCAAGTGGGCTATGTTATGCCAAGTAATGGTAGATTGTGAAGGTTTATGAAATATGAAAATTGACCGTTGAGGGGTTAAATTTCAATTTATGTGTATATTTGGGATATATTGTGATTAATTAGGTGTATTAGGTCCTTTTAGATTTGATTCAAGGCCTAATATAGTTTAATGAAAGAAAGGGATAGATTGAGCACTTGGGTGGGCAAAATTTTCAGAAAAAGTAACTTTTTGCACTTAAGTGTCTAAATTTTTGATTGGACTGTTAGATCATGTCCAAACCTATCTCATTAGCTAGCTTATAAGCTTCGTGTAGGCACTTAAATTATTCTGATCAAACATCATATGTGAAAACGGCACATGCTAGAAATTTGTCATTTTGTTGTCAAAATGATAACAGAAATTTTGGACTAGCGTGCCACAGAGCATGGTGTCATATGCCATGGTGTATGTCATAAAGAATCAGGGGTGTGGTTCTGTGTCACATACCGCAGCACACATACTACACACCACAACATATGGTCCTAATTTCCAACCTAATTTTATAGTTTTTTAGGGCATGTGATGAAATTTATGAATGCAACTTTTTATCTTTTGCTGTATGATACTTTGATATGGTACGATTTTAATGATTTTGCAAACAAGTTTTTAACCAAAGCCTTTCAAAGAATTTTTTATTTCGGTGTGTGTGATGTGGTAATTTTGTTAATCTTCTCTGATATCTGGAAGATAGGGGAGGAGATTACATAAAAAAGGAATATAATACTGGTAACTTTGATCGAACCAGGTGCTATATCATTAGATTTTAGTAGAAAGAGGGTGACATTCATGAGCAACTAAATGAAGACATGAACTATGAATGGGAAGTGAGATTTTGTCTTTACGGAGAGGTGACTTCTCCTTTGACCTCTTAGACTAAGTAAAACCTTGGTCAAAGTTTTTATGGATGTCCAGACCACTACTTGGTATTTTCTTAGCACATTGTTCAGTTGTTTATGGTGACATCAAGCCTAATCCTTAATGATATTTTAGCAATTGAAAGGGAAGGGTTGTGGGTATTTTGCGTGGCATAATCCTGACATCGATGAAAGGTCAAAGGAGGTGATTCAAGAGCTTTTAGGAATTACTGAGAAGTTGAGTGACGAGAATGGGAGTTTGAAAGGAAACATAAAAAGTGGTAGTTCTAATATTGAGCATAAATATCTAGTCATAGAAGTTGATACCATTTGTTATGATCTTAATGAGCCAAAGAGTAAGCATTTTTCAATTGAATTTGTGAGGGGAAATGAAAAGAGGAAGATGAGGATGGCTACTTGTGCTTTAATTTGGTTTATAAGTTGTGTAGTAAGGGGTATTATGTAATTAGGTTTCTATGTTTATAGTTGACAAGTAATGATATTTTGGTTATATGTAAGGATTATGTGCAAGTGTAATAAGTATGAAAAAAAACCCTTAAAACTCATTTTGTCATTATCAAATGGAATGAAGATAAAAGCCACATGTTATGTTTTCACTATTAGGTGTACCATAATAGCATTTGAAATTACAAAATGGCACAATGCTATCTAACTATAAGGAGTTTTATGTACTTAAAATAGAAATGAATACATAATGCACTTTAACAGTGTTTGCATTCATCAAAAATAAGCTAACATAATCAAGTTTGCCTGCCATTGATACAAACAAATAGGAGACAAGGACCTCCAAAATAAGTTAACATAACACCAAAAGATACCAATTGGGCTAAGCTCAAAAACACTAGTCTTCCTACCATTATACATTATCAAAAAACACAAGTCTACTTACCATATCTAAATGCTTTTGCAAGCCTACATTATGCACTCCTAAATGCCACCCTTGGAACAATTTCCCTTTTGTAAGAGAATCCTCTTTTGCCTAAGAGTCTTGAGCTATGTCCCAATGACACTAGAATGCCCCATCCATTTTAATCTCGATAGCTTGAAAGGTAAATGTGAAGGTTGATCAACTTGTGTACTATCACAAGTATGCTTGATCTTCTTTAATGAACCTTTAGTATTTGAGGTGGCAACCTTTTCCTTCTTGAGCTCCCTCTTATTTAGGATGGGAAATTGTGTTTCTTGGTCAATACAATGATGCATGTATTCTTCAGTAATTCCTTCCTCAATAATCACCTTCAAAGGTAAACCTGGCTACAAAATCAGATTAAGAGAGGTGTTATTACTCACAAAGACTTAAAATCAATAAGGTACATAATATGTTAATGTACTCATGTTGTATATAGTCCTTCTCATGTTTAAATCTACTTTAACACCCATGCCAACCTTAGTTCTTGGATGATAAATGTTTTTGTTTCTAAGAAATAGATTGATTGACTTGTTTGAGCTACTAGAGGTGTTGTAGTAGATGTAGAAGCAAGTTGTAATCCACTTTGAGATATAGTATTAGGTTGTTTAATAGTCTCTTGAATTAGTCGGCTCACTGTACTCATATTTATAGCCCTTTGCCTTTGTCTATGGTTGTGCCTTGTTGGCCAATGGCTTCTACATGTGTACAAAACAAATGTGATTTAGGCCCAAAAATTATCAAATATTTCATAAGTTAATAAACTAAATGACTTACATCCTTCCATGTGGACTTATTATGTCCCACTTGATAGTTAGTAGTATATTTCATTATAATCCCCGTATTGATAACTCTCTTAATAACAAGTTAAAGAAGGTCAAATATGATACTTACCGCTATTATAGTGGTAATTTTTTAACACATTTGCATTGACATTCCCTTTTTCCTCCTCCTAATACTCTTATAAGTCCTTTTCCTCTTTCCATTGATCTTCCTGGAAATGCTATGACAAGTGGAGGCTTTATAAGCTTGAATTGTCTACTTGCTGGAACTACTTGCCCCTGACAAGCTAGAATTTAATCTTGTAGCTATCCAAATATTTCTCCTTGTGGAAGAATGGAGATATGCATGACTGTGGCTCAATCTTGGCATGATACATAGCACATATTGCATGTTGGCATAGGATTCCAATTAAATTGCATGCCTTACATATGCAAGTGTTTTGATTCAGGTAGATAGTATGTCAATCTTGCCCCTCATTCACTTTATAGCCTATATCTTTATTAAAACAAAACCCTACACTTGACAAAAAGAAACCTATTATCCTAAAAAATCACTAAAGCCTTTGGACTAAAATTTGCAATCACCTGTCAATATTTTTATCACTTTCAACCCATTTAGACATCATTTCCTCAAACATCTGAATCACTTGTGGATACCTTAACTCATCCATCCAAGCATTTAAATTGTTACTTGCATTATTGTCAACTACCCAACTATGACATCTAGATGTAAAGTATGCCTTAACCCAAGCCTAAAGAGGAAAAGAAACTAAAGTCTCAGCTACTGTTTTCTTGTAATTCTAAGTACTTTCCAATTATCCTTAAATTACTCCTCAAATGTACTCCAAGCATAACTATAGAACCTTTTCTTTAGTTCTCCTCCCCTTTACCTTCTACTTCAATTAGCACGGATTTGTTAAGCACATAACCTATACTCAGCTTTATATAAAACCTCAATCACTGTCAAATGTAACATTTACACTAGTTTAAGAGAAAATTAAACAAGTTATGAGCATCTCAACAAGGAATGAAACACAAATTGATTAAACCTAACTACTAACCTTTTGCATGCCTAACATAAGAGTGACCATAGATCCTATTCCTAGCTCAAGTGACCTCAACAGCCATTGCAAAAACTATCTCTAATTTGAAATATTCTCTTTTTAGGTCAACCCAAAAGCTATTATGTAGAAAGAGTCATCAGCATACAAACTACACCTTGTTAACAAAATACCTCTAGCATTCCTTTTGAGGAAGGCACCATTAAGACTAATAAATGACTTACAACCTTGCTTCCAAGCAACTTAAAACCATGTCAATAAGCAAGAAATCATATTACCAAGCAAGAAATCATTTTACCAATTAAGAAATCATATTAGAATAGACAAACACTAACCTCAAATGTATTGAAGCATAGGTACATGTGATTTAACACCCTCTTCCCACTCTCTATAACTTCCTTACTTAAATCTATGCTAACATTAGATCTAAGATTTAAAGATCTGAGCTCATTGCAATAAGCTTCAAGTTTTAAGTACTCATCTTTGAAACTACTTCCATCTCTTACATAATCATTTGCTTAGCCTTTTTATAGTTTTGGATGCTCACACTCAACTTGAGTTCATGCTTTAGATCCTTCTTCATATCATATATTTTAAACTAAAGACTCTCTTATGCCTTCTCTTTTAAGCATTCAGCTATCTACTTTATAGTAGCCTTATGATTCTTAAGACCTTAAGGCATATATGTTCCAAACATAGTATCTTAATGTTCAATGTGAGGTTTTACTTCTTTGCAGCACATACAACTTGTGTTACAACTCATGGCACAATGAGGAGAATCCTCATCACGCACACACACTTCATTTCAAGATGTGGTTCTTTCACCTATATCTATTCATTCAACACCCCAAAGCCTCAAATCATCAAGCAATTATCTAAATTTTTAATCATTTACTAATTGTTGATTCATCCCTAATTAGTAACTAATTACTGGATTAGAAAGTCAGGATGTTATAAAGTAGACCTCCATTAGAGGCAAACTAGCTCCTTAACATCCATGCATGGAAAGAAGGGAGGAGTAGGAAGAATCTTAAGTCTCATAGGACCCATAGCAATGAATAATTAGCAACCTACATGAACTAACATCAAGGAAAAGGGAAATGAAAAGAAAGGAAAGGATGAAATTAGAGGAGGATCTAACGAAGATAGGCAATAAAGTAGTAAGAATGAAAAATGAATGAAAGTCAAGTGAAGGCTCTCTCTCTCTCTCTCTCAACTAATTAAAAATGATAAAGAAAAAGGGGAGGGAGAGAAGAAATATCCACTGAGTTGTTTTGTTTTTGTTTTGTTTTTTAAGGGCACAAAGGTAAATTTATAAGGTTAAAAGAAAAATCAAAATTCACCTCCTATATCTAAAGTGTAACATCCTCAATTTTTAACTTAGAAATTTCAGTGTTTAAGAAATGTAATTTGGTTAAAATAAGAGATTTATGAATTAATAATGTTTGTGGGACACTAATAAAGTTTTTGGACCTTTAGATAGCCTTAAAAATGAGCTAAGATGGCGTACCAATTAACTAGGCTCGAGTAGGAGGTCAAAACAGCATATGGCACTTATTGTGCCATGTGCCGTGGCCCACGCACCTTGTGCCATAGTGCACAACCATTTTTTAGGTTAATCACGTCTGATTTTAGAGAGGGAAGAAGGGAAAAGAGAGATGTGAGAGAGAAGGTTCTGGGTCTGCTAATCCATGACTTTAGGAGCATCTTGAAGGTAATACAATCTTGAATCATCACTAGGTAAGCTCTATTTCTCCTCTCCTTCCCTATTATGTGAATTTCTATGGTTTAAGGTAATATAGGGGTTTGATTTCAGTTTTCTTAGGTTTTGACTAAACCTATTGCCTTAGTTAAGGTCTTAGAGAGTTAAATCAAGCTTCTAAATCTTACTTTTGGATTGTGTAGTGATTTGAAGTTTTTGGTTAAAGTTTGGATGAACCCTAAGTAAGAAGTTAGAGTTTAAGAGCAATATAGGTAAAGAAATGGTGTTATTTAAGTGTTTGGATACTAAATAGAGTTAGAAGTATTGATTGTGTTAAAATGAGATTTTAGGTATAATAGGTTTCCAAAATTTAGTGATTAAAGGGGTTTAATTATAGTAATAATTGATGATTATAATTAAATTGTGTAGATATATATTGATCGAGTGTTGATATGTGAGTGGACCTTGAGAAGCAAGGACTAGACTATGGTAACCCTTTTTAGCAATAAAAGGGTTGAGGTAACTAAATAATTCACTCTATCTAATTAAATGTCTAATTTTTTATAAGTAAATGTATAACCTTACATGATTGAGTTTTGAAAGCGTTGCATATTATGAAATGATTTCATTATGCATGAGAAATAATTTTCAAAAATGTTGAACTTATGATAGTTTTCTTATATAAGTAATTTATGATTTTGATACAAGTATACGACAATTATAAGAAGTATGAACATGATCATGATAAGGAATGGGAGTTCACCCGTAGAAAGGAGTAGTAAAAGTTTATATGGCATTTCTCTCCTTAGTGTTTATTGAGGCATGATGTTGGAGATTTTTTCATTAGTACCCATATAGGGTGCAGTGTTGGAGATTTACACTCCTTAGCAACAGTGAGATATGGTGTTGGAGTAACGACACCCTAAATCATGTATGATAAAGAAAAACCATAGTCCGAAGGTGAGATAGAATACCTTTGGTCGAGTGATTCTACCATTAAGGGTATGCTCAAAGCTAACGTGTGTTACAACTGGTCTAATAAAGCCTATGGTTTCAATCAGGGTGATATGGAGGTTTGGGTGGTAGGATGATTATGCTAGAGTGTGGAAATGGCTTATGATTATAGAAATGCTTATGTTTGAATATGCGAAATGATGTTTTTACATATATAAGCTTTACTTGTTTACAATTAATCATGTTAATTGATAATTGTGAATTATTCTATTACTGTGGTGTTTCTCAATCCGTTGTTACATTTTACAAGTAAGGACTTCAGTAGGGGTAAAGGGAAGGAAGGAACTACCAAGGATTGAGAGCTTTGTCTGTATAGCTCTTCCCCTTTCTATTTTGGTATTGTAAAAAATTTATGTTAACTATGCCAACTTAGGATCATGTACTATTTTGTAATCACTTGCATGAGAATTGGGTAATGTGTGTATCTCAGCCTAGAATGATGTATTTGTGATGAAATGATATGGGAGGCTGAGATACTAGTGCAAATAATAATTTTGTAATGTTTTGCATATGTGGTTGGTCAAAGTATGTTATTTGAGATTATCTTTTTACCCTTTGGTATCGCTGTAAAATCGAGGCTTTAATGGCCAAAATGTATGTAGATTGTTATTTTTGTGATAAAATTGGTTTATTAGATGGTGTATGGTTCATATGAGTCAGTTCAAATGGTTCCAAGGCTATTGGCACTAGGTTGTGGGTTTTGGACACCTTTGTGTGTGTGTTGGATTAAAAATGAATCACTTTATATTTAGATGTCTGACTTTTAAATAGTTGAATGTTTGTGCTTGTAACAAGTGCCTATAGCTAGATGGCTCAAAGGGCTACATGTGGATGCTTAAATTACTTAAATCGAATGTCGAATGGTGAAACGGCACACTTCAAAAGTTAGCTGGAGAAGCTATCATGACAACAAAACTATCATGACAGTAAGAGTAAGCCACGATGCAAGGAAGGTGTGCTATAATGCACTACACAGAGAGGAGCATAGTTCCTTTGTGCCATCCATTGCGTCGGGTGATACCTGACGGACGAGGCATTTTTTTAAAAAAAATTAGAATGTCTATTTGTTGTATCTAAGTGTTGAAGTTGGTTTTTATACTTTCGTTATCTTATATTATTTGTTTAAATTATAGTTTGAGCTCAAACATCTTCTCAAAAAGGGTTTTCTTGGAATCCCAATATTTTAAACTACTTTTCTTAAATTGTTGTATTGTGGTAACCTAATTTAGGAACTTGTATTATTCCTGGTTATTACAACTATGGGTTTAAAATATTATTTTAGCAATATCAAGGCGAACATTACATAGAGAATTTGAACTCAGTGCTTGAAGGTTAATGTGATGCACAAAATTTTAACCCAATTTATCTCAAAACAAAATGGTGATTAGTCAAAACTCAACTTTGCAAACCCTTACCATGGTAGATAGGAGTTTACCATGATAATACTAAATATAAGTTATTTATCGAACCCTGCCATGGTAATAAAATGTGTGCCATAATAGAAAGAATAAAAGATATTATTTCAAAATCCTACCAAGGTAGAAAAAGATTTTTCATAAAATTATTTTTAAGGACAACTACCATAGTAGAATGAATTAAACATAATGACTTGAAACTACCATGGTAATTTAAAGAATAAATAAATTGATTAAAGAGTACCAAAATGGGATCCCTTAATAAAAAGTGTCTAAAAATCCAAAATAATGTTATAAATCATAATTGATAGTGAAGCATGATTCCCAAGGAACTAAATTGTCCAAAAACAAGTTTAAAGATAGTAGAAATATCAAAAGGACATTTCTAAAAATAAAAATGTAAACAGGGACATTTTAGGAAAATTTGAGCCATCCACAGCAACAGATGACATAGAGGACTTGCTCCTCAAGAATATAATGTGTTACAGCTAAAGGGACGTGCGGCACAGTACATAGTGCTTTATCAACATATCACCAAAATGAATAATAAACAAAAACTTTAAATGTGCACAACTTTTAGCATACTTATCCAAATATAATGATTCAAATGTCCATAATTTGGAATAAAAGTACCTTTATATAAAAATTTTATCCATAAAAACCCATCAATGGTCAAAACACACTTTTTCTAAAAAAATTCTCTTATAGAACCAAAACCAAAGCCAATGCCCATGTGTAAACTACTTCACCACATCCAAAACATGTTAATCAATACTTAAAAAACTAAAAATTCACTTCAACACATAAAAACTCTCATAATTAGGTTACAACTACCCAATATAGTTAAAATCAATTAATTAGCATAAGTTGTCAAAAGACAATACCCAAATCATATTTAAATCATAATAACTATGACCATGAGAGTCAAAAACAAATTGCATGGTCACTAATAGAAGTTTAATCAAAAGTATGGAGTCACAAAGCTCAATATACATAAACATGCTCTATGGTTGGCAAGATATACATTTGACATTCAATTAGTCCTAACAAGAAATAATAGTTTCCACAAACCATAACTATGTTTTTAGTGCTTCTATGGCTAGACCCTTTCCTATAAAAATGTTAACCATAGAAAATAAAACATAAAAGTTTCAGTAACCAATACTAATATGTCATGATACATGCAATGCGACTAATCATGTTATTGCTAAATGGGCATATAAAACATGTTTCCAAACAAATCCTAACAATTTGAACAAAATGCATGATTAAACCTTATATTCTCCTTATTTTGGGACTAAAGTCTATGCCTAGCCAAAGAGTAGTCTAAGCTATAAGCCATTCATTAGGTCTAATGAGGGCATACCACGTGGCATCCAAACAAACCATACAAGAAAATCCCGAACAACATTTTCAAACTCAACAAATTATGTGAATAATATTTTCAAACAATAACAAATTTGAACAAGTTGAATTATACTTTCAAACAATTATTTATACTTCCTCCGTTCAAAAATATAAGGCATTTTAGCCAAATTTCAGCTCTCAATAAAGTAATTACTTGTCTTTAAACCAATCATATCTTTCCATATGTACCCCTATTTAATGGGATGTTTCACCTTAAAATAAATATAAAATGATTTATTTAATTGGAGCACTATTGAAAGAGACAATGATTACACCTTGAAAAACTAAAAATATATTACATTTTTTAACATCTAACTCCTCAAAAAATACTTTACATTTTTTAACGGAGGGTGTACATTAACATAGTCATATACAATTTTTAATCCCACTTAGCAATAACAAATTTCCAAACAATATGCATTTCCAAACAATAATATTTTATAAAAATATTTCATTTTAACATAACACACATAATTAATTACAAAACACACATGACAAACACATCAATAAAAGTTACCTTGTCTTTATCAAGCAAGTTTGACTAAACAAGCAATTTTTCACCTTCAACAATGCTAATATCACAATCTACACATAATACAATGCTAATGACTATTAATATAATGCTAATTATTACTAATACAAGTATTTAAACATGAATCACACCCTAATCCTTGAGTTAGGCCAATTAATCTCATCATGACAAAATTGTCATATACAACTACACCCTTAAACATACTCATAACATCATTATTACACTAATTAATCACTTACTTAGCCCCTAAGACCTTAAATCAAAATAAAAAATCACCCAACACACTTAGAGTTTTTGATATAAGCTATCCATTATCATAAATACCATCAAAACAACTAAAATAATACTTATTTTGTAAAGTCCTAACTCAATTCGAGCTTTATCATTTCCATCACACAATCAACCAATACAAAACATAATAATATCAAAGTAATAGCCCTTATTTGTTTTCAAATCGCGAGATCTTGACTTCTTAAAACATATATTCAAATAATAGGGCTAGCGAAAGTGCAAACACAACTAAAATAACTCAATAAGACATAAAATCTCAACCTTGAAAAGGGACTATGCGTTGCAACATGTGGCATAGAGCCACATGCCTGACTTCTCTGTGTCATGCACTGTGGCACGCCAACTTGAATTTTCTATTGTCATTTGACAGCAAAAATGATGAACTTTTAGTGTGTGTCGTTTTCACATCTAATGTCTGATTAGAGTTATTCAATTGCCGACATGAAGCTTACAATATATATTAGGCAATGGAATAAGCTTGGATTGATCTAACGGTCTAATCTAAAATTAGACACCCGAATGTAAAAAGTCACTTTTTCTTTCAAACACTTACACCCTAAGTGCTCAATTCTTATTTATTATCCCATTAAACTATTTTGAGCCTTGAACTAAGTCCAAAAGGACCACATACACCTAATTAACATCACATATCACATATATCACATCAATATTCTAATTTAGCCTCTCAATGCCACATTACACAATTGTGGTCTTATATGAGGAAAACATATATACAACACATATTTACATATATAACTAAACTTATTCCACTTTCAACTCTCCAACTCTTACATATGAGGCTTTACCTCACCATATGGTCGAGAATCACAAATATACTCGACTCTTATAAATAGGACTTTACCTTACTATTTGTGTCTAGTTTTCACATAACAACACAAGTCACATTCAATTCATAATCAACACATATATACCTAAGTAGAACAAGTTACAACACAACATATACTTATTTGTTTCACATTTCAGCCTCCCCACATACCCTCCACTAAGGCACCCTTAGCATAATGCAACACCATATATATATAAGTAAGATTTATAACACAATTCACTTTCTCATATTAACATACATCTATGTATCTTAGTTAGCAACTTAATTGTATAAACAACTTTATACATTCATTTCCTTCAAATGGTAGTCATACCACTACTAAAGGAAGCTACTCTTTCCTCATTTCCTTTCCTGTTCTTCTCGTACTCTCTTCACCTATATTCAAAAGTAATGAAGTGAGACATATATCCCAATAACTTGAAGATAACCCCAATTATTAGTTAGTAAGCAAAATTATAAACAAGCAATAAAGTAGTATATGTATCAGTAAAAATAATATCATATGAATGTACAAGAATTCATTCCCATTAATCTCATTATGCTCCTGCAATACATTCTTGGTTCCCCCTAACAAAGAAATCTTTATGCTAAAACTAATACTTTCAATCACATAGAACAAGGTTCACCATACCACTACTCAAACCAGGTATGTAATCCTCTTTGCATATGGGTGGTCTCATAGGTCCATCATGGCAGAGTCAAGCTCTATGCTCTGAATCATCAGGATTCTTCTCCTAGATTCATCGTGGCGGAATTAAGCTCTACGCTCTTAATCATCAAGACTTTCTGGACCTCCTCATAATAGGGCCATATTCCCATACCATAATCTAAGGTATATCTCGTGAATGTAATGCATGTCAATGCACATGCCCTTTCAAATTCATTTAAATCAACATTCACACACCCGCATGCATATACTTTCACAATACTGTTACTCTATTAGCACACAACACAATACACATAGTTATATCAAAATACTTGCAAATAGTTTCATAAAAAAATAAATAAAAGGGTTACTTCAATTACCTTTAACCCTTATTACTAAGAGTTACCAGCCACATTAAACTCCTAAGGGCATAAATTCTCACAAGCAACTTCATAAGTGCTCAATCTACATAACAAAGTACCCTTCAATCAATTCTCAACACTTTTTACAACTATTGATTCTGCTAAACTGAATTCCTTAACATATGAAATAGTTCAATTGAACCCTTTTAAATTCACTTATCCATTATTTATAGTTATTAGCCCTATAGACTACTTAAACAACCATAATAACCTCTTAACATATTCATTTATCCAATTTCTTAATTTCAACCAAACTTTTAGGCCATTTTGAGCTTAAACTCTTAAAGCTCAACCATTCAAATCCATGCTAATCACAAAATCTTAGTTTTGTATTCAATAGCCCATTTTAATCTTTTATTTTAGATTATAATACTTTAGAACTTCATGAATCAATTTCTCAACCGATGAAATGCAATTAAAAAGGGATAGAATTAAAGCTTGGGATTACGCGATACTTACCTAGCAAGTTATTAATCAAAGCAGACTCCTAAGCTCTAAATATCACTTGCCCTAGTAAAGCTAAATGTCTCCACCCCTTTAGACATGTTTCTAGCCTTTTCCCTTTTAATTTCATGAGCTGATCACATCAGCTTTAAGTCATCCTTGGACAATGTGCCGCGGCATGTGGCACAATGAGTTCAATCTCATTATGCTCGCGTGTCATAGCCTAGATTTTCTTTCTACCTTTTAATTCTATCAGTACAATAGCCAAACAATACAAAACACTAACTCAACACCTAAATCCTAATCAATCCATAAATTACTAATTTATCCTGATTAGCAACTAGTTCTTGGGATTAAAATTTAGGATGTTACATATTTAACCTCAAATGAGTCTTAAAATTCAACCCAAAGGCTAGCCACCCCTAAAAATGAGAACCCTCACTAAACCCATTACAATTTCTAGCTTAAATGGTACATTTGATGGTAGGAGAGTGATTAAATGAGTTAGCTATATGTGAGCCTAAATCCATGCACAATTAATACCTTGGACTAAACCCTAGCAAAGCAATAATTTTTTTACATCTCAAACCCTTACTCTTTCCTTTTGTTTCTACTTTTTCAAACACTAAAAATAAATTCAAATTCAAGAAATGTGCAGTATGACTCATGGCACAAATGTGTAAACCCTCATTTAAGCCCACTTAGTTGGGTCCAATTTAGCCTAATACCTATTTTGGACCCCAAATAACCCTAATACATGATCCTAAACCTAATTTTAATCATAATTTAATTAATCAACCTCCAACAAACCTCACTCACAATTTGTAACTCAATTAAAAACCTAAATTTCACAATACTTCAAATTCAAATCCTCAATTTAAAATTTAGGATGCTACAATTAGTGCCAAATAGTAATTTCTACTAAGCCACTAATCCACCTTGTTAAATCTCCCCTCAATTAATAAACTAAATATATTTACGTTATTAACTTTTTCTAACTTGATGAATATATACTACATATTTGGTATTCATGAGGATTTATTTAATTTTGTAGATTTATCTCATTAGCTGCCACTCTCTGGTTGAGGAGCTCACACGAGTAACATTCTAGATAACATGAATTATGAGACAATTAAGTGAAATGTAGTATTGACAAACATATGTGTGTGATTAAGTTTGTTTGAATGTAAGAACATGTCATATGATTGGGAAAGTAAATTAAGAGTATGATTTAATTAAAATGATTGCTACTGAGAAACTTCCATCTACAAAATGTCACATGTTGATTTTGATGTGTTGGAGTATTGGTATTATTGGTTGCATATGTATGTGTCCTAATACTACTTTGAATTAGTTGTGGAATGTAAATGAAAATTTTATGTTCTAAGAGTATTGATGATTGAATTTTGATATGTTATGGTTATATTATTTATGGGAGTTGATATAATAGAGGTTGTTGATGAGAGTTGATGATAAGAGTAGGTATGATGAGTTGATATTTGACCACATGGTCTGCCACCACTAGGTGCCTAGTGGTAATTGGCTTATATTCCTAGAGCCCTTAGTATTTCTCCTTCCTTTGGATGGGATTGAAGTTAGCTCTTAGGACATATGACTCCTCTTCAAATTTTAGAGAGGGAATCCATGGTCTAGCATTGAGCTTTGCACCTCTAGCCAAGTCACATCCCATCATTAGTGAGCTTGATAAGATCTAGTCACATATAGGGTGAGCAAAATCAAACCAAAATTGAAAATCAAATTAAATTTTTATTATTTAATTTGGTCTATTAGGTTTTTCAATTCAATTCAATTGTAAGATTTAAAATCGAATAGATCAAACCAACTGAATTATCATACATATATAATTTATCAATTATATTTAGTTTATTAATTACTTTATTTTATTTTATTCTTTTTTATTTTATACTTAGATTTTATATTTAAATAAAAGTAAATATGTAATTTGATAAGTTGAAACTTTAACCCCCTCATTAAAATGGACTACTATCACTTTACAAGCCTAATTTTATATATAAGCCTTATCTATTTTAATAGAAAAAATAACAAAATTAGCTCAAGTCCCAAGAAACCTAGCACGAAGCCCAAAACTAAATTAACTGATTGAACCAAATTGTCAAATTTTGGTTCGATCCTTGTTCAATTTGATTATCCTGTTTGGTTCAATTCAGCTCATATTTTTAATGTTGTTCAGTTGATTGGGTTCACATATTTTGGCACTGAACCGACCAAAGCTCACCTGTAGTCACATAGATGGATCCTATTCAATTGTAACAACCCATGAGTGCAATCAAAGGAATAAGGAGGATATAATGGATATGATTGTTGAAATATTATTTATATGATTAGTGATTACATTCTAGATAGGATGTTGATTGTTTAATTTTTGTTTAATTATTTTATTATTTATTTGTTACTGCCTCCAAAACATGCTTGTATGCGTCTTGAATTATTTTGTGGTTAATGGAACCCCCAGTCTCATTATGTCATTTACAACGTTTCAAGTAAAGAATTGAGTGCCGTAGGGGAGAAAGCAAGCAAAAACTTGAGCCAAATATTGTAGGACTTGAATCCCCTTTATTTATCCTAATATTATTCCTTATCATGATGTGTGTGGTTTAATTGAGAATCATGATGATGTTAATGATTTTATGGATTTTTATTACCGGTTGGGATATCCCCTTTATTACTATCATGTGGTTTTGAATTTCAGTTACATGTTGATTTTTATTTATTATAATAGATTCTTTTCTAGGAAAAATATAATTGTTCATTGAATTTTAAACTTTTCTATCATGATAAATATGTTTTACCAGCTTCAGACTTTTTTTTTATCATGATAGATTTTATCTAAGTATGTTTTAGAAAGCAAGGTGTAACGGGAACTACTATTTATCATTTTTTAAATTATGTTTTTATATTCTAGTTTGATTATCTCATGAGGACAGAAAATTTTTTTGGCCAAAAAATGAGGGGAGAAATTAAGGCATCAAACTTGTGACTATTTAAAACAAATAATTTGACGATAAAGAGAATATGGAGTGGAGTGAAAGACAAATAAAACACAAATATTTAAATAATTAGTTAGGCATTGCAGAGACCAGAAAGGAGGGCTTTTTTCTGTTGCGGGTGGTTTGCTTAGAGCATAGGAAGAATAGCGCTTAAGTTTTTTTTTTTTTAAAAAAAAAATTTAGTTAATGACAATAAAGGTTTCAATAATTTTTGTAAAATAAATAATAAATATTAATTTAGGTAGTTAAAAACCAGAATCCAATTATGATATAAGAGTTTATTTAAAACTTAATTTTTTTATCTACGATTGAAATAATTGAATTTGTAATTTTTGAAATAAATATTTTTATTTACTCTTTTTTAAAAAAAATTATTAGAAATATTACTAATATTAATAAAAAATTTTAGAATTTTTTTAGACAAAATATTTTATAATTTAATTATATATCATTCTCCAAAAAAGTAAACAGAGGACTGCACGCACGAATTTGGCTTTGGTATCTTAGAAGCCAACCCCTCCCACATCACTTCTTCTTCATCTCCAATTTATTGAAAGATTCAATGTGATATATATATATATATATATATGTATATGTATATGTATGTATGTATGTATGTATGTATGTATGTATGTATTTAATTTTTAAGATATGTCAAAGAATATTCGTATTTCATTATTAAGGAAAGTCATAAATCTAATTTGATAAGCTTTTAAAAATTACTCAACAAAACAAATTCCATCAATTGTAGTTAGATTGAGTAATAAAAGAATGAGAATTTTTTTAAATTCGGTACACTATGTCATTTTATAATTTATATTTATTGTCATATATTACATGCTTTTATTGGGTATGAACACTAAATTCTTGCAAGATTTTTTTACATCTAATTTAAAAAAAGGACAATATTTTAATAATATTAGTTGGTAGGACAAAATGCCTTTTTTGGACCAACAATAGGACAAAATGCTTAATATGGTTTCAAATTCCAACTTTATGCGGATGAATAAGATTACCTTGATAGAACTTGCCCCCTAAGTAATTAAAGATCCAACATGATTTGAATATAAATGGGTTAAGATATATTTTTATCTCTAAATCTTTTTTTTTAGGAGTACTGGGTATCCTGTACTGATAAGTGGAGAAATTTTTTCTCTAAACTATTTTTTTAGTGAAAAAAAAAATCTTTGTATTAATCAGGAGTTAACTTTGCTATTTTCTGCTAACATGGCATGTGCATGAAGCTCACATACAGTGACTGGTAAGACTTTGACTATATCATTTGGTATTAATTTGCAGCCAAACTCTTTTTCCATAAGTGCTAGGTACCTTAAAATTTCTTTCTACGTAACCTAAAATCTTGTCAAATAAAATTTAAAACATGTTTTAAAATATTAAATATTTTCATATTTAATAATTTAAAAATTATTAGTTATAAATATTCATCCAAAATTTATAAATTATTTTTTTAATATTTCATAAATAATTTATAAATATTCTCTAAGACATTGCCTAATTTGTTGTGCCTTTCATATGGGTGAGAACTTACCAATATTTTTAATATTGGTTAAATTCTTTAAATTTTTATATTTTCTCTGTAATTTTTTTGGTTAACTAACAATTTTCTTCCAAAATATTACACCATGAAAATTTAATACCCTCTATACATTGTACTGTTTGGGAGAAAAATAAAAAAACATACATGATAGATCAAGACCAATAATATGCCAAAAAAATATTTATTTAAAAGATATTGCATTTTTCATTAATAGGTCACAAAAAAGTGTTACTTAACAAGAGAATAATTGGGTGATGAGTAGAAATAACCCTTCTATTAATATGGAGCTTTATTCTCTTCATTTTTAATATAAAATTATAAAATATTAAAAATATTAAAATATTAAATTGGGTGGTGTAATATTTTAAAAATAATTTATAAATAATAATATTTAAATTAGTAAATATTAAAATATTTAATATTTAAATAATATTTATTAAATTTTATTTTTAAAAAATTTTAGAATATTTAGTGCTCCTAAAAAAAAGATTTTAAGGTGCTTAATACTCTTAAAAAAGAGTTTAAGGACAAATTAGAAATACAAGACATGATTAAAATCTTACATGTTACTATGTATGTACTAGGTCCCATGCACATGTTACGTCAATAGAAAACAAAAAAAATTAACATCTAACTAATAGAAGGTATTTTTTATTCCTCAAAAAAATAGTTTTGGAAGTACAAAGTACTCAACATTTTTCAAAAAAAAAATTAAAGGTAAAAATGTACCTTAACCCAATATAAATTAATACTCCCTCTTATTTTTAATATAAGATGACATCAATGAACTTTAAGTTTATTAAGAAATGTTAGTTATAGCCTTGAAATTGTAAAACAATATGTAACTTTTCAATTTTACCCTTCTTTGTAATTAATAACTATCCTTTCCAAATCATAATATAAGACATATTTTAAACTCTTACTTGATCCAAAATATAGAGTATTGGGTCATTTTTATAATTGTTTTTCCAACTGTACCTCTACTTAATTTATCACTCTTTTTGAAAAATAATGCATTAAAATTTTAATTACTATTATCAATGCTTTTATCTAGAATATTTAACAAAACTATAATTGAAAAGATGTAAATTTTTTTAAAAAAATTAAAATTTCAACTAATATTTTTTAAAAACTATAAATTAATTATCAATGCTCTATATTTTGACTTGGAGAGAGTATAATGAATTGTTGTTTAGGAATTCAAATAACAATAAATACACCAAGGGTAAAATTAAAAAAAATAATGTTTCTAACTTCGTCTTATGTATAAGATCAAAAAATATATTCAATATCGGACTTATATTAAAGATTAAGGATCAAAATAGTAGTTGGTACTTGGTACTAAATAATATTAGTAGATAATTGATAGTTAAGAAAGTATTAATACATGTTAACTCTGACAAAATTGAATTTTCGTATTGCAAATATGTGGTTAATCATGAATGTCGGCAAAATATTTACTTCCTCTTTTAAAAATATAAAATATTTTTTAAAATATTAGATGTTTAAAAATATAAAATAATTTTAATAATTTAATAGGTAATTGTTATGTCTTTTCAAAAGTGCCCACAATAAATAAATTATTTTATTAAATAAAAAATATAAAAAGTTTGTATTAATTTAAATATAATTAATAATTTTTTGGGTTTCATTACAAATATTTTATATTTTTTAATAAAAAGACTATATGGTACAAGAAATCACATCAAGAATTCATCCTTGTGATGAATTTTCGTGCGGAGGTTCTCGATTATGCTTGAACGAGCTTCTGGAAAACTACAGGTATATACTTAGACAGTTACACTGATAAATAATTTTTTTTAATTTAAGGTCATGGAAAAATCCCAACAAAATGATAATAACTTAGATCATGTCAAAGGACAAAAAGTTCTGGAGGAAAATATAAAAATATTAGCATCTAAATTATTATTTAAAACTTGATGCAGAAGCCAATTAATATATTTATTCACTTCTCTAAATACGTGATTAAACATGATTACTCAATCTTGTTGGTTATAAAAAAAATTCGTGTTGGATGAGAGAGTGAGAGCTTAGAGAAAGTTAAAATAAATATTAATTTTATCAATTTTATCATTCCAAAAAATCTTGATTTCTTTGAGGATACCCATTAAATAGAGAATGAAACAAAAATAAGTTATATACCAGTTTTACTCAATATAATTAATTATTCACAGATCTATTATCATCTTCATAAGCTCAGCTATCAGTAAACTTAAAAGTAATTTATTGTGTTAAGTTCAACCTTAAAATAATTCTCCCAAAAATTAAACAAATAAAAAAAAGTAAGAAGAGGCCTATAGTTTACTTTGTTTGGATGATGATTAAAAAACCAAAAAATGAAAAATGAAAAAAGAAATGAATGAATTGAAGAAAGTATAAAGAAAATAAAATTAACAAATTTATTATATCTCGTCAAAATCTCTTTATTTTTAATGAGAAAACTTTACCCCAAAAAATATCTCTATTCACATGCTCCATCTTTTTCTCCCTTATTTTTTTTTCCTTTTTGTTTTCTCTCACTATTCAAATAGAGATTTCTCTGCTCTATTTTTTTTCTTCTAATTTACTTTTCTCCTTATTTTTCTCATCATAAATACCAATTATTTTCTAGAAATTACATTGAATTTAAATTATTTCTGTAAGAAATAATTTTTTACTCTTTAAAAAAATAAAGTAAACAAAATTAATATAAAATAATTAACGGGTCATAGGGAAAACTGACATGGTCAACATGTAGTTAGGAAATGTATTTGAGAAGAAGGGGTCAAAATTTTAAATTTTCAAAAGTTGAGAAAAAGGAGTAGTAGTGCATCGGGTCGCATGACTGGACCTACTTGCCTGACCTTACCAGACCTACGCCCCTATAACAATGCTTCATTAATGGGAGCGTGTGTTTCACGCTTTTCTTTGACGGGTGCACGCTGCCTCATATGACCTTCTCTCCCCCACTTTTTTTTTTTTTTTTCAATTAACGAACAACAACCTTTTTGTTTAAAAATAAGATATTGAACATTTCCCATCTTGTAATGATTTTTATTTGTTTACAACTTTTAATAAGATTTAAATTTACATTTGGTATCTCATAAAATATATATACAAACAAATTTGGTCCTTTAATTATATATAAATTTTTATTTTAATCATTTAATTTTATAAAAAAATTTCAATCCTATAACCTTAACACTATTAATTTTATCAATAAAAAATTCCTACATTGAAGTTTTCAATATTAAAAAATTATTTTTAAATTTTTTTCATATTAAATGTAATTTTTTTAAATAATAATGATTGAAAAAAAATTATTTAAAACTAATAATGACATGGTTAAATGACTAAACTGAAACCTTATATAAAATTAAAGAATCAAAACTACACTTTAGTCTTAAAAATAAAAATATCATAGATTATGAGTGGGAGACTATATTCATTTAACTAATAAAAATTAAAATATTTATTTGGAAAAAAAATTGGGATTTTGGGATTTTTTTTAAAAATTTAAATTTTGCAAAAAAATATTTTTACCTAAAAAATGCATAAAAATATTGGAAACACATTATACTAAAGAAAAGAGTGCGTGTAAGTTTCTAAAATTTTTTGAATAAAAATAATTTCAATTTAAAATCAAAATAATACAAATGACTAACGTATTTATCAAATTTATTTTCCTATTTTTACATATTATTTGTTTTGCTTTCTCTTTCTATTTCAGATTTTTTTAAATTTTTAATTTCAAATTCGGAACAGGCAAATCTATAAATATCCAACAACTTGAAGAGTTTTTTATAAGTAAAATGCTAACCTTAAAAATTTTAAAATGAAAGTTAACTTTTTTTATCATGTTTAAAAAACTAAAATTTAGACCGTTTCGTCATAATTTCTTTTAATATTTACAAATCATGAGGAAGAGAAATGGAACCGATTCGTAGAATAAAAAGGATTTCAATATTGAAAATTAAAAAGCTCAAATTTTCTGAATTGATCTATATGTCACACCAAGAAGTAAAATTTCAATGAATAAAAAAAGTAGTAAAATTTACCGACCATTGAACTATTCAAAAATTTCTCTTGGGCTAAAAGCATTTTGTTTTTATACCACAACTTTTAATTCTTATAATTTTTATGTATTTTGGTATATAGGTACCTTGTGGTTTTTTTGGTTATTCTAAGTACCTCTATTTTATTCCATCTACAATATTAATCCCTCTACTTTAGAATATGCTTAAAAGGATGATAAGGTGGCACTAACATATTAAATATTTTAAGATGTTTCTAATGCATAAAAGGACGACATGCGATTGTGTTTTCTAGCATCCAAGTATAGGAGTCAATGGGGTCTAGCCCTAACAACCTTTAATTAAGTAGAGTTACTACACTTGCCTTTGTCATTTAAGATCTAAACCCTTTCCTTTCCTTCTATATTAATAGTATTAGTGACAAGTCAAAAAATTTAACATTGCTAGCTTCATATTATCATCCTTCTAAGCATATTCAAGAGTTGAGGAATCGGCATTACATACAAAATAAATAGAAGGACTAACATTGTATACAAGATAGATAGATAGATAAAGAGACTTGAAACAATAAAAAAATATACCATGACCTAAACCAAAAAACACACTAAAACTATTAAGACCAAATATTATGTTTCTCTTTTTTTTTTTTCCCCTCAATTCTCACAATCTTTCTCTACTCATTTCCTTGGTTCTTGGCAAGGCTTTATGGGAAAAACAAAAAATCATCAGTACCCATACAAAAATACAGAGTACTAATTCTTTATTTATCTAGATCAACTAACCCTTCATCAACTTAAAGGAAGGTTAGTGAAATACAAAATATTAACATTTAAGGTCCCATTTGGTTTGAAAGAAAATGTCAATTTTTCTTAGAAATGGAAATGGCATTTTTTTTCCTAATTTGGTTGGTAGCAAACCATTTTCCTGATTAAAATTTTCCATCAATTTCTTGGGTAGGGGTCTATGGAAAATGCCTGATTTTCCTTGGAAATTTTTTTGTGACCAAATACCTTCTTACTCTTCCATTGTAATTTGCGCATATGTTGTTAGGTTTGATAACCTAGATGATTAATTTTGATAATATCAAATAGTAGAGCAAAACAGTTGGCATGATTTATTTATTTATGTTTCATGTTATCCTTTTTTTTTTTTATCATGTATGTTGTTAAGAGTGAATTGGACTAACCGTTTGGTTCGCAAATATGGTATTTTGGTTATAGGTTATCTAAGAAAGGACAAAGTGAGCATTAAAGAGACACAATATATATATATATATACACACACACACACACACACAATGCATCGCTCAAATGAAGAGCATAAAAATGTTGTTTTGAAACTCTTTCGAAAATTGTTCAGAGACAAATCTTTTTTCAATTTTTTATTTTAATAGTAGATTAATTTGAGTAAATAATTTGACTAACCATCTAAATGTGTCTTTTCTCATGGGTGCATAGTTGGTGAAAAAAGAGATATGCTTTTTTTTTTATTGTTATCATTCTATTGGAGCTAATACTATCCAAAATACAATCAAAACATTAAATGTGAGCCGTTCTTCCAAAATACAATCAAAACATTAAATGTGAGCCGTTCTTTTAACAAGAATTTAAATTTTAGTTCTCACATTGTGAAAGATTAACTACCTTATTGATAGAAAACATCTTTATCTTAGAATATGAAAGGCTTGTGCTTTTTAATAAATTAATTTCACACCTTCAATTAGGTGGCTGTGACATTCTCATGTGTCTTAAAATTCGACTACTAAACATATATTTTTACTGCACTCTAAACAACCAATTCTTGTAAGTAATGCTTAGAATTCATGTCTAGTGGCTTTAATCTCACAAAAACTATAAAAAGAAGCCACATTCAATTCTCATAGGTTAGAGAAACTACACATATCACTGACTAAACTCATCAACTCTCACTTGTTGCATTAACTCATGAGCTATCAAAGCTCTAACTACCACATGTGTTGTGCTTCATTCTATAATCTAATTTCTGTAGAGATTCATCTTGTTATAATTATTTGAATGCTATTAAGAGTGTTTCATAAGGTTATAGGAACCTTAAGAAGGTTTGTATCATGTAATGTCCGCCTTGACATTACTAGGATAACTCTCACACATCGTTGTGATAACTAGAATCAAATAAAGTCTCCTATCGAAGTTACCACTACTCAAGGGTTTGAAAATAATTAGTTTAAAACATTGGGATCCTAAAAAAATCTTTTTTTAATATTGTTTGAGCTCAAACCATGATTAAAAATTAATTTATAACAAATACGAAAGTATGGGAAACAAACCACATCAAAATTAGGCTAAAAACGCCATTCTTCTATAAACTCTACTTTGTCTGTCGTGGCGAATGGCACAGAGAGACAAGTCCCTCAAAGGCCTCTTGTGCCACGGTGCAACAACCACGCACCGCGACGTGCACCTAGAGTCATGACAGCAAATTATTGTCATGACATCCCTCCGAACTTTCAGAGCGCACTGTTTCACCATCCAACGTCTGATTTAGATGATTCAAGTGTTCATAAAAAGCTCTTTAAGCCTTCTAGCCAATGACACTAGTTTTAAACTCAAATAATCATCTATTTAAAAGATGAATAATCGAACCCAAAATGGTTTGTTTTCACTCTAAAACACACATCAAGGGTGTCTAACTCATAATACCAAATGCCATTAGCCACAGAGATACTTTGACCACTTCAAATGAACCACACATAACAAGATAATTCATTCATATCACACAATTAAACAATCACACTTAAAATGACCACCAAACCTCCATTTGACAATAACACAACGGGGTGGATTGTATTTAGCATACACATCAACTTGGTCATTTTAGGCACACAAAACACTTAAAATATATGTCACACATAAGTGTAACTTGGCTAAGTGCACACACACACGCACATAATCCTCAATATCAATCCTGAACCAAGATACACACACTGATCACAATTCATACAAGTGATATCCAAAATAATGTCATACTCTTAAGTTGGCAATATATAATGGCACTATCTATTACAAACCTAAAAGAGAAAGGAAAGAGCTATACTACAATGCTCTTCACTCTTCAATTGCCCCTTCTTTCCCATTGCCCTTATTGGAGCCCTCACCTGTTAAATATAACCACAGGATGAGATAGACATTTCAGTAATAGAATAATTCACTACTATTAATTAACATGCACAACCATAAAAGATTAAAACTATAAAACTTTAAAATATATGTTTGGTATATCACCACATACTCTCTTCATCAGTATAAATCTTTTACCACTAGCATGATCATTTTACCATCCGAGCCTCCATATCACCCTGACCGAAACCATAAGCTCTTGGACCAAGTGCACATTCATAATAATCTGAGCTCACCTTCAGTGGTAGCATCACCCAGCCAAAGGTGTCCTATCTTAGTTTTGGACTACAGTTTTTCCCTATCACAAGACGAATCAGGGTGTTGTTATTCTAACACTATATCATTGATACTAAGGAGCGTTACTCTCCAATGCCGTATCCCGCATGGATATTAAGGAGAAAATCTCCAACATCGTGCCTCACTAGACACTAAGGAGATATATGCCATATGGACTTCCACTACTTCTTCCTACGGGTGAACTCCCACCTCTAACATGATTATGTCCATACTCAACATATATATCACATAAACTTTTCAAATTTCTCAACTCATTTATATATACTTTAATCATACTCATCATTTGCAAAAAAAAATAGATTTTCATGCACAAAACCACATTTCACAATATGCACGGTTATCAAATTTCAAGTTTAAATCCACATATCTACTCACAAAGAATTAAATAATATAATAAATTAATGTAAATTATTCCATCACCTTAACCCTTTGTCACACACAAAAGGGTTACCATGGTTCAACATTAGCTCCATATGTTCTATACACCTAATATAGCTCGAACAACGCTCAATCTATACAATCAAATGACAATCATCAATTATTATTCCGGATAACTCTAAATTCTCTAGGTTTTATGTGTCTAAAATAGCAAAGTTCTTTTTTAACAACATCAACCATTTCCAAACACTCTAACCATCCTATTAAATATCCCAACACACCAAATTCACTAACTAATATCCTACATTGTCTCAAAATCCTTAAATTATACCTAAAGTTCGTCCAAACCCTCACTAAAAATTCTCAACCACCATAAAACTCATAAACTTAGGGTTTGAAACTTGATTTAGCTCCCCAAGACCTTAAATAAACTAATGTGTTTGGTTTAAACCTAAGAAAACTAAAATCAAAGCCACCATTGCCCCAAATATTTAGATTTTTACATAAAAGAGGGAGAGGAGGGAATATGAAACTTACCCAACGGTGATTTAAGCTCCAAATGCCTCCAAAGTAGCCTAAGGATTGTGCCCTAGCAAACCACAGGCTCTCTTTTGTCGTTCTTTTGTTATCCCTCTTTCTTCTTTCTATTTTTGATCTATTTTTCGTTTCTGATAAGTGCAAATTTTGCATGTGCGTCGTGGCATGTTGACACACCTGTCGCGGGGTATGACACAGAAAATCTCATAAAATTTTAAACTTTCTTCCATGCCATGGCCCTCTTCTAAGACTGTCCAAGGATTCAAAAACCAGATTAGTCTCCCATAAACCTTGCTAAATTAACAATTTATCTAAATTGATCAAATTACCCCTGAAAACACTGATAATTATTAATGAAAAACTTAAGATGTTACATATCACACCACTTACAATTGGTGTGTGAAGAGAGATTTCACAATCAAGAGTAGTTATGCTATGGTTGCATTGAGGTGGTTAAGAATCTATTGAATCTTAGTGATATAGTAGAAATCCTTAAAGGCAACCTTAGGTATTGAACTTAGGTCAAGTGGTTTAGATCAAATCAATATAAACCATTGGTGAAAATCTCTCAACACTCTAAAGAGCACTTGATTGTATTTCTCAAACTGATCATACTCTATTTTACTATTTTATTGATTTCTAATCTTCATATAAAAAATTTTAATTACATAATTCACCCCTTCTTGTGTCATCAACCACACTTACAAAAATTTATTTTGCTTGAAACAAGACTCATGAAGGTTTTTAAAAGAAACTTGTTTCACTAAAATATGTTTTGATATGAAAGACATGTATATTTTTGAAAGTTGGTGCTGGAACTTGATATTTTTGCTAAAAAATGTATTTAACCTTTGTTCACTATTTTGATTATATCATTTAGAATGCAACAAAATTAATTTGACATGATTCTTATTGCTTTTAGGCTAGACTTAAAGATCTTTCCAATGATAGGTCATTTGCTTGATTTGAAGTTCTATTGAGAGATTTATGACTTTTGAAAGTTGAGCCTTGAGTTCATTGAGCATATGGTTCAAAAGCAGTCAACTATAAAATTTGATAGTTGACTATTAAGTTATTACATGAGTTTCTCGATACTTATCGTAACATCCCAAAAATTTAATTCTAATTTAGGTTAAATTGATAAATTAGAGTATTAATTAACTTAATTATGTTCTTGGCCTTCTAATGGATTTGTTAGAATGTTGGACAGCCTTAAGATTGGGATACAATGGGTATTGGACCAACCATGTCTAAGTTGAGGACCAAATCATGAGTTGGCTTACTGAGCCATTTGTCATTGCAAATGAGGCATTCCAAACATCAAATGACATGAGCTAGTATGTGAAAATAGAAGAGGGGATCAGAGAAACATAAAGATGATAGAGAGACTTGTGCTAGGGCATGACATTTTTGGTACTTTAGAGGTGATTTGAAGCCTATGGTTGCTTCGGGTAAGTGTCTAGCCTCTCCTTCTCTTCTTCATTTCTATTAATCCTTGTAAAGGAGGAGGATGATTTCATTTCTCCTTAGATTTAGACCAAACCCATTGCATTTATTTGACTTGTTAGAAGTTAATTTAAGTTTATATACTTGAGGTAAATGATTTTATAGTGTTTTGGAGTTGGGTTTGAGGGTTTGGACAAATCATAAGCTAAAATTTGATGATTTAGAGCAATGTTGACTAATAAATAATATTATTTAACTTAATGGAGGTTAATTGAAGCTTATGGAGGTATTTAAGGTTTTGGTTATGATAAAGTTAGAAGTTGGTAATTTAGGCTAGCTAATTAGAGTTATAAAGTGTATATATTAGAGTTGGAATTCAAAAGTAGTGTTTAAATGTGTATATTATCATTGCTTATATACTTTTTGAGTAGGTAGAAGCTAAAGGAGTGTGTAAACCCCATCAGATAACCCTTTTTATTAATAAAAGAGTTGAGTTAATTGAATAATCTAATATTTTTATTTTCTTGTTTGGATTGTTTGTGAGTTTTGTGAAAATTGAACTCTTGATATATATATATATATATTATATAAAAGCATGCTTTTTGTTTTAGAAAATCATGTGAAGTGGGAATGATTTCGAAACAGATTATATACATTATATTGTGAAAATGGTTTTAAAGAAATTATTATTATGAGTTGTTTAATAAATTGTGAATTGTATGAAAAACCTTACAATGATTATAAAGAAAATTGAGGATATGCATAATGACTTGTATTGTATTATTTGGCATGATCATATTGTGAGAGGTTGGGAGTTCACTCTAAAAGGTTAGATTAAATCCATATGGTAATCACTAACACTATGGGAGGCTCCACTAATTTCTATTATAATTATTTAGAAGTCTCATTTTCACCAACAAAGTGGTAGGTGGCATACGACACCCTCAACATTCAAAAATAGGGAATCCCTAGTTTGAAAGTGGCTGCCTCCCATAATTAAAGAGTTTAGGCCAACCTATTCATATAGGCTTAGTCTTATTTGTATAGTTAGTCCACGGATTCAATTGGAGGTATTTTAAAGGTTATAAGAATAGATAAATTGTAACTAAACATATTTGTATGATGTGATCAACTGTGTGTTTTTCTATCCCACTTTGCATTATCATTTACTGTCTAGCTTGTTTGTAGATAGATTAAAGTATTATTTAGTTACCAAAATATTATTCTCACTCTTATGATTATTATTTTACAAGTGAAGACTCTTCTAAGGGCAAAGGGAGGCAAATCTTTGTAATGCCTTTATTTTAAGGTTAAGGGTCAAAAATGTTACTGAAATGTACATGAAAGGTCATAAATAATCCTAAACTCAACTAAAGGTCATTTATATCCATCAACTTAAAAGATTATATTTCTCATCACCCTTACATTAAATATATTGACAATTTGTTTCTAATTAATGGGGCCTACAATCTTTTAACATTTTTTATTCCCACCTTTTCTTTCCTCTCTTCTTCTTCACACCTACACATCTTCTCCACACTTGCAACTTCAAACTTTCACCCCCGGGACAATAATTGCTATGAACTTCCCCTCCCACTTTATCATCTTCTTCGTTGTTGTATGTATTGATAAATATACTCTCTCACATTCCTCTCTTCCCTCTCTCTCTCTCAATGGAAAAGCAAGTCAAGCATCGAAGCCTAGTGAACTTCTCTCCTACTTCATCATCTTCTCTACTGGATCTAGCGAAGTAGGTGATCAAGTATTGATACATGCATGCAAGAAGGAGGAGGATAAGGCATTAATAGAGTTGAAAAAGCTACAGAGAATAGTTGACTTTTTCACCACCCTCCTCTTCCTCTACATCTTCGTCGCCACTATCCTCCCCTTTTGTCTTCTGCCTTATTATCCATTCTCATTTCCTCTCTCTCCTCTATCTCTTTATCGACATGAGCAAGCAACAGAGATCATCTACACCTCAGTGTGGACTTGCATATAAAAGGGATGTGTTGAGTGGCAGTGGTGTCGGAAGGAGGGAGGCCATCAAGAGTTGCACAGAGAGAGAGAGAGAGAGAGTTGAGAAGAAGATGAAGAAGAGCATATGGGAGTTGCAGAGAGAGAGAAGGGGAGGGGAGAGAGAGGGGAACATGTAAATTTAGACAAGGATGATGTGATTGAGAGTGGTATTGAATATTGTAGAGGAGGAAGATGACAATGGGGAGAGGAGAGTTAATATAGGTGGGACAAAATTTCCTAGTCTGATATGGGTGAGGAGAGGGGGAGAGAAAAGAGAGAAGGAGAGGATAAAAAATATAAAAAAAAAGTACTGTGGAGCCTATTATGTAATATTTTATAATACAAAATATTAAAAAATTTAAAAGTGGACCCACTAATAGAAAAATAAATAAAAGGAATAACAAGGTGATAAAATAAAAATTTTTTAAGGTTGAGGGATATAAATGACCCTTAATTAAATTTAGGATTATTTATGACCTTTCGTGTATATTTCAAGGATATTTTTTTACCTTTAACTGTTATTGTAAATTAATGTGTATTACAAATATATGCTATTATTGCCAAATAGGACAAGCTCATTGTTTTGAGTGCACTTGCATGACTATGTTGTGATATTTTATTGTATTTTGTCCTAGAGGATTCTATATGTGATGAAATTATTGTGATGGGCTAAAATACTAGTACAAGTGCATGATAGATGCTAATTGACTTTTTTATGATAAATGAACATTTAGGATTAATGTATTATGAATTATGCTAAGAGTAGGGAAAGAAAATTGAGAGATCCAAAATAGGTAAGGCGAATAAAGGATGAAAAAGGAAGAGTTTTGGTCGCAAATGGTGATATTAATAATAGATAGAAGACCTACTTTTCTAAACTTTTCAATGATAGATAAGGTTTGTCTAGTAATTTAGAGAATTTAGTAACTCGTGAAAGAAAAACAAATTTTGTCCTTCTATCAAAGGATATGCAATAAAAAGGTAAAGGAAGCTCTTAAGAAAATGACAAATGGTAGAACCACTGAATCTAATTGTATCCTTATTGAAGTGTGAAAATATTTAGATAAAGTAGGGGTATAGTGGCTAGCTAAATTATTTAATGAGATTTTACAATCCAAAATAAAATGCCTAACGATTAATGGAGAAGCACCTTAGTTCCTATTTACAAAAATAAAGGAGATATTGAGAATTATGCTAATTATAGAGAGATTAAACTTATAAGTCATACAATAAAATTGTGAAAAAGAGTAATTGAGTATAAGTTGAGATTGAAAACTGATATTTTTGAGAATTAGTTTGGCTTCATGCTAGGTAAGGCAACTACAGAAGCGATTTATCTATTAAGGGAATTTACATATAGTTTTTTAGAAAAAAGATTATGATCATGTACTAGGAGAAGTACTTTAGAAAGTCTTAGAAAAGAAGGCAGTTTGGGTTACTTATATTAGAGCTATATAAGATATGTATGAAGGGCGATAATTAGTATAAGAACATTTAGTGGTAAAACAAAGGACTTCCCTATAAGAATTGGACTCTATCAAGGATCATCATCTTTAAGTACTCATTTGTTTGACTTAGTTCTAGATGTTTTTATGGAGCATATTCAAGAGGAAATTCTCAAATACATACTTTTCGTGAATAATATAATTCTTATTGTAGAAAAAAGAGAAGAAATTAACTGTGAACTTGAGTTATAAAGGAAGACATTATAGTCAAAAGATTTTTGCCAAAGTAGGAGTAAGATGAAATATTTACATTGTAATTTTAATAAGAGATTACTTTGTAGTAATTTGAAAGTAAAATTAGGAGATTAGGTTGTAAAATTTTAAATGAGCACATATGAGAAAAGGTAGGCGTATCACCTATTGAGAGAAAAATGGTAGAAAATTATTGAAGATGATTAGATTTGTATAAAGAAGATTGTAGGAGGCACCCGTAAAGATAATGAAATAGATAACTTTGAGTCTTATTGAGAGGGGTAGAGGAAGGTTAAAGAGAGTACTTTTAGAAGTTATTGATCGAAACTTCTTAGTTAACAATATTTTTAAAAGCTTGGTAAATAATAGAGTATAATAGCATCGTATAATCTATGCAGTCGACCCCAATTAGTGGGATAAGACATGTTGTTTGTATTATGAATTATGATGTTTTGGCCTTTTTTGTTAAAATGTGGGGTTTTAGATAGTTAAAATGTGTTTGATATGTATCATTGCTCAAAGGTGTATGTCAATTCTCAAGATAAGATTCAAGCCAAGGACAAATCCAGAAATGATAATATGAGGGGGCCAAAATTAAAAATTATCAAAAATCAAAGGGGGAAATTGATTTTAACATATTTTATAAATAAAAAGTTTCCTATTTATAAAGAATAGTTTAAAGTATGGGGGGCAATGGCCCTTACATGCCCCTATTTGGATTCATTAATGGTTCAAGCCTTAGTTAAGACTAATGGCACTTAGGTTGTGTTTGGGACAACTTGAGGTTACTTTGTTTAGAAAAGAGATGGTTTTGTACTCGAGTGTCCAACTTTTAAATGGGACTTTTTTTTAGTGTAAGACTAGTGCCATTAACTAGATAGCTCAGTTAGCTACATGTGAATGCTTGAATCACTTCAATTGAGAGTATTGACGCACAAGTAGAAACATGTTGTCATGAAATGCATCATGCATTGTGGCTCATGAAGCAAGCACCATAATGCATGGCATAGAAACTTCTGGCCATAGCGTAAGTGACATTCGGCTGTGCTGGATGGCTAAGTATGAAAATGATGAATTTGCCCCTATTTCATTATTTTACCTTTCCTTTTTTTTTTGCTATGCTTTTGTGCTCTATTTTTCTTATATATTTAAGCTCAATCAATTTAAAAAGGTTTTCTTAAGATCTTAAACTTCACAAATGTTTTAAATTATAAATTTTAGTTTAACCCTTTCTATCATGGTGAATCATAAAGGATTGGTTAACTCCTAATTTCCATAATAGGGTATTTAATTGTTGAGCGTTATGGTAATGTTAAGGTGAAAATCAACTACTATAAATGATAGTATACTATAAACCTTATTGGATTCTAAAATTACCCTTTAAACAATTTGTATTCAACTATATCTTCCAATAATCAATTATCAAACTCCAATATGAGTTGTGAAATATATTTTAAGTTGAGATACTGTAATGCAAACAACAATACTCAACGGTACTACTATATAAGTTATAATATATTAGGTAATTTTTATCTCTAATGAATAACAATACTAACTATAGTTCTTAATAGATTAAATATAATACTTCAAACATGTTTTTAAAGACAAGAATGACATAAGCCAGATGATGTGTGATCATTAACTTCCTCTTGCTCCTTAAAAACAAAAATCATCATTCATTGAATCAATCACTTGCATTATTTTCTTTATGAGTATTAAAGCTTCATTTTAATATCTTACTCTTTTAAAAAGAGTTCTTTTCATTGTTTTCATGTCATCTTTCAAGAGAGATTTCTAGGAGAAATATCCTAAAGATATTATTCAAAGTTAGGAACCTTGGAGGAAATTGTAATAACATCATATAAAGGTGTAAGGAGTTGTAACATCCTCACTCCGAGAAGCCCATAAATATTGTTGAAACCTATAGAAATAACTTAGATTAGGTCAAAACATTTTAAGAGGGGTTTAGGGGATAAAATAGGACAAGAATTAGGCCTCTATAGGTGTTCAATCATGAATATGATAAGGAGTTAAAACACGTTTGTCAGTGGAAAGATATAAAATCATAGTATTGAAAATCGGACCGGACCGGACCGGCCGGGTCAACCCGAAAATCGGTGAACCGGTCTCCTGTCCGGTCTGGGTTTGCTCTTAACCTGGTGAGGGAGTAAATCGGTGTAACCCGATCAACCCAGGTTCAACTCGGTATAACCCGGATAACCCGGTGGGTTAACTGGGTTAACCGAGTTAATATTTTTTCAGACTTTTACCCTAAAACGACGTCGTTTTTGATTTTTTTTTCATTTTTAATTTTTCAGAGCCTTGAGTTCAGAAAAAAGATAACAAAAAAAAAGTGAAATTGAAGTCAAAAAATGAAAAATTAGAGATAGAGCATGCTAAGTCCAAAAATATAGTATTTTATTATTGTTAGACTTTTGAGTAATTGGATTTGGTTGAATATTTTTATAATTAATGTCTTTTTATTTAAATTGTATTATTTTAATCATGACCGGTTTGCCACCGGTTCAACCCCGATTGAACCACTAACCCGTGACCCAGTGCCATGACTAGTTTAATGACCGGTCCGGTTTTACGTACCTTGCATAAAATAGAGAGCTTGAGCTCTTTATCTATGCTTGCCTATAGACATTAACAGAGAGTTAACTTTACTAGAGTTAGGAAACGGCCAAGCCAGGTCATTATAGACTCAGGTCTATAATCTTGGTTGTCCTAAAATCAACCATGTTTGAAGCCCAATATTTATTCAACACATTCAACATTGAACCTGTAAGTCCATTTTTATTATTTTTATATTAATTTTTTAAATTTAAAAAATTCAATTTTTATGTTGTAATATTTCATATCCTTTTTCTAAAATACAAAGTATAATGTTCAAAAATTAAAAATAAATAATATAAACTCTAAATTTAAAGTATAAATATATATTCTCAAGTCTATATTTAGTTAAAAAATTGAAAATGTTTCATTTTTTAGAGGTAAAACAAAAATAAGCTTGAGCCCACTTTTATAGGGTTAAGTGGGTTAGGCTTAAAAGTCCAATTAAATTAAAATTTTCAAATTTTTCTAACCTGAACCTTAAAATAAATAAGCAACCCACCAAGCTTAGCTCTAAACTTTGCCATTTCAAGCCATGTTCATTGGTAGACATGTTTTGTACTGTCATGATTGTAGACAAATATAACACAGATAAATAGGTATAAATATGATTAAAAATAGGAGTTTTATATTTTGAACACATTGTGGCTAGAAACTTTGACCCTTATCTACTAAGGCGTGACAATTTTAGACTTTGAGGGACAAATTTAAGCCTTATAGCCTCAAGGTAAGTCCCCATAGATTTTTTATTATAGGAGTGTTTAAGGAGTGTTTATGCATTGAAATCAAGTCTAACTAATTGTTACCAATTAAAATCTAAATTGAAGCATGATTTAGTTTAAAAATATGATTCAATCATTTATGTAAAAGTCAATTTAGGAAATGATAGATTTATTTAGTTTATCCTAAAACTGTAGCTTCAGTAAATTGGAGATTTTGGGAGTTTAAGGTGAATTTAAGACTAATTGTTATTTAGATTGATCAGTGTTTATATATTACAATAATATGGGTGTTGGATCTAAAGAGTTAGGCTAGGAGTATTTAGAACGTTTGATCTTTAAATTATAATGGTTAGATCTAACTGCTTTTTAGTGTGAATGTGGATTCCAAGAATTCCTAGTTTTTTTTTAGTTGTTGGCTACTTGAGTTAAGTTAGGGACCACAAGTCCTTGTGTTGGATTCAAGCCCAAGTAACTATGTTTAAGTTTTCCTTACATGTGTGGTTAAAAAAAATTGTATTCTATATAGTGAACTACTTGTAAATGAACTAGATGAGCATATTAATTAGTCGGATTGAAATATTTTTGTAAAACTTCAATTTAATGGGTACTTTTTCTTAAAGAAATTGGTATGCTAATGTGATAGCCTTGTATTCAATTAGCCTAAGGTTTGTATTATAGTGATGTAACTATTGAATGACTAATGTGTTGGGACTCGAATGTTGTTACATTGGTATATCCTTGTAAATGCTTTGAGACTAATGGAATTGTATACTGTCATGGTATGTTAACAAGTGGTGTATGTATAGGAATATTATAGAGAAAATAAGGTGGCTGTGATCACAAATTATATATTGTGAAGTCATCTCATTCCTTCAATTGAGATTCATATAAGCTTGGCACCATTATGGCATCCCTAGGTTTAGAAAGGAAAATTGTGGTTCGATTAGGAGCCCTATAGCCTTTGGTCAAGTAATATTTCCTAATCAAAGAGTCAAGACATTTAGACATATGAGCAAGTTTGCATTATTTATTTAGCCCACAATTTCATCTAGAGAAAATAAGAATGGTTGTATTTTATTATATTGAGTACCTTGTTGGTTATTATAAGGTTAAAGTACTAATTAGCCTCTAAATTTTTTTTTTAGACACCATTGATATCTTAAAGTATATAAAGGCACAATTTTACCTTGACATTTTGCAAAACGATACCAATTTACCTTAAGTTGATGGTTTGAGCATGTTGATAGTTTATTTTGACTTTTTAATCACTAAATACCTACTAGCAAGCCATGTAAGAATCGTTGTTTGAAAGTGAATTTTGAAAAAAAAAAATCATGGCCACATATTCACTTCATTTACTCATTCCTTCATTCCTTCATCATCTTCCTTAACTATCATCATCATCCCTCACTAAGGTTGCCCTCAGCAATTGCTATCAGAGATATGAGTGAAATAACTAGAATGCAAACAAAAAATGAAGTAACCCGAATGCAAATTGTAACACTTTAATTTTAAACCTATTTTTCATGAAAATATGATTCAATAATCAAACTTTAATCATTAAACACTTACCATAGTGGCAAAGTGTCTATTGTAATGTCTACTTTGACATTATCAGAAACACATTGCATATAACATAATCATGGTAATTAGGATAAAACAAATCTTCAACTTAGATTACCAAGATAAAAATGAGGGTTAAACTTAAATCATATTTGTAAAATATTTCAAAAAGTTTTGAAACCCAAGAAATCTTTTTTTAGAATGTATTTGAGCTCAAACCATAATTGCAAAATTATTATTTAAATATACAAAAGTATGAAAATCATACAAGGTAAGATAACAACTCAAATTAGGATCAAAAGAGCCAAAAACAATAATTCTACTACAATATGCGTGATACAATGCACATATGCCACGACATAAGGTACAACATGAACATTTCAGCAAATTTGGCATTATGAAGTGGCATATCATTTTATGTTACGGTGTAAAATGCAGAACTCATTACAAAAACATGCTATCATGGTAGACTTTCTAGCCAAACTTTCTCTAAGCTCTTAGTAATAACATTGATTTCACATTCAAATCATTTCTCAATTAAAGGTTAAACTCTTATTTCTAAACTCACTTTTTTACAATCAAAATACAACTTGGGTGCCAAATTTTCAATCTAAATATCAAAAGTATAAACTTGATCCTAGACCATATTTACTAGGCTAAAGGACACATGTGCAATACACTACAATATACATATGGCACATTTACAATATTTCAACGCTCAACCCCTTGATAACAAAAATAGAAGGGGGAGTCTATATTTTATAAAATATCATATAATTCACAATTAATTAGAAATTTTCTCACTTTTCACTTACATTAATATTTTGACCCTTTCTAAATATCTTATTTAACACACATACAACTTAAGGCCAAAATATACAATTTAAATTAAGAATCAAATAGTGTAACTAAGCAAAAACATACAATTTCCTAGTTGGCATTACCAAGATAAATTATACACATCAATTCTTAAAATAAACAAGGCTTACAAATTTAAGATAGAAATCTTAGGCCTCGAGTTGTTTCCTTCAGTCTTGTTCTGATGAACTAACACATATAATATTGAAGAGAGAAGAGTGAGTATAATCATTAGTACCCAAGGTATATCTAATCTATACTAGTGCAAGTCAATTAATTTCAAAAATGCAAGTGGCATAACATTCTCACACACATTTATTTATCATTTACAAGACTTATTTCACATTTCACATGGCTAATAATATGAGTTCATAAGATTTTATCATAAAGGTCATAATACAGACAACTATGTACCCGTAATAACAATATGCATGATCACATCTTCCTTATATCCTCTATATGCCTTCGACATGATGCTATTACATAATAGGATCTTCTATATGATGAGATTACCCTAACCTTCCACATGTGAAAAGCTACCCAGCCAGTATTACTTAACCCACTTATGGGTTATGGTTTCCCCTAAACTCACATAATGAGGTGCCATTTTCCGTAAATTAGCCTCCTTGTTGAACAAGTAGAAATTAGGTTAGATTTGAATCTCTCAATAAACCATAGGATAGTCCCTCATTGAACAAATAGGATGACATGAATATAATCAAGGCAAGCCATCAAGCTCCAAATGGCGGCCATATCACGTGGATTTAGATTCTCAACTCTTTTTTCTAGGTAAACTCCTACATCACATGATCATACCATGCACAAATGCACAAATTATAGCATGCACATAAATCATCATAATTAGCATGCAATTCTTACATTATCATCATGCACTCATTTATCACATTTTCATCATGTCACAATTTTCTTCACATAACTAACAATTTACATTTGTTTTACATTATTCTTTATTAATATGAGATTAAGCACAAGATTTGCTATATCACATTACATCACCTCAAACATTCCATTACATATGTGTACACACATTTATAGCTACCACAAATCATGCTCAACTTATAAATTTTTAAATATGTCATGCTATATTTGCAAAAGCCAATATCACATATTTAGAGAAAGTAGTTCATGAAATAACATAACTAATTAACACACAAAAGTATAAGTTTTTTTTTCAATTACCTTAAATCTTTGAGAAGTTAAAGGTTTACCCTTTAATAAAAGTACTTCAAAAGCTATACCAAAGTTTGAATGGTGTATAAGATGATTAATCTACAATTAATCATACTAATCATCATTAATATCATCATATGCACTCTTTTAACTTTCATTAATCAATACTGTAATTACCCAAAGTTCCAATCTTTTGCATTTAAGTATAACTATTAGGTTTATTAACTTCCATTAACTTCATTTAGTTTCTATTAACTTAAATAATCACTAATATAACACCCCACAATCAAAAATACACTATGGAAGTCTAGGGTTTGTCCAACATGGATAGCCTAAGCTCACAACATTATAAAAACTTTTAAAATATATGTAGAATATTTAAACAATTTTCGTTAGTCTTATTTAGACCAATGGTTTAGACCCATAATCCTAGATCCAAAAATCCACATTTTCCAACACCAAATCTTACTTCTAAAATGTGTAGAGAGATGAAGAGAGAAACATGGCATATGTAGGTGAAATTAAGCTCCAATTACCTCTAAAATCTCTAAAAGTTGATGTCATAACAGAGAAAATACACTCTTTGTTGGCCTCCTTGTTGTTTGTCTTCCCCCCCCCAATTTTAAATGTTTTCTACGTTTTTTAAAAAGCTGATTCTCAACATTACAATTTGAACCAAGGTGATCTAGTTCACTTCCAAACACAATTCAAAGGCTAAACCTAATCCCAAAAGGCCTATTAGCCCTCTTTAACTATCCTCAAATTCAATTATATTTAATTTTACATAATTATCCTTCCTTAGCTTAATAAATTAGAGAAAACTTTTTTGGGATGTCACTATTCTTCCTTCCTTTTAAGAATTTTGTTCTCAAAATTCAAACAACCAACAACAATATATACCTTATTGATTCAAATGAGAGTATAACTATTTTATCTTCTCCGTAATTTTTCAAATAGTATTACCAAGAGTCATTCCTTTCCATATCACCTTCATTAGGCAAATGGTCTTGTTTCTCAACCATTTCTCTTTCACATCAACAGTCATTTCTAGTTCAGCTTGATAGGTTAAGTTCTCCTGTAACTCAACATCTTCTAGCTCAATGATGCGAGATGGGTCTCCTTAATCTACTCCTTAATTTCCCCCCATACAATGTGTCAAACTAATATAGAAATGCAGCTAATAATGATAGGAGCTTAGAAATAGAGCTAACAATTTATGACAAGCTTGATGTTGCTAATGAGCTAGCGCGAATAAGCTTGAAAAATCTTAAAATTGGGTTTAGAAGTTTTAAAAACTTTCTTTATTTTGATTTTATTCAGGCCACCCAAAAAGGCCTAAAGAAATCTAGGCCAAATCTCGAATACTATAAGCTCAAACAAATCTTGTCTTCACTTTAATAAGAGTAGAAAAAAGGTTCATTTTAATGTTATGTTACTTGACAAATCTTAATTTTTTAAAGATAAAAAATTGAAATTGGCTCAAAAAAAGGAAAATAAAATAAAATTATATTTAAAAATTTAGGTTTTTAGGCTAGTTCAAATGAACCCAAAAGCCTAAGATAAGAGTTAATTAGTTAGGGAAAAAACATATATACTTTAAAAATTTTAAAACAAGAAAACAAAAGATAGTGTAAATGATTACATTGATAAAAATTAAATTGATGTAAGGGTTAATTTGTTCACATTTAGTTACATACACTTATCAAGTCATATATATATATACTTTACACATTGGATTATTTGAAAGTTAAGTTATATTTTAAAACTTAAAGGACTAATATGATAATTTAAAAAAACATAAATGATCAAATTAATATAAATTAAACTTGAAGGATCAAATCAATAATTGAGGTAAACTTGAAGGATTGAAAATTTCATTATCCCTTGTGTATATCTTGTAATTACTATACACATATGCATTTGTTAGATTATCATTTTAAATATATTTGTATAGTAGTATTTAAATTTCTTAAAATAAAATATTAAGTTCACAGTTAATTGTATCATTCAAACATAAATTAAATGCAATTATTTTACCAAATTAATATTCTTATGAATGATTATTTTAAAGGGACTTTAAGGAAAAAAAAAATAACAAGAAAAGTACACACCCATACACAATCAAATACATACGCAAGCGCATGCGCAAGTATACACATTTGAAAATTACTTCTTAAAAAAGGGACACAATTTTTTTTTTTAATACCAGTACAAAAGAGACATAATTTGTCGTGTTGTTTTTTAATATTATCCTGATTTTATTAATATCTAAATTTAATATTGGATCACCAATCTTATGCAATACAGGAAGCTGCACGGTTCGAAATTTTACAAGTGTGGCTTTCATTTGCTTTTATGAATTACTTTTAATATATTTTACTAAAATTAAAAAAAATTAAAAATTATTAATTCTGTTAAAAAATTTAATAAATTTTTAACTTTATTCTCATTAAATATACATATTTTAATCACATATTTTTTATCTCCAATATTTAATGGAAGATAAAAAGAGAAATTTATAATGAAAATTTAATGATATAACTTGTAAATAAAATAAAAATTTTCTCTCACTATTCTATAAATAAATAGGACAAGAGAAAATATATATTGGTGGCTAGAAAATATGTGTGTGTGTGTGTTACTTGTGAAATTTAATAATACAATATATTTTGATGTAATATTTTTTAAAATACTAAGCTATTAATATGAGTGAGATAGTCATCCGACGTTAATTCAAATTGCAAGATTAGTTATAGGAAAAATGATTATAAATTTTTTTTTAAATTATATAAATAATAATTTGATCATTTGAAATGCTATAATTCTCATGAAGTCCTTAAAAACTCTGTGTCAATAAATTTTAAAGTATAAAAATCATCTTACCCTTATTAAAAATAATAAGCAATAACCACAACTTTTATTTAAGAAATCATAATTTTTTATCCATAAATTGCACGAGTTGAATTAAAAATTATAACTTGTCAAGTATAATTTTTGTTATTAAAAAATAAACTCCAATTATAACAAATGCTTAAAGAATACTCCATCCGTTTAAAACTATAAGGCATTTTTTGAAGAGTTAGATGTTAAAAAATGTAAGGTATTTTTAGTCTTTTGAGGTGTAATTATTATCTTTTTTAAAAGTACCCTTATTGATGAATAACTTTATATTTATTGTAGGGTGTTTAATGGGGGTAAATATAAAAAGACAGAGTTAGTTAAAAGTAGGTAACTGCCTTATTGGGGGTGAGATTCAGTTAAAAATGCCTTACATTTTTAAATAGAGGGAGTAATAACTTTTATTTTGTGATTGTAAGAGTTAAATAAGAAATTATAATTTATCTAGTGTAATTTTTATTATTGAAAAATAAGTTTTTAAAATAACAAACCCTATTTACACCTTTTTTTTTAAATAATTGCAACTTCTATTCAAAGAATAGTAAGAATTGAACAAGAAATTATAATTTTTTAATAAAAGTAAAATTTATTGATAAAAAGATCCTTAAAGATTTTGATATAATTATAACATTTTAAAGGATCAAATTGTCATTTATATAATTTAAAAAAATTTTATTATTATTTTTCTTTAGTTATATGACGTAAGAAAAAAATGCAAAAATAGATAGAGTTTAAGTAGAAACCAATATTCAAGCCTTTTTTTTCACCAAAAAAAAAATTCAAGCCTTTATGATTTATAAAAGCAAATAAATATGTGCAATATTTGTAACACAGAGGCATGGCTTTTAATTTGTTATCAAAAAGGAGACATGGCTTTTAAAACGTTTACCACACAATGTACTAACTGGTTAGAAAAGAATTTAACCGCTCCACCTATCCCTTCGAGCAATGAATGTGTTGTAGTCGCTCCAAAGCTCACATGTATTTATATTTTTATAAAGCTAGTTATGTTTAATCGTTACAATGCATAGGGGAAAATATTAATTTAATTTTTTTTTCAAAGTATACTTAATTTTATTATTTAAATTCTTTTAACATATGTGAAAAAGATTTGAAAAGTAAAAGATAAAATCGCCTGAAACTCAGAAAAAAATAGAGAAAATAAATATAAACAAAAGATTACACTTTATAAATTTATATATTATATTGGTGATAATATTGATTTCTTGGTGATGGATATTTTGTTTATTATAAATTTCAGAAGTTACCAAAAAAAAAAAGTCGAGATCTGTTTATGGTTTATTCGGTTGATGCTGACCTATGAACAGGGAGCCTGTAGATAGATCAAAACCAGCAAATTAAAATTAAAACTTAGAAAAAGGTCCAAATAGAGATTAATTAACCAATAAGTCGATTTCATGATTTATTAAATCTGGTTAAGCATGCCCATTGTGACCAATGAGGGAAGATGCATATTTTTTAGCATTAAAATAATCCAATATTTTATCCACTTTTCCATGACAACTACGAAGGAATCATCATCATCATCATTTATTGTTTAAAAAAAAAAAAGAGGAGAGGATATCTCAAAAAAGAAAGGGCAAATTACACAGAGATCTCATACAAGAATTCTAATTATTTAAAAATCTCACAAAATGTAAAATATCTCTAAAGTCCCACGATTTTTAATTGTAAAAAAGCCTTAGATTGTATTTACCAAAATGTCCTTATTTTAAAAATTAAAAAAAAACATATCTTCCCCATTTATTGGCATTGTTGGCTTTATTGTTTATAAATGAACAATTAAATTGGCCCAAATGCATCATTCAGCTTCAACACAAATTTATATCATTAGGTACAATGCAAAGAGCAAATTCAATCCTAATTGAATCAAAAAGAGAGAAAATGAGATTGATGAATGAAAAAAAAGAGAGAGCAAAAGGAGGGGTAGTGATGATGGTAAACAATTGGACGTGAAAGAAGGTAAGGAGATGAGTGAGAGGTGAGTCACAAGCAAGGCAATAAGTAAAAAACGTAAGAAGCTCCTTGAATTAGGGCATTCATAGCTTAGATCTTATTCTGAAACATGATTAATACTTAAATAATCAATTATGGACCAAATGGGATGTTTAGGTATTTTTATCCAAACCATAATTTTTCTTGCAATAATTGATTAAAAGGGCAAATACAAGCAGGCACTCAGCTATAATGGTATTTTGGTAAATACATATCAAAACTTATTTACAATTAAAGACTTCAGATTTTGGAATTATTATTTTTATGTTTCATGAGACTTTCTAATAATTAAAAATCTTGGGGGCACCTCTATGTGATTTTCCCATGGAGAAATAGAGGAGAGAGAATGTTGAACGTATTCTTATTGTGAAAATAAAATAAAATAAATTATCAATAATATCAATAAATAATAATAATAAGGCGAGCGAAGGAAGAGTGGGTGAAAGGAAAGGAAAGGAAAAGAAAAGAAAAGAAAAATAAAAGGGGAAGGAGTGAGGCCGGGAAAGATGGGTATGAAGGAAGTGTTGTTTGAGATGCGAGCTGACTCCCGGTGGAAAGGGAACCTTCTTCGTACTTCTTCTTCTCTTTCTCCTTTTGATTCTCATTCTTCCCACTAATTAAACTTTCATCCTTCTCTTCTTCCATCATTCTTTTATCTGTTGTTGTTTCCTGAAACTACTATTACCTTCTTCTTCTTCTTCTTCTTCTTCTTCTTCTTTCTTCGTCTTGTTTTCCTGTTTCAGATTAAAGGCTTCAACTTCTTAGTTTGCGCGAAAAGATAAACTTATCTTCTATTAAGGGTCATCTTTATTTTGTGGTTTCTTATGGGGTAATGCCAGAACCGATTTCTGAATGCTTCCTTGATGAATCAGTGATCGGTTGATAAGTGGGGTCATTAGCATTCGAACTTGCGATTTCTGGGTTTCGAGAAATTTCAGGTCTTTACTGTAATAGTGGAAATTGTTTTGTGGGTTTTCGTTATCATGTCAGGATTTTGGTGTAAATAATTTTAGATTGGTGAGTCTTGGTCGTTCGTCGTCGATTCCTCCTTTGATATTATTTGAATCTTGGAGGATTTGCTCCTATTTTTAACTTTTCAAAATTCCCAAAAAGAACAAAAGAAAAAAAAAGGAAAAAAAAAAAGAAGCATTAGGAATCTGATTTAGATAATTTTTGTCATCCCCAATTTTATCGTGGGTTTCTAGCGTTACTCATTACATATTTTGTATTTTTAGACACTTAAAGCAATTAGTTTTCCCGTACCAAAGGATATATATATATATATATATATATTTTTTCATTTGGTTTTGTTAAAGAAAATGTCCTATACTCGAGTTTCAAAGAGGAGAAAAAAGAGGTAGATTAAACATTTTTTTGTTTTGTTTTGAGGCACTAGTTGAATTCTCTGTTGGGCGATTACATCTTATGGGAATACCTGATAGTTCACTACTAGATCTAATAGAAAAGGTGATGTCTTGGGTTTCTTGGGGAGGAAGTGATTTACAAGTTTTGTCAGTCAAAAGTGATATGCTCAATAACAGCAGAGAAATGTGTTGTGAGTGTCACAGAAACCTCAATGAAATGACAAACAAGTACAGTTGCAAAAGCTGTGGCCGCTGGTTGTGTGGGAAATGTATGCGAGTTGCTGATATCCCTGATTCTCAATCTGATAACCTGGAATTCAGGGAAACTGTCAATTCTTGCAAGTTCTGTTCTGGTGATGATAGGAAGTATGAAGGTGAGAGGAAGTATGTTGAGAAAGTGCATCCTTCAGCCTCTCCTCAAGAGACTCCCCGGCAAAGTCCTGAGCCGCCATCGCCATGTTTCAGTGCTCAAAGTGAAAGAACCAGTTCTCCTATGATTTGTAATTTGAAGAAGGGAAATCATTTTGAATGCTATTTTCAAGACCAAGATTTTAGGTATTATCTCCAGGGGAGTATGGACTCATCTGGTGCTCTTGCATCTTCAGTGTCTACTCATCAATCTGCGGGCAGGTAATCACATTTGGTCTTCATTAGAGGATAGCTATCTGTTTTTTATTTGTCTTTTGGCTCGTCATTTAGAAACTTGGTGAAATTGCTTCAACATGATGTGCTTTGTTTTGTGAGAATGAACTGCAGGTCTGAATAATGATAATTGCTACTGCAAACATTCTCTTAGTAAATGACACCCAAAATATTAATAAAGGCATAATGCTTAATTCAAGTTCCCCCCACCCCCCTACAATCTTAGCATAAATTATTGAAAGCATGTGTATGCCTGCAGGAGCGATGAAGATGGGACTGAGGATTTTGGGAAGCACCATTTCAGCCATTCAAGTACATATTGCCATAATGATTCGGATATAGATACTAGTAGTGTTAGTGCTAAAAATGAGACTTACAGCAATAAGTCTCCTTCTGAGAGCCCTTCTAGGATTGATTTTACTTCCTGTAGGGTTGGGCTTCCTGTACAGCACGGACAAGAGAGGATCCCCATCTCTCAGTATGATGGTCCCTTTGAGAAACAAACTACGGCTGTTTTAGGAAAGCCTGAACAAGGGACGGAGGATGCATATAGTACTGGTTATTTCTCTGATGACTTGTCAATTTTTCGGAGCCAAAGTGAGAGTTCTCAGAGGCCATTGGATTTCGAAAACAGTGGTCTTATCTGGTTCCCCCCTCCACCTGATGATGAGAATGATGATGCAGAAGATACTTTCTTTCCATATGATGATGAGGATGATGATGTTGGTGATTCAGGTGCCTTGTTCTCATCCAACAGCAGCCTAACTAATGCTTTTTCTGCAAAAGAGAAACAAAACGAGGGAAACAGAGAACCACTAAAAGCTGTTATACAGGGTCATTTTAGAGCTCTTGTTTTACAGCTTTTACAGGGAGAGGGTATCAAAGTTGGTAAGGAAGATGGTTCTGAAGACTGGCTTGACATAGTTGCAACATTAGCTTGGCAAGCTGCTAACTATGTTAGACCAGATACTAGCAAAGGAGGTAGTATGGATCCTGGTGATTATGTAAAGGTTAAATGTATAGCAACTGGAAGTCCAAATGAGAGGTATTATGTGATTGAAACTTTGCCAACAAAATATTTTCCTGTGCAATTCTTTGTGATTGACTGCTAAATTGTGGACTTTCGTGCTTACAGCACCCTTGTCAAAGGAGTAGCTTGCACAAAAAATATAAAGCATAAGCGCATGACCTCACAATATACAAAGCCTAGATTGCTTCTATTAGGAGGAGCATTGGAATTTCAGAAAGTTCCGAATCAACTGGCTTCTTTTGATACTTTGTTGCAGCAGGTACTTTCTTGATTCAATTATGGAATTCCTTACATTCAATTTTCATGGAGAGAAATTATTTATTTATTTATTTCTGATGTTTGTAAAATCTGGCAGGAAAATGATCATTTAAAAATAATTATTTCAAAAATTGAGGCTCTCCGGCCTAATGTTTTGCTGGTGGAAAAAAGTGTAGCTCCATGTGCCCTGGAATATCTACTGGAGAAGGAAATTTCATTGGTGTTGAATGTTAAAAAGCCATTGTTGGAGCGCATAGCCCGCTGCACTGGTGCACTTATCACTCCATCAGTGGACAGTTTATCTAAAGCACGATTGGGGTACTGTGAGCTGTTCCGGTTAGATAGAATGGTAGAAGATCATGAGACTGGCAACCAGTTAAACAAAAAGTCATCAAAGACCTTAATGTTTTTTGATGGTTGCCCTAGACGTTTGGGTTGCACGGTAATTGCTTACTTTCTTGTTTGTGTTATCAATTTTTAGTTCATTATCAAGGATTATTTCTAGTTCTTTCTGTTACATTCTTTCCTTCAAAATTCCTTCAAGTTACACTTAAAATAATGTGCAATGATTGAGTAAGATGTGTGGTAATAACAGTTTCTGATTTTGTTTCGCTGTAGGTCTTACTGAAAGGTGCATGCCGTGAAGATCTAAAGAAAATTAAACATGTTGCTCAATATGCAGTTTTTGCAGCCTATCATTTGTCACTGGAGACATCCTTCCTTGCTGATGAGGGTGCAACCCTACCTAAAATGAGATTGAAACACTCAATGGCTGAGCCAGAGAGGTCAACAACTGACTTCAATATGTCTGTAATGTCTGACACCCTTACTCCAACTATGTGCCCATCAGAAACTGATGCTATGGCTAAAGTGGATGAATTAGAGGGTCTTGAATTAAAGTTTGAGGGTTTGGGATCAGCATCCGAATATCTTGATAATATCAAGTTTCCTTTTGATGCATGCGCCAGAGATTATAGAACTGGAAACATGCATTTCGATGCATGCCAGAATGATTTAACATCTAATTTGACAGGGGAATCGGGTAATTCTTATCCATGTGATGAATCAAATGGGGACTATATGCCTGCTTATGGCATGAGAAACAATTCACTGTCAGACTTGCAAGAATCCACGGTTCAAGAGGATAGGCAGTTTGGTGAAATTTCTGAATCAACAAAAGATAATATTGAAGAGGATGAACTTTCTAGTGAATACTTTTCTGCCACTGATAGTCATCAAAGCATCTTGGTGTACTTTTCTAGCCGCTGTGTATCAAAGGGAACAATCTGTGAGCACTCAAGGTTGCTGCGGATAAAGTTCTATGGCTCTTTTGATAAGCCTCTTGGGAGATATCTTCGTGATGACCTGTTTGATGAGGTAACTCATGTTTGTTGTGTTGTGTTGTACTGTTATTGGCACCTCAATTCTAAAGTGATTATGATTGATTGATGTTTTCCCTCAGACATCTTGTTGTCGGTCTTGTAAGGAGCCTGTGGAGGCCCATGTCCTATGCTATACACACCAGCAAGGAAATCTTACAATCAATGTTAGGCGTCTTCCCTCTGTGAAGCTACCTGGGGAAAGAGATGGCAAGATTTGGATGTGGCACCGTTGCCTGAAGTGTCCTCATGAGGATGGAGTTCCACCTGCAACCCGAAGAGTGGTTATGTCTGATGCTGCTTGGGGGTTGTCTTTTGGAAAATTCTTGGAACTAAGCTTCTCAAACCATGCAACTGCAAATCGAGTTGCACCCTGTGGCCATTCTTTGCAGAGGGACTGTCTTCGGTATTATGGGTAAAGCACTCAGATGATTGATAGATTATTGTTTATTGTTGACACTTAAAAATTAATTAATGAACTGATGTAACAGGTTTGGAAGCATGGTTGTTTTCTTCCGGTATTCTCCTATTGATATTCTCTCTGTTCATTTGCCTCCATTAGTGTTGGAATTTGATCACACTCAGGAGGAGTGGATTAGAAAGGAGTCTGGAGAGGTTACTTTAAGATACAAATTCTCTTATTTACTTTCAATTTTTGTTAACATTGCCTGAACATGTATGTGTATGTTTTGATTTTTTTTTTCCCTGCTTCTTGGCAACAAAATTTAATTTAATTCCTTTTCTTCTGCAGCTTTTGAATAATGTTGAAACCTTGTACCGTGAGATATCAGATGTGCTTGAAACCTTGGAGAAAAAGAGTTCATTTCCTTGTCTAGGAAATGAGCGTTCCGATTCTTGTGACATTTGTAGCCATATAGCAGAGCTGAAACATATACTTGGAAAAGAAAGAAATGATTATCAAGTGAGTTAACGAACTATATATATGTATATATCTCTGTTATAGATATAATATATATATATATATATTGGCCAGTATAGATGCAATATACTACTTTATCAGGATCGTTGGTCCATTGTACCTTGTAGAGTGCAAGTGTTATATGTGGTTGCTTCAATATCAATATTGTTTATCATTAGATCTTTTGTATGTGGTTACAGAGTTTGCTGCTATCAGCCACAGCAGAGACCTCACACCCAGGGATGACAGATTTAGATATTCTTGAACTAAATCGCTTGAAACATTCTCTTCTAATTGGTTCACATGTTTGGGATCGCCGGCTTGATAACTTGGATTCTCTTATTAAAGGGAGTTCTACTACCAATATTAAGCACGGAAACAAATCTTTTGCAGAGGTTAAATAATTAAGAGCAGTTTCAATTTGCATCTGTGATAGTGGTCTTCAATTAAATAACCTTCATCCTTTGAAATTGCAGGAACCTTTTGAAAGTCTTATGCTCAAACAGAAGGATGAGGCGGACAAACCTTGTGCTTCTGAACCATCTACACTTGGTCGTCCTGATGGAGAGGAAGCAAATTCAGACAAATCCAATCTTTCTGAGAGAATAGATTCTGCATGGACTGGAACAGATCAACCAACTTCAAGTGTTGAACCTCTTCATATATGTGAAGCAGATGGTCCCCAAGCTGAATCTATAAAACTATCAAGTCAAAATGATAACTCTTTTAGAAGATTGACACAACCATTGAGACTTCATTCTTTTGATTCAGCTATAAGAGTTCAGGAACAGTACAAGAAAAGCTTGGCTCTCTCTTTACATTTATCGACACTTAGATCTTTTCACGCCTCTGGAGATTACAGGAGCATGATTAAAGATCCTTTCTCTAATGTTTTTGAGACTCACTTCCAGACGTTGCCCTGGGAGGCTCAGAAGTTAAATCTGATATTAAGTTCCACGCCGACATTCATCTCCACTATGTCTCACATCTTTGAAGGTGTTCGATTACTGCATTCCCAAACTCATCGTGGTGATAGAGTTGTTGCTGTTTATGATAATGATTTGTCTAGTATAATATCCTATGCCCTTAGTTCTAAGAAATATGATGACTGGCTTACTGATAAGTTGAATCTGCATGATGGAAATTGGATTACTCGTGAGAGAAGCAGGGAAGATTTAGCTGCTTCCACCTTTTCTGCCTGGGGCATTGACTTAGATTATATCCATTATAGTAACTATGGGCCTGAAGATGCGCCATCTTCTATTGGTACTCTTCTCTCAGATTCCAAAAAATCCTCACACTTGCAAATTGCTTTTGGCGATGACTCCTTGGTTGCTGGAGGGAAAGTGAAATTTTCTGTCACTTGTTATTTTGCAAAACAATTTGACTTGCTTAGAAAAAAGTGTTGCCCTAATGAAGTGGATTTTGTACGGTCCCTAAGCCGGTGCAGGAGGTGGAGGGCACAAGGAGGCAAAAGTAATGTATATTTTGCGAAATCTTTGGATGAAAGATTTATTATTAAGCAAGTCACAAAGACAGAGTTGGATTCTTTTGAAGAATTCGCTCCTCAGTATTTTAAGTATCTGACAGAATCCATTAACTCAGGAAGCCCAACTTGCCTTGCAAAAATTCTTGGTATTTATCAGGTGAAGCTTCATGGCTTTGGTGATGTAGACTTTAGACAGTTTTAGAAGTGTTGGATTAAAGTTTAACATCTCATTGTTTGTTTGTTTGTTTGTTTGTTTTGGTGACAGGTCAGCATCAAATACCCGAAAGGTGGCAAGGAAACAAAAATTGATGTGATGGTAATGGAGAATCTCTTTTATAAGAGAAACATAGCAAGGGTATATGATCTGAAGGGCTCAGAGAGATCTAGGTACAACTCGGATACAACTGGGACAAACAAAGTCATGTTAGATATGAACTTGTTGGAAGCCTTAAGAACCAAACCCATATTCCTTGGGAGCAAGGCCAAGAGGAGTCTTGAAAGAGCCGTTTGGAATGACACATCCTTTCTGGCGGTAAGTAATGGTTCATTTTGGCTTCCTAATCTCCCTTTACATTCAAGGTTGTTTACTTCCATTGGCATGTTAGTAAAAGCATTTAGAAGTTGAACGTTCTCAATGTCTGATACAGCTAGGGTCTTGTAGCTAGGGCTTTTATGGGGGCTTTTAGATACTAGTTTTATTAAATGAAGTCTTGAGAATACTTCCCACAACAACAATTTTTCAAACAATGGTTCTGAGTCCTGACCCTTTTTTTTTTTTTTTTTTGGGCGTGGAGACCGTTTCTACTTGGATTTTTTATTTCTGTTGGTCAACATGACATAAATGATGCCTCTACGATGAAATGATCGAGAGGCATGTGATGAAGTAAACCTGTGTTCTGTTCACAATTTACACTTTTAATCCAGAAGACTTCTGTAGGAGAACATGTTGAAGATTATAAACTATCTACAAGGCGTATTTTAACAATGTAAACTTCTGCGTGGAAATGGACATTGACAGCATTTGTGGCAATTTTGTTATTTTCGACCAAGGTACTGAAAAATGAACCGGTCAAGCTACTGGTTCAAGGATTAATGGTCAAAGTCATAGTTAAACCGTGATCAGACTAGTTATAGACAAGGCATTTTATTAAACTGGTTAAGATATTAGTTTAATGGTTTACTAGTTTAACCGGTGGGTTAATCCAGATTTTGATACTATGCTTTTAACTAGTGTGAGTCTTATATATTACACATGGGATCTGAGGGACCAGTCACATTGTTGATGTCTCATGAACAGTGCGACTTGTTAGAGTTTTTATATTTTATATGGATGGATGTTACTCAAGTTCTTCAATTCTTCATGCAGTCCGTGGATGTCATGGATTACTCATTGTTGGTTGGGGTGGATGATGAACGTAAGGAGCTGGTTCTGGGCATCATTGACTTCATGAGACAATATACATGGGACAAACATCTTGAGACGTGGGTGAAAGCTACTGGGATACTAGGTGGTCCAAAAAAAGCTGCTCCCACCATTGTTTCTCCTAAGCAGTACAAGAAGAGGTTCAGGAAGGCTATGACTACCTATTTTCTCACTCTACCAGATCAGTGGTCTTCATGACGTACATAAAAATGTATCATCATCATCATCATCCCATTTTTCCTGATGCAATGCATTGATTGGTTAATAAGGATAAGTTGGTGGCGTTATATGATTAATTGTTCATACATATCCCTCGGCAGAGTCTTGTAACTTTGAACTTATTCTTCAACACGAGCTCAATGAAATTGTGAAGATTCCTTCTATACTTCTTTTGTATCACTAGTTTTGAGATTCATTCCTTCACACTGTAGCCCTGAATGTACTCTTTTTCGTGTGATGTTAAACAATGACATGCGTTGTTTATGATTTATGAATGTTAGGATGTCAATGTCCCAGTGGACCTAAGATGATATTGAAATTTACATTTAATAAAATTGAGTTTAATAATTAATATATAATAAAATAGGATTTATAATTCTAAGTTTTGAGATTTTGAGTTAAAATATAATTTTATTATTATACTTGAATATTTTTCTTATTTTTTTATTTTTAGGCAATTGTTCTCAGTTTCTAACAAATGATAATGTCACATGTTTAAAGTCTAAAATGAGATTGGTCTTGATTGCAGTAGAGATATTTGTGTGTTGCATTGTTTGAAGTCTGAAAATTGGGCTCACCTTGATTGCATGACTAAGGACTTGGTATTTGGCCATCTTTGATATGAAGAGCTTATAGATGTACTTGTTAAGATGTCCAAATGAGTATATTTAAGTCCACATGAGATTTCTCATATTAAATAAAGTTAAAATTAATAACTGATATATAACAAACTAGAATGATTGATTAACTTGAGTTTTGATTTAAGATGTGTTTTTTCCCTGTGCTTTGCTTGTTTCTCTTCCATATTGTTTTCAGGGTTGTTCCCACTTCCCATTCCGAACAATAAATAATGCCGATATTGAGATTTTAGGTATTGCCAACAAATAGGCTTCTCTGAATTAAGAATAGTACTACAAATGCATGTGGTTTTAATGATATTTTAATTAGGATTGAACAATAATAATCACGTCGCTTGGTTGTTAGAATGCAGGTGAACTGATATATCATCAAAAGGTTGATCCTTCTTAGCTTTGACGTGTGTTGACTTAAATAGCTGAACATTCTCTTTCCTATTTACTTTTTTAGGTTAATGTGTTCGGTATTCCCATCATCGTAGGTTTTGGAAGAAGTTTTACATTTTTATCTTATTGTCATATTTTAATTCCTTGCTTGAGTCTTTCAAAAAGATCGAAAGCGAAATATTCCAAGAGCACGTGGGAATGGAAGAAAAAGTAAAAGTCTATGTAATCCAAGGGTGAATCTGAAGTCTGAACAAAGAAAAAAATATTTATAACTTCATAATTCCTGTATAACTGGAATTAATTATAGAACTCAAGATGCAAAGAATCACGCAATTGAAGTCAAGATGCATTGAGTTTAACCAAGAATAGTTAGTTGAAGGAAAGGAATTTAATTCTTCATAAGTAAAGTGGATATTCGAATATTACGGATGAAAAATTTTACTTTGAAAAAGTTATCCTTAATTGGACTTGTTGATAAAGTTTGAATTCAATCTAATAGATAATAATGCTAGATATTAGACAATGGTATCGCAAAAATACGTTAAAACTAACTTGAGTAACAAGAGTGGGATATAATCTGGGTAGAAGTTAAGTGTTTTGTGTTAAAAAAAAAAAAGGATTAATATCATTATCAATATAGAATATAGAAATCATTATAAGTTAAACAATTTATAATTGGATTAAATGGCAAATTAGTCTCTAAATTATATGTCTAGGAACATTTAGGATTATTAACTCATTTTTGGCATAATATTCTCCTTCAATTTTTGAAAATAATGTAATGTTGTTCTTATTGTTAACAAATATTAATTTTAGCTGTTAGTTGATAGAAAATAAAAAAAATAATTTTTTTTGATATTTTTTAGATTTTTTTATAATTTTATAGTTAACTATCAATTGTGTTTAAGTTACTGTCATATATTAAATATGTGTATATTTCCTAGCAAGAATTTGAATTCTAAATTGCCACACTGCGAAGGAATGTTCTTTCATTAGATCTGACTATTGTTAGTCTAACGTGGTTATTATTTGGTGTAGTCAAAATAAACATTATTGGTTCTTGTGAAGCAAACTGACCGTAATTTATATAACATATTTAGTAAACAAAATTAGTCAGTAAGATATCATTACCAATCCATGTAGGAAAAGAAAGTATAACTTGAATCAATTTTGAAAAATGGACAAATGAACATTGTTTTTTGTCCCCCATCCCTTTTTCATTATTGTCGCATGTTTCTCTAAAAAAATGGTCATGAGATAACATAATTGATGGCCTTAAGATGAATATTAAAAAAAGTTAATTATATTTATCATTAGGGCCGGTTTTTTTTTTTTTCCATGAAGTGGATTTAGAGACCAAAAAAGATTATATCAAAACAGGATCAATAGATAACCCCCACTCATCATCCACCACCTTAATATAATAAAATTGTTTGTTTTTTTTTTTGTATTTTTTTACAATTTTCTTGATCATTTTCTATAATTTATAAGCTTTTTTTTGTAATTTTATATTCATTTTTTAAAAATTGAAAAGAAACATTGCAATAAAGATAAATTTAGAATCCCAAATTAAACATTCTTGAACATTATAATTTACGCGTGAAATTGTCTCTTAACCTTTTATAATTAATAAATAATGTGACTGTAAATTTCATGTAATATATGGAGAAACGTGTTTTAATTAAACTGAGAAAAGATGAGTTGCTTACGGAAGCTTGAGGTTATCAATGAAAGCAAAAATCCACTCGTTTGTGCACATGCTGTGTCAGTGTGATAAGGAATGACAGAAAAGAAGAAATTTCTTTGAATGGGATCAAGCACAACTTTTGTACATGTGCACATATGAGCCTTCTATATTGACTTGCACATGATCTTCCTTATACTTTATAATTTAAAATTACATTTTAAGATGGCTTTTTCTTTTTCTTTTTTTTTTCTCCTTCTTTATTATAGGAACCAAAATCAAAGCTACATTCTTAATTGTAGACTTTGCGTCTGAGAGTCACAAACCCAACTTGATAGTGTGGTTATTATTTGCTGTAGTCAAAATAAACATTATTAACATACGGGCCGTAATTTATATAATATATTTTGTAAACAAAATTAGTCAGTAAGATATCATTACTAATCCCTGTAGGTAAAGAAAGTATAACTTCTATCTATATTGAAAAATGGACGAATGAACATTGTTTTTCCCCTTTTAACCTTGAGAATGAGAACTCCAAAAATACACTATGCACTCCAAATGCACCTTTTTAATATGGGAGAATTTCAATTAGGAATCACAATAGAGACTTAATTTTAGTGAGTTCAAAAATATTCTAAAATTTTAGTTCAATTCAATTCAGAAGAGAAAAGTCAAAAGAATTTCAACAGTGAAAAGATTAAATGACCCTTCTCTTATTATGCAGAATCACTAATTGTTAATTTTTTTTACTCTACTTGTTAATTTTCAAATATGAGTTACAAATTATATGACTTGACATGTCAATAAATATATAAAATCTTAGCATCAACTGTTCAATCATAAGCAGCAACATCACTATTAAATTACTAACTTTATTTATGAATTTACTGGCATCATTTGTAAATTACTAACATATCTTATAATTTACTAATAATAATTATAAATTATTGATAGGTTTTATAATTTACAACTGATGTTAGTAAATTAACAAGTTAAGTTAAAAAATTAAACAAATGGATGTAATTTACAAGTAACATTAGTAAATTAACAAGTATAGTAAGAAAATTAACAATTAGTGATTTTGCATAATAAGTAAAGAGATTTTGAAACTTTTCTCTCCTAAACTGAATTAAAATTTTAAAAATTTTTTGAACCCACCTAAAATTAAATTTTTACAGTGATATTTAACTAAAATTCTTCCTTTCATTAGTGTCTCATGTTTCGCCATTTATTTTGTAAAAGATGTTTGGTGGTATTTTAAAACTAAAACAATTATTATGAGATAACATAATTGATTGCTGTAAGATGAATATTAAAAAAGTTAATTATATTTATCATTGGGATTGGTATTTTTTTAATGAAAAGTAAACTTAAAAACAAAAAAATATTACCTCCAAATAGGATCAATAGAGGACTTTTTCTCATCATCTACCATCTTATTACAATAAGGTGGTGTGGTTGATAAAAAATGGTCCAACACCTAAGTGACCTTGAGCATCACTAGCTAAAAAGTAAGCATAGGAATTTGCCTCCTCTAACAAGAAACTAATAGTAACAGTCCAATCTCTACCTGAAAGTAGATTAATCTCAGCAATAACATCATGAAATGGGTGCTGAGTGCCATCACTGCAATGAATGATGTTGAGGAAAAAAAAATGAAAACAGTTTTAGAAACAATTAAATGAAAAACATTTATTTAAATAAGCTTTTAATTTTTTTTAATTTTCAAAAACAAAAAAGTAGTTTTTAACAACAGAAAACAAACAAGCCCTAAAATTGCCATCTTTCAATGGGTCTCCAAATGAAAGTATCCTCCCCACTCTCAACTCTCAGGATAGCAACGTGGATAGGGATCCAAAGTTCCATTCTTTTCACATTCCATCTCCCTCCTAAAGTATAATGAGCAACACATTCATTTGCATCGTAAGAAACTCAACACCTCATAAGTATAGCCTTCGATTTGTGTCTTATAAGAAAAATAATGTTAAGAGAGTTTTCCTCAAATTGGAGTCTAATATGAATTAAATCCAGATTATTTGGTTTTTTTTTTTTTTAAAGCTAACCATATCTAAAGTCAATTCATGAATCATAACATCTCACTAAATTGATTTAACAAAACAGAGTTTATAAATTATCCCAACATATTATATTACATATAGTGAGTAATGCTATATTATATACACATGATACCTAGACTTCCAATTACTTACAACTGTAAGTTGTCTATTCATCATTCAAAAGTGCAAACTGGTCCATATGGAAACAGCATACATAGCATCACTCTGTCTTTATTTTAACTAAGCATCAGGAAATCTCCTTTCAGGTTGGTATGAAGCAAGAACTTGGAATTTCCTCCATGGCTCTAAGCGGTTATGAAGCCACCACTATTTCTCTTCCTCCTTGATGAGCGATTGGCATAAAACTGACCCTCTTCTGCAATTTCTGGAAAGTTCAGGAAAAAAAAAAACAAATTAGTGGTTGCAGATTCTCCCAAATATTTGACCTTAAGATTTAGTAGCAGGAGATAAGTACAAACAATTCCATGACAAGTGCAACTTTGATGTGCATAGCCAACAAATTGAAAAGGACCCAGCATCTAACATTTAGGCATGGCCTGTCTACAAAACTAGAATTCACACTATGAATGAGAAGAAAATTTGTATTGAGCCAGTTTATATATAAATTTATTATATTAAATTATGGGTTTATAAATAATTAATTAATCATAAGGAATAATCAAGAGATATAGTGTGAGGCTTACTATGAAAGTGCTAGTAGTGTATTTATATTGAATTATTCCACTTGTCAAAGACAAAGTCTACCTAATACTCCTTCTATGTCAATCTTGCTCCTCTGCTTTCTGAATTTTCAACAAAATATTGACTTAATGGATCACCTTTTGATAGGGAATTTAGATTCACTCATCAAGTTGGCCTTTAATCTGTCTCTCGCAAGTTACAGACAATTCACCTTATAATTTCTATGATTGTTCTGACAGTACTTTTTTAACTGAAGGCATGAAAATTCTGAAACTTTAAATGTTCTGGAAGAGGAAACTTACTAACATGAGTATGACAAATTCTAATATTATGTTAATCAAGATTCTAAAACAGACATATACGTCAGAAAATGTTCTTGATTAGGTGGAATTTCATTTCTGCCATTTTCTCAAATGAAAACGATTGCAATGGTTTGGATTCTAATAATTTAAAGAAGTAGGAACTAAAATGTCATGCATATGATTGCATCCATTGGTCTCATAACTTTGGTTAAAATCTAGGAGCATATTTCATGATTTCATCAAATCTAAAACTTCTTTTCTGCTAAAAGCTATGTCACAAAATTAAATGACCAAAGAAGCATATCTGATCAATCATGAAGTGCAAATCTGATCGGGAAAAAAAAATCATGAAGTGCAAATGCTCTGCCTAACAAATTTCCAAAAGCAATAATAACATGTGATGTGATAAAATCTAAAACTAAATCTAAAACTTATTGTCAGCTAAAAGCTACATAAATATGACCGTTAAGGCATGAAGGATTCGAAGTTATCTTTATTGGAATCCTAGAAAACTTACTTCACGTGGCTTGTTACTATCTCCAACTCTGCTTCTACCAACCTTCAAATGCACCTTCTGCTCTATCAGCTCCCCACTTTCCTCACTTTCATTCTCACTGTCTCTACCGCTGCCGCTGCCGCTGCTGCTGCTGGTGGTGTGCGTGGCCGTGGTGGAGGCCGTGGCAGTGGCTGAGGCCGAGGTGGCAGCCATGTACAGGCCCATAATCCTCTGTGCTGCTTCAGCTTCATCTTTGCTTTCTCTAATCAACTTCTCAACCTCTGCCTTTGGAAGCTTCAACTTGAGCTTCATCTTACCGTTCTCAGACCCCTCCTTGGCCATAGTATCACTAACCTGCTTCATGATGGAAAGGTCAGAAGCAGACCTCCTAGCCAGCATTAAGTTCTCAAGGCGATCTTTGGCACTCATGTTGATCCCAGAACGGATTCTCCTAGGAGGAGCCTTCCCTTTAGGAAGCTCCACGAGAAAATATAGCCTCTTTGGCTCCAAATTCTTGTGTGCTTCCAAAGGCTTTGCTCTAGCACCATAATGCTTCACTGCCTCAGAATCCAGCAAAACAAGACCTGGATAATTCTTCAGCACATCCCCAGCTTTCACTGGGGTCTTCAGCTTCATTGTCTCTCCATCAATTTTCATCACCTTTGTGGTCTTGTTACCCCTTAAACTGTTCCCCATTTGGTCTTCCTTGGGTCTGTGAGATACAACAACAGAGGAAACACAAAGTACAGAAAAAATGGGTCCTTGGAGTCTGATGAATACCAACAAAGACGAGCAAAATTCCCGGGGTCTGTGAGATGCAACAGAGGACAGACACAGTACAGAAAAATGGGTCTTTGGAGGCTGATAAAAACACAAAGAAAGCTACTTCTTACAAAGGAGCCAAATTATAAGGGCTTATTATTAACATTAGGATGAGAGAGAGAGAGAGAGATGGTGGGTTGTGGGACAGAGACATGGTTTTATGGGTGGTTGTTGATATAAGGAGGGGTCCTTGGTCAATAAAGAAGGCATTTTTTTGAATACCCGACAAGTGTTCGACGAAAATCCTGAACGAGAAATTGAATAAATTGGTAAAATCACTGTACTACGTAGCCTTTCGCTCTCAATAGGGCAAATAATATAGGAATTTTTTTTTTTAAAAAAAAGGAAGAAGCACATGTCGTACTTTGAATTGAAAAAGCCGTTGCTACTGTTCATTTCTCTCACGGTTTCAACTTTCAACTACCATAATTTCCTTCTTCAAAGGGAGCGGCCAGTCGCAACTCGCAACATTTCAGGAGTCACTATCTCATATTTTCAAGAACAAATATCTTCCAATCACGACACAATTAATGAAGATAATCAGGTTATGTTGTGAATTGCATGAATTTCATCAATAATTAACGAATCAGTGAGAAACGCTAATCACGGCGACGTTTTATCATAGGTTTGGCCCGGACAAGTTTTCTTGTTCCTGCTAGCTAATCTTGATTCTTGAGAGATCATAATTTAAGTTGATTTTTTAATTAAATTTTAAATATTTTTTATCAAATGTTTAATAAAATCATTGTTGTTAAATTTGTTGTTTTTTCCTTGAAAAAAATAGTAGCATAAGCATATAATATAGCTATTTAGAAAATTACTTAGATGTTGTGTTTTTGTGTAAGTTTAATTCATATTCAATTTATTTGACCTTGTTTTGTTAGTGTATACGAAAAATCAAACAATGAATTTCGCCACGAGGTTTTCATTCTGTAAATAATCGAAGATGATCTCAATTTAAGTAGAATGGTTTTTTTTTTTTTCTTTTCTCAATCCATACAATCTAGAAACGAAAGACCTGACAAAACTAAATGTGAAAAGGACCAACTATTTTTTAAAAGTAAAATTATTTAGCTAATAGCTTTCAAGCATATAAAATGGAAAACTATTGACTATATATTTTTTTAAGGGTTTATTTTTAAAGCGGATAATTTATATTTACGAAAAAGTGTTATGATGCATCATAATACTAGTATAACATTTATTCTATGTGTAGTTTTTTTTAAAATTTATTTGATCATGCAATGGTGTGTGTTAAATATCAGTTCAATTATATAAATTTATATTTATTTTATCAACAAGTAAATTTTATTTTGTTTGATTTTACCAAAAATAATGATTTTAAGAAATTCTCCTACGAAAGTTAGTTTTTTTTGTCGTTAGATTCAAATAATAGTTACTTTAAGATTAAGAGAAGATATTCTCTTCAATAGAAAAGGGTTAAGATGTTAATTTCTCACTCATTTTTTTTCCAAACACACTAAGCACCTTCAATTCAAGTTAAGGGTTTCATTAAACATCCATTAATTTGAATACTAATTGATTGAAAAACTTGAAAAATCCTAGTAAATTGCAAATAAATACCTTAAGTTAGTCATTAAATTTTTGAAGAATTTGCATGACATGTAAAGTGTGTGTAGGAAATTATAACTAGAAATAATAGTTAAATTATTAAATATTAAAATATTAATAGTTTAAAAAAATATAAAAAAGTAAATATAATATTTTTTTAATTACTTACTGATATTGTTGCCAAAACACAATAGTTAGACAAAGTAGTTGATTAAAATGATATTTTGATCTTTTACATGATTAAACAAATAACATTAATCTCATAAAATTTGTTTGTAATTTAGCATACTTAATCAATATTTTTTATAGAGTGCTTATTTATAATTTTTTAAGATTTTTTATGTAATTTTGAGAATTTTTATAATTTTCTCAGTTAAATAACAATCAAATTAAAATATGTATTACAGAGGAATGACATTGTTTTGTTTTTAATATATAAAGGTCACATTGCACCACCTCAATATGTTTCAAAATAAGTTGAGAGAGGCAAATCAGCACCTTTTTTTTTTTTTTAAGTAAAGAATAAACCCAGCTAATAGCATATATTATCTTTCTCGAAGTACTAAAAGTAAAGGGGTTGACATCTTTCAATTAAGTTCTACATATATAACAATTATAATTTGAATCCCAGCCATTTGCATAAGTGACTAGAGATACAATGCAAATGAACACTTTAACCTTTTTTAAAAAAAGTTAAATAATAAATTGCATAAGTTTTAGGAGCGTTTGAAACCTAAATTTATTTTTAATATAATAATTTTTTAAATTTTTAAAAATGATTCAATGTTACATCTACCGTTAACTATCATTATTAGTTGATGAGCAAATGACAGAAAAGAAAATTAAAAACTATAAAAAATAACCAATAATTTATAATGTTTTTTTATCATTGACCAATAATTTATAATGATTTTATCTTTGTATGTAAATTTTGGTCCTTTTATGTAGTTTTTTATTCATTTTTTGTAATTTTTGGTATCATTTTTTGATCAAAATAATTAAAATTAACTTTTGTTAATAATAGGGGTAAGTAGGGGTGTTCAGTCTGGACCTGTCCCGACTGGCCCAGTATCGTCCTGATCATCGGGACGGGTCTTGTCCCGGTCCAAAAATAATCGGGACGGGATTTTACGGGACGGGACAGGAAAGGGGTTCGGGACGGGACGGGACACGGGATTACCATCGGGACGTCCCGTCTCGTCCCGAATATTATATATATTATTTTGTTTTAAATATATTGATTATATTAATATAATTTATACTTATATTAATTATTCAATTATAATTTTAATACTTACAATTCTTATTTAAAACTAAAGTTTTTTTATATTGATAATTTTAATGGCATGGAGTAAACATGGTGATATCTTTTTTATAATATATTAATTATATTAATATAATTTATTCTTATATCTATCTATTTAATAACTTTTATTTATAATATATTTCTTGCTTATTTTTAGAAGAGTAATTAGCTTAGTACATCTTCATTAAAGTAGAAGAACAATGATTTGATATTGTATTTGACTTGCCTATTGTTGTTAATCTTATAACATAAAGATCACTTATATTTGTTATTATAATATGTAGTTGTGATTAATATAATTCAATAACTAATTTTAAATTATTTTTTATTTATGTGCTTGTGTTGTTTTGATTTTAAACTTAACAAATTATTATGATTTAAAATTTTAATGAACGTTATTGTCCATATCTTTTTTCGACATTATTCCATTTATCGGGACGACGGGACGTCCCGATCTTGTCTCGGTCCCGTTCCGACTCTTAACGGGGCGGGACGACTTTCGGGACAGGACGGGACACGGGACCAAAATTCAGTCTCGATCTTTTTTTCGGGACGGGACACGGGACTGGGGTGTCCCGGTCTCATCCCGTCCCGTGAACACCTCTAGGGATAAGAATAATATTGCATCATTTTAAAAAATTGAAGAAAAATATTACAGTAAAAATGAATCTAGGATTTTAGATGTTGCTGCATGTATACTTGGAACTATATTAAAAAAAAATAAGATGGAACAATTATTTATAAAATTGGTATATTTAATTAGACTACGGTAATTAATTGCTTGTTTCTACTATCAAAAACAAAAGATTGATTTTAGTTCAACTTCCACATCCAATATAAGATTCCTTATAGCAAGTAATTTTAAATACATTTGTTAGTCTTTTTTTAATAATCAAACTTACTCTGGTTTAATTAATTTCTGCCTGATAACTAGCTCAGTTAAATTTCATTATTTTAAAAATATACTCATCATTGTGTGTGTGTGTGTGTGTTTAATGCCCATGTGTGTATGTATATATTTATATAAATATAAATGTGTGAGGACGCTTTACTTGTTGAATAAATTGCCTTTTTAAAAAAAAAAACAAGTGTGTACATTTATGGGTGGGTATATAATATACATGTCTTAATTTAATTAAAAATAAACATTTTAAATATATAAATTTTTTGTTAAAAACAAAACAAATAGAGGAGAAAGAGTGACGGTGAAGTACAAAAGGTTGGGTCCAATATGATAGTCTGCTCGTCAACTTGGAATAATTTTCAAAAATGACGTAGGGCCTCAAGACCATGCATTTAGTTTAATTTACTAATATACCCTCCTACTTTTCCTCCACTTTTTTAAATGGTAATTCACTTTATACATTGTTCTTGATTTAGAGGAAAAGCTATATCAGTTTTTTTTTTTTTTTTATACATCGGAAACAAAACTATATTATTTCAAACTAATCTATTCTTTGAAAGATGTTTTTTTAAAATTTATATCATGTCTTGTAAATTTTTTTATGAATCTTGGATAATGGATATTCCTAATGTGATATGGAGAATATTCTCCAATTAAAAACTATAAAAATACCTAATTGATTCTAACTAACCAATCGTGAACATTCTCTTTAAAATTTACTTTATTTTTAACTTTGGAAGCAACAAAATGACATTGGTTTTTTTAATAAAAATTTAAATAAATATTGATTGTCTGAAGAGTTAAGAAAACAAGGGTAAAGATATATTTTTTGCATATGAAGTATTCTATGAAGAGTGTCTAACTCCATAAACTGTTTATTAGAATAATTTTATTTTTAAAGTAATTAAAATAGAGAATTTTTGTCATTACTATCAAATTTTTAATGTTGACTATTAGAAATATTAAAGGAGACTCCAATGTTGACGACTAGAAAATTTACTGGAAAAGACAAAAATATTTTATTTTAATTATTTTCAAGGTAAAATTATTCTAATAAATAATTTAGGGTGCTAGATATTTTTCAGAGAATATTTGAAGGGAATCAATGCATCTTTGCCCCCAGAAAAAAAAAAAATCTAACTTAATGTAAATCAATTGTGTTGACTTCTTAAAATTGATTTGGTAGGAATAAAATGAAAAGAACCAACTAAAAAGAGTTGGGTCCAATTTAAAGAAAGCATGATTGTCTCTAATAGTAGGACACTTATTGATAATAAAATTATGGAAAGGCCCTATTAATTATTTTGATTATTGTAGGGTAATATTGCAACTTTACATTTTTAAAATTTTAATCTTATTAAATGTTGAATAATCTTTAAAAAAATAAGGGGAAAAGTTAGAGAAAGGAAGAATTGAAAAATAAAAAGAAGAAACAATTATAATCCATGATCATATGTTATAAAAATATTCGTTATGAATAATCTTAAACTTCAAACTTATTTTTAAAAATAAAAAGGTTTTTCATTTCTTTTGATGGAGGTTTTCCATTTTTTTTAAACAATAAGTTAAAATATACCTTTAATCCGTTAACTTTATACTCCCTCCGTTAAAAAATATAAGGTATTTTTTGAGGAATTAAATATTTAAAAATATAAAAAAATTTAATCTTTCAAGGTTTAATCATTACTTTTTTTTCAAAAGTGTCTTTATTAATAATGACTTTATATTTATTATAAATATTTAATAGGAGTAAATATGGAAAGATAACGTTAATTGAAAGTTGGCAACTATTTTATTGAGGTGTGAAATTTAATTAAAAATGTCTTATATTTTTTAACAGAGAAAATATAATATTTTATTTTTATTTTTTAATTTTATAAAGTGTCTTTTTAAAAAAGTTTTAAAAATCAAACTAAATTGAACTGGCCGGTTTAACTGGTTGGATCAAGAACCAGCCCTCAATTCGGTCTGACATATAACCAAAATTGGAGAAGTATAAAACCGGTTAAAGATCAGACAAACCAGTCAAAAACCGGATAAACCGGTAAAAGCTAACCATTTTTATGTTTAATTCGAATCAAATAAAACAAATTAAAAAAACTCAGACAAAAATTACACTTTTGGGGCTTTGGGCCAAGAGTTGTCATTTGAACAAATCACACCTCAGCCTTCGCTGCCACCGGGAAGCGAGAAGATGATCCCCCACCCCTTTTATACGAAAGCTATGCCTATCAACTCCTCCCACTTACACGTTGTCGGACCTCAAAATCACACCTCTTCTCCAGTTTTCTTTCTTCTTCTCCTTGTTTTTTTTTTTGTCATATTTTTTTTTGATGTCTGATTATTCTTTTTTAAAATTAACATATTTTCTTAATGTAAACATAAATATATTATATTTATACTTCTAATTATTTACCTCTATTTTTTATTTTAAACTTTATCTTTTTAATTTAGTTTTGATTTTGATTAACCTTCTAAAAATAATTAATAAGATGTCACTTTCTTTATAAACAAATATGTGCCCTTGAATCTTAAACAAATTTAGAGTCATTTTGATAACATAAGATTAATTTCATTTTATAAATTTAACCTTCTGAAATAAAATTTTATAAATTGTCACTTTTAATGTAATATCTAACATATAAAATTAAAAATATAGTAAATTAATCACATCCTGTTCGACCATAGTCCAACTATTGACTCTTAAACCAGTACTTTGACCAGTTCAATAATCAATCCGATTTTTAAACCTTGCTTTTTAATCATTTAATTCTAATACTGTTAGTTTCATCACACAAAAAAAAATATATTAAAATTTTAAATATTAATCATAAAAAATTATCAAATATTGATATATTAAGTCTAATTCTTTTAAAATAACAATGATTGACATAAAAAATAATTATTTAAAACTAAAAATGTTAGGATTAAAAACTGTAAATATACTTTTTAAAATTAAATGATCAAATTAAAATTTTATATAAAATTAGAGGATCAAAAGTGTACTTTAGCCAAAATAATATGATTCTTGCGTCACTTTCGCTTGTTATGATTTTAAATTGAATGGTGTAATTAAATAATTATAGAAAAATAATAAATAAGCTAAAACTTTGGGTCCTCTAATTTAAGGTTTTAATTTAATCCCTCATTTTTATAAACTATCTTCTCAATTCTTTCATCCTAACACCATTATAATTTCAAATGATTATTTTTTGTGTAAAATATTATTATTTTAAAAAAATAAACATAATATATCAACATTTGAGAATATTTTTTCAATATTTAAAAGTTAAATATAAAAATATTTCGTGATGAAACTGATCATTTTAGGGTTAAATGACTAAAAATATACTTTATAAAATTAAGTTTTAGTTATACATTATTATCTTGAACTTTAAATTATGTACACATAACCTCCTTAATCTTTGAAACTTTATAATGAATTCCCCCAACTCTTATGTTTATGTAGATGACTATATATGATTAATTTTATACATTAATTATCACATATAACTTAAAATTTTGGGAGTTATTCGTATATTAATTAAAGTTTGAAGGCTTAAATGAACACAAAAATAAAGTTTAAAGGATATATAATTAATGATTACGGGTTATTTACATAAACGTAAAAGTTCAAGAAAGTTTATTATTAAGTTTTAAAGGTTAAGGGGGTTATTTGTATATAGTTTAAGTTTGAAGGAGTTTTGTGTGTAAGTTAAACCTAAATTAAAGGACAAAATTAAAATCTTATGTGAAATTAAATGTCTAAAACTATATTTTGCCTGATAAATAAGGACCTTTTGAAGACACTAATGATAATTGAAAGGCTGAAATTATTGAAATGACATAGAAAGACTATAATCCTTACATGAAAATAAAAAAATGATTTTATAAAATTGTTCTTATCATTAACTAAATAATTTAGCCAAGGGAAAGTCCCTCATAAATTTAAGAAATGTTAGTTGTGAATTTAAAAAGGTAACTTATGAATTAATAGAATATTAACTATGAATGGACAAACATTCATGATTTATACATCATACGTCACCTATAAATTTAAAGATAGTTACTTTAAATTTTAGGATAATATCACTTGTGATTTATAAAAGTTAATTTTGAATATAAAAATGTCACTTTTGAATTAATAAAAAGTCAACTGTAAATTTATAAGTAGTCTCATGAATTTATACATCTTCACTTGTGAATTTTAAAAAAATTACTTGTGACTCTTTGGAAAAGCAATTGTGAATATACAGATATTTTCTTGTGAATAAATGCATTATCACTTGTGAATTAAAGAACAATTACTTGCAAATCTGTGAATAATCTTAATTATAAATACTATCTGATTTAGAGATTCTCTTATATTTTCTAATATCTATTAACAACTAAATTTTTATAAGTTTAGAAATAACTTTCCTCAATTTCACAAGTAATAATGTATTTATTCATTTACAATTAATTTTATTTAAATTCATAAACAATTTTTTAATTTATAACCGACTTTCCTTGACTAAGTTGTTCGTTTGGTGATAATGGTAGTTTTGTAAAGTCATTATTTTAATTAAAAAAACGAACCATCCTCTTTCCATTTCATTTTAATAATTTGGGGTTCAATTATTATTAATGTCATTCTAAGGAACTTATTTTATGTTTTCTCTTCAATTATTAGATCTAAGTTCACACACCCACCAGCAACGCAAGGGTATGATATTTTGATCCCAATAGGGGGTACTAAACAAATTAATAATTAATATTTTTTATAAAGTCAACAACTATTTAAAAATCACACAAAGATGTATGTATATGAATAAAAAAATTTTTTGACAAACAATAATCTGCTCTCTCTCTCTCTCTCTCTCTCTCTCTCTCTCTCTTGCAAGTGAAGACAAATCCACCAAACAATTTTTTTTACTTAAAAAATCCACCAGTTTTGCTCTTTCTTTTTTGATTTTGCATATTAGAAAGAAATAATTGCAAAAAGAAGAAACAATGACACTCCTTGATCATATGTTAAAAAATATTCATTACCACTAATCTTAGACTTCAAAAATATTTTAAATAAAGTTTTTTTCCGTATTTTTCTCAATGACATTATTTTCATCTCACTTTCTCTTATTACTTTACTCTTTTTCAAATAGAGAAGGTCATAGACACAGCATCGCAACAAATAATTAACCAATTCATAACATGAAATTAAGATGTTCCAGCATTAAGTACTTTAATACTTTATATTGAAGGATGTAATTGACTAACAAGACCTGAGTTCAAATCTCAATTATATATATATATATATATATATATCATTTACTGAAAATTTTCAGCAATTCATAATGGTATTGAATTTCTTATCTCAATAAGAGGTATTAAACTAAGGATCACACCCTGGCAAATTACTAATTAATAAATTTACATTTTATAAAACAAGAGCAACATATTAATACACACTTAAACATGTACGAATGAAAATAATTTTTGGACCAACAATCACCTACTTGCCCTTTGATTTCGTTTGCATGTGAAGACAAATCCACCCAACAATATTTATTTAAAAAATACAAGTTTTTACATAATATTTTTCACTTGATTTTGATGGGAATCCATCGCAATCATGAAGTCTTAAAATAAAAAATTGCAACATATAGATATATGACTTGATTGTATTTAGAACTTGAATATATTGGTCCATTTGGTTGAACATAATTCCATTAAAATTATTTGGTTGTATTTATTCAAATGGGTTTGAACCCTTCATTTACTCTTGTTGGGCGACGAATACTCTCCTACATAAAGATTAGAAAGTCCATAAGAATTGCATATTTGAACGACTTGTAAAGCCCATTTTGGTGCAATTTGGTTAATGGAATTATAAAAAAAGAATTAAGAAAAATCAAATTCTTGAGAGATGATCAAATATTTGAAGAATTCATTATTTTATCTATTTTTGGGCCAAGGCATTATTTCATCTATTCAATGAACGTTTCAAAGCTTCTACACAAATTACTATGCTTCAATTTCAATCTATAACCAGGCTTTTGCAACTTATTATTAGTTGACCGATTCCTCCAACACTAAACGAGTATTATAATTTTTTCAATAAAATTATTATTATTATTGTACTATATATATATATATATTTTAACTAAATAAAAATATTTTGTCGTTCAATGTTAAAAAGAAAGTCATATTAAGTTTTGACAACAATTTTTATTTCTTTGGCCTAATTATTATTTATTTTCAGCTTATGAAAATAATATTATTATTTAATAGATAAAAATTAAATAACATTAAAAGTATGTATTAAATTTCATAAGAGCTTGGTGATAATTTAAAATAAAAATATTAAATTTGAAATGCCTAAGCAAATTAGTATAATTTACTATTATTGATTATTATGAATCAACGTTTGAGTTGTTCCAAGTTTCAGAAAACAAGTGCCCTATATTGTCCTTCACCTTCCTTCAAGAAGGGGTGGCTCCGTGGACTAGGGGCTAATCTTATCAAGCCTTTTTTTAAATGATAATTAAATTTAAAAATTATAATGAGATAATATATTATAGATCTTCATCCTTCAATAAAAGCACACAAAAACAAAGAAAGTCAAACAAAAAGGATGAATTATGATTATACATTTATCCTTTCACCTTTTTTCCTTGTCCTAGATTGAGATAGTGTTATATTTCAATTATTGGTGAAACAACATAGTCAAATCATAATCAAACTTATAAATAAAGTGTTTTATTAAATTAGTTAAAATATTTATTTAATCAGATAGATTGACTCAAATTTTCATATTATGATTATATTACTATTGTTCATTAGTTAGTTTTCTTTTTAATTTTTTATTATTTTATTTCTAGTATGAGAATGAATAATAGAAAACATAACATGATAATTTGAGTCAACCTACCAAATTGAATTGAGAAATTGTTAAACCAATGTTTGGACAAGTTTAATAAAATGCTTTGTTTATGATTGGTTTGATCACTGTTGATTCTTAAACTATTATCTTCTCCGGTTATTTTTTAATATATTGGTAGAAGACTCTAATTTAAATATTTAATTTTAAAGAAACAAGAAGAGATACTAGTGTGTGCAGTAATCTTGATAATAATTTCTTCTTTTGTTTCTTTTCTATGGCCAAAATTTTATTATTAATTCATTCTTCTTTTTATCAATAGGGTTGGTCTAATAAAAAGGAATTAGTCTTTTACAATGTGACAAATCAATATTTGAAAACCTATTAAAAAAGTGACTACATTTAATATTTGATCCTGTTTCAAACATAGTTATTTCTAACAGAAAAATACTCGTTAGCAATAAAAAATTTTGTTCCTCTTTTATTTTCACATTATAATTTTTTAAAAGTATTTTCTTATATATTTTTATGATATAATTTTGAAAAATTATAATTCATTAATCTTTTCCTAATGGCATACCCAGTTCTTTCGCAGCATACGATTTGAAAAGGAATTGTGGTCTATTAAGTATTAACAAGACGACAACACCTAATGATACGTGTCAAGAGTATGAGAAAATTTGGAGTTATACTCAAATTTTTTTTTAATATAACCTGAAACTGCATTATCTAATCAAAAAAGATTACAAGCATTCAAAGTTTTTCGAGGGCCTCTCTTATCATTCGCCACCTCTTGTTAGAGAGGAAGGAATAATCAAATATACAAAAATTAGTGTTTAAACTATATGAAAGCCTAGTTAAATGGTTAGCATACATATTACATATCACATTCTCTAAATAAATAACAATCAAAAGATACAAAAATTAACATCAAAAATCAATCCCTATGATGCATCATACGTGTGTCTTCAATAATGTTTTTGAGAGGATGTATCATTTTGCAAAACCTTGGAGAAGAGAGCAACATGTCATGAAACCATTGCTCTCTCTCCAAAAGATTAACCCATTAGAACATGTAGTGCATCCATTTATATAGTTAGGACTCTTCTCAAGTCTTCGATGTGGGATATAACAACTTTCCCAACTAATCCATAATGTTCTCATTACGAGTGGCCCACCAACTAGTCAAACTCGGGCCTAACTGTAATTCCATTTTTTTAGAAGACCCTTATTTTCTCTCCAAAAAGTTAACCTATTAAATGTACTGCACTGCACTCACTTATATAGCCATAACTCTCCTCAAGTTCCTCTAATCTGAAACATAACAAACGGCCCCAATACAATTACAATAAATGAACACCATCTTGAAACCATTAACCCAGCATAGGTTTAATTAAACCATGAATAATGCCTAGTACCTTTGCTAGTGCGGGCGAACATTGATAAGTTTACAACTAAACCTCCTAAACCAATTTAGGCCGAGCTTAAGACTATGATATGTGTGTGTAGTTCAAAATTGTATAAATCTATGTAGAGTCAGTAATTTGAGTAGGTCGAATTTATTCAAGACAAGCTTAATTTAGGATGTGTTCATTTGGATTAGACTTAAAATACCAAAACATAAAAAAACTCACATAATCAAGCTCGACTTTAACACCTCAAGTTTTTAGGTTAACTTGAATACTTGAATCGCTAATATGTAACCATGAATGTTTAGTTTGTTGAAAAGTTGTCGTTATGTCCCAAATTAACCATTCAGGGGGAGAGTAATAGTGATTGGTCAATTTCTGCCATTAGATGATGATTTTACTCATACAAGCCAACCCGAACGGCAAGTGAATAGCCCATCCATTGGACCTCAAGCATCCGAAATTGTTCTTTCTCATGTTTTCAGACTTGTCCGCACTGTTAAGAGACTTCGAAACACCAGTTCCAAATCTGAACAATACTTGTTCCAAAATCTGAAACTCACTCTAAATCTTCTTCCAGACCTGAACCAACCCCAAATATCTCTCACAAACTTGTTACTGAACTAGATACCAATATTCCATAATTATTCCATAATTACTGAACTAGATATTCACTCTAAATAATTATTCTGAAGGAGCAAGAATCTCATAATTATTCCAAGGCAAAACCATGACCTCCTAGCCAAGACCAGTCTTGAAAATCTACCATGACTAATTGCTCTTTTCTTTTTTTTTAAAAAAAAAAGGCAAAAGTTGTGCACAGAACCCATTAGCAGGTATGTTTCCTGCGACCGACTCAATCCTCAGTTTAAGGTTTTTGTGGCAAATATTGATGGGGAGGAAATTCCTAGAACTTTTGATGAAGCCATATATAATCCAAAATGGAAATTAGCAATTGATTAAGAATTGAAGGCTCTAGATAAAAATAAAACTTCGAAAATTTGTTGAATTACCTAAAGGAAAGTCTATTGTAGGGTGCAAATGGGTTTTTTTACCAAACATTTTAATCCTGATGGCAGTGTTAACAAATATAAACTAAGGTTGGTCACTGAAGGGTTTGCCCAACCTTGTGATAGTGACTACCGAAAAACTTTTGCCCCTGTTGCTAAACTCGATACCTTTAATGTCTTGTTTTCACTTGAACTTGAATTGGCCCTTGTATCAATTACATGCCAAAAATTCCTTATTGAATGGTGATATAGAGGAGGATGTGGATATGGAGATAACTTTGGGATTGAAAAGTGAAGAGAATGTGAACAAAGTTTGGAGGCTTCAAAAATCTTTATATGGGTTAAAGCAATATCCCCTATCAAGCTGACCATACTTTGTTAAACATAATAGTTCAAAATTGACTCTGTTAATGGTTTATGTAGATGATATAGTGTTGACAAGAGATGACACTGAAGAGATAGCTAGACTAAAGCAAAACTATCAAGAGAATTTGAGATGAAAGATATTGAAAATTTGAAATACTTCTTTGAGTTAGAGATAACTCGGTTATTTAAGAGACCTAAGGTCTTACAAATAAAATATATTTTGGTTATACTCTATTAATTCACCAACTTAAAAGGGAATGTTAAAAGTGGGCCTAAGTTAACTAAGCCCATTTACCTTATAACCCTAACCTAAGTATCTTTATTTTATACATGCGCATTTACAATCTTTATATTCTGTAATTATTTAAAAAGATTATAGAATATCCTCCTTTTATTTCTCTTTATTTTGTCATTATCGAGGGAGGACTATTTTAGGGGATTACATATGCTCCTTTGCTCCTATATGTATCAACTCTCTTGAAGGAATAAGATATATGAATTTGCACTAAACAATTCTCACTCTTCCTAGCACGTTATCCATAGTTTACCTTAAAAGTTGTCTTAGATACTTGCATAACATGCAAAGTCATCTAACTAGCACGTTATTTAAGCTACCTTGTTTTACTTATCCATGTGCGAGTTCTAGATCACATGTTAATGCCTCTTGCTTAGCATGTTATCTAGAATTGAGCAATGAGCAAGACAGGCTAGCCAGAGTGGGTGCTCATAGCCAGCCTATATAACTCAAAATGAGCATGGGCTAGCATGTACACATAACCAATCCATTTTGACCCGTTGAAAAACAAGCTGGGCTAGCCCGTATGGATTAAACCAGGTTGGACGAGCCAATTTTCACTTGCAAAATCATATATTTATATAAAAAAAATATGATAAAATCATAAGAGTAGAAGTTCAAGTTGCAGATCTAGAACCCAGCCAACAAATTTACAGATATATATAAAACGAACCAACATGAAAGATCTAGGATCCAACCAACAAATTTGTAGATCTAAAATGAAGCCAATAGAGAGACAAGCTACAACCTACAGGTCGAATAAATACAGGGGAGACAAGCTACACGACATCAACAGGAAGTGATGGGTGAGGGAATCACAATAACTCTGCAAGTTTTGAGGTAATGGCGACAATGACTCCATGTGTCTGAACTCTAGATCTAAAATGGAAGGATGTGATGCGAGGTTTTAAAGTCTGAAGAAGAAGAGGAGCTCCGTTCAAGTTTGAGGTCTTGAGGGAGGAGTGCTATAACATCCTAAACTTTTTTTTTTTTTTTCTCTAGATGATAAATTAATTATAAGCAATTTTAAGATATATGAAGGGAATTTTGAGGCACAGGAAATTATTGAACATTTATTGAAAAATTTAAAACTTATAAATAAATAAATAATTTAAGAAAGAGAATTAATTGATTATGAGATCCAAAAATTGATTTTATTTTATGGTAGTTAAAATATATAATATAATTAGTTGAGAAAAGAAAATTTCTTTAAAATAGAATAAATTATAAGAATTTGATTTAAAAGAATAAACGGACGCATAAAAAAGACTTGGCGATTGATTGAGAATAATAGATAAAACATATAAAAAAATAGTGTGTGTATTTATGAAATATATATATATATATATATCTTATAATTTATATTATACAAATAATACAATAAAAGAAAAGGGTTTGGCGTGGGCAAAGGCCCACTCCAATCCCAGTAATTATACCTCGGAGACACGCACACAAACACAAATTGCACAGTTCATTCTGCGGCCGACCAAGAGAGTAGCTGAGAGAGAGCCGTGTGCGAGGTAACGAGGAAAGTTAGAACTGGTAAAATTAGTTATTTCAAAAGTAGTTTGAGGATTTATAAAATCATATTTTTACTGAGAGCTCTTACTACTTAATTTATTGTGTGGCTTCATGTAAGCTTAAAGAAAACAAGTAACTTAGGATTTTCTAAGTGTGTGCCAACTATATTTGTTGTTGTAACTTGTACAAGTATGCTCCTATATGTTTTGTCTAATTGAGTATGATACATGTAAATAGATTATATGATAAGTTGATGAGAAACTGTAAATAATGTGACTGTGAAATTTAATAAATAACTTTAAATCGATCAACCATGCTTGTGATTTATTGTTATGATTATATGAGGTACTATATTTCTTTTAAAGCTTGTCGGTATGCATTCTGATTCTTGTATTTGTATGCCATGCATTGGTGATAGGCTAAGGAGATAATGATGATGATGATAATGTTGATTTACACATGATGTTTGCCTTCATTGCGCATACAATGGTTGGCTTTCTCTTTTTAAAATCTCATTCCTCAATACTTACTTAACTAGGTTTGTAAAGGGAAAACATGAGACAATGACACCTCCTGATTAAGTTCTTTAAGGAGGAGAGCCATAGTCTAGGGCTTGGGTTCTATACATCTAGTCAGATATATCTTGAGCTTCGGGGATGCTTTGGTCAGTCCAGTAAGTGGGCTAGATCGTAGATAAGCCTATGGCTCCGGTCAACGGTATAAGGTGAGACAGAGCAATAAGGGATTTTTTTTACATATAATCATATGTTGCATATAACTATTATGAATGAAGGTTTAAATTGTTGTGTTCATAATTTAATAATGATGATGAAATTATATGTATGCATATATTATTAATTGTGCGTAGTTGTTAGTTTGTACATATATGGTGGAACTTTGAGTTACTAAGATATTAGTGCTTAGCCCTCTCTAACATTTTAGATAAGCTTAGCAGAGTAAAATGAGAAGCTTCTAGAAGCCTGGGGCTTAGCTTGAGTAAATTTTAAGTCCTATTTCAGTTTATAGAATAATTATTTGCTAATATAGGACTCATTAATCATTTGGGATAAGTTTTGAAATTATTATTATTTAGTCATGACTGAAAATGGTACTATTAATTAAGGCTTGAGACCATAGAAATTACATAACAAATATATTTAGAGTAAATATTTTAATATAAAAGTTTAAATGTTGAGATATTTATTGAAATGAATATTTAAGCATTTATGATGAGATGTGACAAGCATGTTTGCAGGCTTTAATAAACCTAGACTCTTGTTGAATAAAATATTTAATTTTATGTTCTTTTCTATCTATTATGATAGGGTGTTATTTATGGTTTTGAATAGTAAGAAAAAAATTTTATAACCTTCATAACTTTTTTTTACTAGTTTAATCATTTCTACTAAGGCTAGTTTTTAAATATCTATTTAATAGACAAAATTTTATAACCATAATAGTTCCTTAAAATATAGATTAATTATTTTCTATTATGATCATCTTTTCAAAGTCAATTTGAAAATTGCTTTATATCTTTATATCATGGTAATTATTGTTATCCGTTTAAATCTTTTTATTATCATAGTATTTGATTAATTTTTTAACTAGTAAGGTTAGGGTGTTCCAAGTGGAGCAGATATGGCCTTTGCAAGAGGCGTCACCTTGCCAAGGGAGGAGGGAAGAGGCAACTAGGCTGGGCGACGCGAGGGAGATGAGGGTCATCTAAGTCAGATCTCAGATCGCATACAAGAGTGGCTGAGAAGAGGAAGGCTGAGTTATTTTCCTGTAGATTTGGAGGGGGGGACGAGAGTCATCTGGTGGAAGACTAATTATTTTGCTTCAAACTTTTGCTTGTGCTCTATCCCCCGTCACAACTCACAACACAAGTGCTATGTTTTTTTTTTTTAATAATTATTTTTTAATTTTTTAAATATTTATATAAGTGCTGGAGGCTAACTCGCGAGGTAACTTGTAGCCTGTCCCACTTACATGACTTGTTAATGGTCGGTTTCTCTCTCTTAACATGCAGGTTTTTACTGGCCCATTTTAACCAGGTCTAGGTGGGAATGCTGGGTAAGTGGGTATGCCAAGTTATGGGTTGTTTGCTCAGCCCTAGTGTTGTCTAGCTAAGCGACCAAAGACGCAAAGGATTTCACTCATGCCCAATGCGCTAGACACTCTACATGGCATGTGAACTGCCTTTAACAAAGCCTTGTGCTTTAGGGAAACCCCAATAACGTGCTAGTCATCTTCCTTGGCGTGTGATTGAGTTAATTCATAATCCACTACTTTCTTTGCTATTGCAGATACTCCCTCCGTCTTTATAAATAAATATTTTTAATCAAATCACATAAATCAATAAAAATTAATTATTTAATTAAAAACACAATAACATTTCAATTTTGCCCTTAATTATTATAAATAAAAAATGAATTTTTTTAAAATAAATTAATAAGAATAGTTATCTTTTTCTCTTTTCAATTTAATAAGGGTATAATGATTTTTTATTAAAAAATATGTTAACAATTTCTTATATTTATTGATAAAAAAAATTTTAAAAGATCTTTTTACATATGAAGGCAGACGGAGTAGTGTTAGCCAACCACATTTATTAACACACAACATCACCTAGACAAAGTTTTGTGATTTACACTGCACTTAATGCGTAAAATCAACCGATCTGACATGTATTTATTGCTTTTGCATTGAGTGATTTTTCTGAATAATGTCTCATTTGTGTGTTCTAATATTTATAACGGTTATAATCTTATTTTTAACAACTAGAACTTCTTAGGAACTATACATACAACTGCATTTAAGTTGGTCGATAAGAATTTAAATGCATTCAACTGTTTTACATCTATTGCATTCAATTTGCCTATTAAAAGTTCTTATTACTTTGATTAGGCTTCACTATTGTTTATATACTCTGAGAGAGCTTTTAAACATTCAATTCTCTTATCTTTAAAGATACTCAAGAGGTGGAATCCTTGAGTAGGATTTGATAGCTTACAAATATTTTGCAAAGGTGCGTGAGAAATCAAGACAAGTTAGTCTTAGAATTGTACTGACTGCAAATACCCTATTTGCAAGAGTTAGATGAAAATATCAAATAGTTTGTCTCAAGGACTAAACGTAGGGCTTGTAAAACAAAACCAGAATAAACTCTTGTGTGCATATCCTTCTTTCCTTGATTTAAACTTTGTTTAATAGCTCATTTCTTCCTGTGCTATACTTTATCATGTTTTGAAGTTACATTGCTTTTGAGAATAGCTTTTAAAAATTTTATAACACTCAATTCACCAATTCTTGAGTGATACTCTTATCACACAAATAACACCTTAATTACCACCTTTCATGCTCTCTTTAATAGCCCTTTTAAACTTTAGATGGTCCCGGAATAATTTGAGACCATCATCCTGGTCTCAAGATTTGTTGCCCACCCCAGGTCAATTCCACAATCTCTAAAAATATTCACACTTTAGACCCCGGAAAATTAGAATCTTTTTAATCCCTGCTAACCTCTGACCATTTCTTGGGCCTCCATATCTCATGTCATATTTTATGCTATAAATTTTTAAGATGTTAAACCTTGCTTGCCCTAAACCTTCACAATATTTTTCCCAGGTTCCAGACAATTCTCTTCCTCAACATTAACAAAAAAGTAAATCATATGCAAAAAAAAAAAAAAAACAAACAAACAAACAAACAATGAGACAGCTTAATGTCCCAAAACTTCCCGTTTTCAACATGATATTGGATCATTTGAGAGAGTACTTCAGCCGCCCTAAAGAATAAGGTGAGAAGGGACCACTCGTTCCAATTGTGGGATATATTCCTGCCCAATTCAAATGTTAATGAAAATCAGCAAACAATTGCAACATATATACTCTTCCATAAGTAAAAGCCTATCATTTTCTCTGATAAAATAAGAAATAATCAGAAAAAGTGTGACTAAAAAAGTACATATATTAATGAAAAAGGAGGAAAAGAAAGGCAAAAGGACATCATACCAAAATTGAGGTATTGTCTTACAAACCACGAACCATCCCTTCACCAATACTATCAACAAGATCAGAAATCTTGCCATGAAAAATTGGATAGTCAACTTCGAGCACATGTATAGTGAAGCTAATGGATGCGCAAATTGGCTTGCCCGACAAGCTTCGAATGATAATTTTGCTATTACAATTTTCAATGAGTTACCATTTGGGCACAAAAATTGTATGATTTCTGACATGATTATTTTTCCCTGCACAGTTTTCCTTGGTCTCCTATTCCAGCATATATATAAACCTCAAACTAGTTCAAAATCATAAACCATTCAAAAACATAGGATGCTGAAAAATGTTTCAAGGAAATACGAGATACCATTGACTGTGTCAAGATCTGAGCATAGCCACCACCCCCACCCAGAAAAAAACTGAAATAAAATAGATACATGAATTATTGTTATAGATCTTATGAAAGTAATTACACTCTTTGATACATGATTGCAATAAAAGGAGATGATTGTAATAAAAGGAGAGAGAAATTGATAAGTCCTTAGGTGAGGTCTACATATAAGTGGGATTGGGTAGTTTGTAATTAGGCTATGTGAATAATGAATTCAATGGAATTGTGTTGGTCTCCTATTTCTCGTCTCTCTCTGTTCTATCATTCCTTCTCTAACCCTCCGTCTTCTTCTCTCATTTCCTATCTTTCTTTTACAATACAACAAGCCTTATCCCACTAGGTAAGGTTGGTTATGTAGATTGCACAAAGCCATTGTGAAATATAAATTGCAAAATAAGTAGACTGTGGTATAGTTTTACAGAATATGAAGGTCATGAGTCTAAACATTTACCTCATAGTGGAAGCACATCACAGCCAGGTACAAAATATACTATGCTGAAAATTGTATCAAAAATTCATTCCAAAAAATAAAAATTTCATCAAAGATACATGAGAATTCATCATTTTCTTTAATACCAGAGCAATTCCCAAAAATATCCTGAAACATAAATTAAATAGATTAAATTCTTTATATAAGTCATATGAAACTAATTACGTTATACAAGCAAATAATGAGGTAACTAAATTTCATATTGTAGCGCCAAAAAATCCCCTTTTTCTGGTAGACTTACGATGTCCAAATATTCAAATGGAAAGGTGTTGGAAGATTTCTCAACAAAAAATATTTATTGTATCATCCAAACGTTGATTGTTGAAGCATGAATTAAAACCAGCAAACCAGTAAAAATAGGTTTTGGCAGGTACAATATGTGTTATATATCATTCCGAGATTAATAAAGTGCTAAAAAAAAAATGCTACCTATAGGTTTGTAGCAACACTCAAATTTTGTTCACTTTGATGCGCATCATGTTAAGAACATATCAAAGTTCTCCTCTTTGGAATCAAGATATAAATGAGGAAGATATATGCAAGTCAGTATGAATAGAGATAAAGATTGTCAGAAACAAAGTAACAAAGATCACACCTCAATAAGCACGCACCCTCTACATTAATTCCGGTTCTTTTCCAATGACTAACCAGTCTCTAAGGCTATCAGTCAAATTCCCATGATTGTAACATCAATGTATGAAAAAATATATCTCAAGATGTTCATACATATATACCATAATAAAATTCAGCCATAGCAATAACTAGAAACGGAAGTCAGAAAGAATATGTACTCCAGTCAAGACAGCAAAAAGGGATAGTTCTGATCGGACATCAATATAGAAACTGTTCTGGCTTTTGTGCCATCATGAGATAAAGCTTCTTGTTATCGTTGCTAGTTGAAAATAAACATGCAAAATTATTTGTAATTTAAGAAGGAAGAATATATCATGAGACCACAAATATATTCATCACAGCAAAAAAAAAAAAAATTATCACGGGAAAAAAATAACATCAAGACTAGATAGAAAATAATATATTCAGTTATCACAGCCACCTCGATTGTAAACAACCTCGGACTATCCCAGTCTCTACAACTATCAGACAATTCTAATGTAATGAATCTGAGTAAACTAAAGAAATTGAGTGTTTCCAAATGACAAAATTTTTAATAACGATAACAGAGAAATAGATACATGACATACTTTAAGCACGTATTTTCTCTTGAATCCTTCAAATACAGAAACTGTTCTGGTTTTTCTGTCATCAATTGTTGAAAATATGCCTGCAACATTATTCATTCTATAAGAAAGAAAGAAAGAAAATACAAGGTGACCACAAATATATCCTTCAATGCAAAAAAAGAAAAAAGAAAAGAAGAAGAAGAAGAAAAGCAGCAGCAACTTCAATAGTAACAATTAAAAAGAAAAAAAAAATATCATATGTATAAAAAGAGCAATTACGAAGATGGAGTTATAACATACTTGAAGCAAATCTTTGTCTCTTGCTAAAAACAAAGTCAAAGCATCTAATCTAATAAAATTTAAAAAAAAAAAAAAGAATCACTGAAAATTTTAGTCAGGTTGTGTCTCCCGTCTTAGCAAGCTAATTTAAAAAAGAGAAGCTTATAACTTCATTACTTGAACAGAAACAGAAACGACCACAGCACATTATTGAAGAAATTGAACATACTTCAAACCATACCATCTAATTGCAAGTATTTCTTTTCACTGTGCTTTTGAAATTAGCTTGAACAAGCAACAAAAATGAATATGTTAGCTTGACCTTACTTCAACAGGACTTTGAAATCATCATCTGAGAACACCAAGAACTGATGGCAAAACACTGCAAAATGTCCAACTCCATCTGTAATCTCTATAATAGATCAATCAGAAAATGGGGGCAAAGCTACACGAAGTAAAGAACAATAGAGTAGATAAGAATAATCAACAAGCCATTAATTGAGAAGTCTTACTTCTTGTTATCATAAAATCGAGTTAACACCATGATGGCTTCCAAGACCATAAAATTTCCCCCTCCAAAATGGTATATTTGACAAACTCATGCAACAATCACACAATTTGTTCATTACGGGTGAGAAAATTTCAATTAAGATGCAAGATTCAGGACAAAATGGATGGAAGAGATAGAAAGTGATATTTGAGTTCTAGAAATCGAAGAAAGAAAGAAAGATATAGGAAAGAGAAAGGAAAGTCAGAGTTATTGAACCAAATAAAGAGAGATAAAGTTAACAGAAAGAGAGGTCTGCATTTTCTGACAGTTTGAATTTGATGTGTTTATTGTGATTTGATAAAATAGATTAAAAGGGGGGCATTGAAATGTAACAGAATTTTAATAGGGGTAAGCTGTAAACATGAGTTAGCATCATAACAATTAAAAAAGTATTAGCTAAGAAAAATAAACAAAACAAAGGATACCTACATTAATGCAAACACAACACCATAATAAGATGAAAGGCAACATGGCTTACTGTATTGCTTCTAAAGCAAATTAGCTACCAAGAGATTTAAGAAATATGCTGTTGATTCATATACCTTAGACCTCCTTTGCAGTAATAATAAAGAACAGACTGTAATATAACTTTTATCATTTGTAATCCACTTCATTGTAACCCAATCAAAACAACTTTAAGAGAAATTAATAGTAAATTTCCATCTTTAAAAGATTCGCAGGCAAAATTAATCATAAAAACATATAACCATGTCAAAACATGAATTTTACTCAGGAAGTGCTATCACATTTTATGTTCAAGTCCAGGCTAGAACCTTTCTATTTGAATGCATTCTCTCATAACCTCCTCATCACCAGTAGTCATTGCAGGAACATTCCCCATTAACAAAGTGATGAAAACGATTAGCATCTCTAACAATAATCTCCCTCTTAACTATCTTTGATATGTATTTAGTAACATTGTGACAATCAGCACAAACACGAAGGTTCTTTGTAATCCTAAGAGAACTTCCATATGGTGTGCTTAAAAGACCGAATGCTATAGCCAATCTCTCACTATGTCCCCAAAGCAACTTCACCTTCATTGGCTCATCCACATCACGAAGAACACAACTTGTATCAGGCACATAACCACAAGCTTCAACCTCAGCTCTCAAATTTTCTAATAACTCATAAATGTCTTCCCACTTAGGATGTGAATCATCACCAGCAAAAAATGAGTATATCTGGCTTTCCACTTCAATCAAACTATAAGCAGGTGTTTTCCACAGGCCCCTAGTTCTCATGAGGTTTCTTATGTAATTTACACATTCCCATCTTTTTACCTGGGCATATATATTTGATAGCTTGACATAAATTCCAGAATTATAGTAGTCTAGAGAGAGTAATCTATCTGCTACTTGTATGCCCATATCCATGTTCTTATGGGTCTGGCAACCACTGAGCAAAGCTTCAAGCACATCAGTGCTAGGTTCAAAGGGCAATTGTTTTACCAATGCCTCAGCTTCTTGGAGACGGCCAGCTCGACTAAGAAGATCCACTAGGCAAGCATAGTGCTTTTCAGTAGGCTTAATGTTATGATCTCTTTCCATACTATGAAATAAAGTCTTACCCTCCTCAATAAGTCCTGAGTGGCTGCAGGCAGCTAGGAGAGAAACAAATGTAGTATGATTTGGCTCAAGGCCTTCTTTCATCATTCTATCATAGACACCAATAGCATGATGTCCATGACCATGCATGCCATAACCCATAATCATAGAGTTACAAAATATAACATCTTTCAAATGGAATCCATAATTGAACAGTATCTCAGCTGAGATAAGTTTACCACATTTGGCATACATATCAATCAAGGCTGACATATTAACAGCATTGAATGCATAATCATGCCGGATTAAGTGAGCATGGATGCTCATACCTTTCTTGAGAGATCCCATGTGAGCACAACAATGCACTAGACTAACAAGAGTGGCTGAATTGGCTGACACATTCTCTTCTTGCATCTGAATAAAAAATTTCAGGGCATCTTCTGAATATCCGTTTTGCGATAAACCGACTAGCATAGCAGTCCAAGTAATTACATTCCTTTCTTTCATTCTTCCAAAAACAGTAGTCGCCTGCTTGGTGGCACCACATTTAGAGTACATGTCAACAATTGCAGTGGACAAAACTAGATTTGATTCAAGTCCTTTTCTTATGATGCATGCATGGAGGATCTTTCCACTGTCCAAATTACATGTTTGAGAACAACCCTGAATAAGGCTCACCAAGGTTCCTGAATCAAATGAAGCACCACTAAGAACCATTCTATGAAAGAGCGAAAATGATTCATGTATCATACCATTTTCAACATATCCTGAAATCATGGCATTCCAAGAAACCAAATTTCTACCAGACATGCTATTGAAAACCCAACAAGCACTTTCAATGTCTCCCATTTTACAATACATATCAAGCAAAGCAGTAAGCACCATAACATCATCACCCATCCCTAATGCAAGGACACAACCATGAACACATCTTCCAAGCTTGAGAAGTCCACTTTCCCCACACGCCTTAAGTAAGCTCGCCATAGTTACTGGACTAGGACAAATTTTATTACCTATCATATTAAAAAACATTCCAATTGCCTCCTGAAAGAAGCATTGCTGCACATAACCTCCAATAATTGAATTCCAACAAACAACATCTCTTTCAGGCATTTGATCAAATAATCTCCGTGCTTCATCAAGATAACCAGATTTTGCCAAAAAATTAATCATTGAACTGCCAAAATATGGGTCTAAATGAAACCCTCTCACAACAGCTCTCTTATATATTTCCATCCCGGTTTCTTTATCCAATAAGCCACTACAAGCCTTAAGAGCAAAATTGCATGTATAGCTATCAATTTCAATATTACGAGAGCCCATCATTTTGAAAAGCTGAAGAGCCTCCTTGTATTGCTGGTTTTTGGTGTACCCAGCAACCATGGCATTGCAAAGAATGGTTTTTGGATGAGAAATTTGATCAAAAACTTGACGGCCAATATTGAGAAGGCCCAAATCAGAATAGGCATTAATAAGTTTGGATACCACAAAGTGATCAGTAAATGCTGAGTTCGTAATAATCCGTGCATGGATGGATTTGACATGGACAAGGTTCTTTGAGATTCCCTGCAAGAGTGAAGAGATGTTGTAGACCATGGGAAGAGATTGGTTGAATGGGGCATCTTTAACAGAAGCAAAGCTTGAAAATGCAGAGGTGTGAACGAGCCCGCAGGTGAATCTGACGTGCACATAAGATAAAACATGAACCAAAAGAGAAGAAAGTGGGGATGATGTCAGGTAATTTTTCTTCTAAATTCATAACTCATTCACGTTTTTGAGACGGTGTGGGTGAGGAAAGTAAAACCACAACATCATTATGCCTATCTTCAATTGAATTAGCCACAAGCTTCACAGGATCAAAGCCATTCATTTCTCACCACATAACCTCCTTCCCTTTATATACCTGCTTCGGCCGCATCTCCAAGACCTTCTTCTTCTGCCCTAGTCATCATTCAGATGGCAACCAATTAACATCACTCTACCTCAACCAAACTTTGATTTTATGTGTCAAGACCAAAATAAATATATATAAAAAATAATTCTAAGAATCCAAAGCACCGAGGAAAAAACCCATTGGCAAGAAAGCGTCAGAGTCCACAAGCTTACTGCGGCCATCAAGAATTGGCTAGGCATTGTTCAGCCAAAATATTAGTCGGCTAATCAAAATTAAATTTTTAAGCTCAAATTAATTTTCATGAAGTCCAGATAATTCTAATGTAGCCAAATTAACTTGTATGAGCCTATTTGTAATTATCAGGTCTCAAAATAACTTCCACTAACTAAATTCCAATAAACCAAAGCAGTGAATATTCAAGAAAATAAGGAGGTTACCAAAGGAAATTATCAAGTTAGAGCAGTTAACGATGAACATGCAAAGTGAAGGGTTGAGCTTGAAAAACCGCCATCAAGTTGTGCGAATAAAAGAAGCAAAGTAGACATCCCAGAGGACATATATCTCAACGCAACGATCAACACATAAACACCATTATTGCATCAGTTTAGCATTTAGCTAGGCATGTTTTACCTTTAGTTTTTTATCAATTCCCCAGCTTTGTGTAACTTTCCTGATGGATCAGTCACCTTTTCTTGTATTTAGTTTTAGTTCCCTGTAAACATTTTGTTCTCTTCATGTATTAAATTTGCAAACTTATTTCAAAATTTGTGATTTGCTCACAAATTGATCTATTAGAATTAACTCCTATGATATTTTGATAAAAAGCTACCAAAGAGTGTAGAAGCTTAAGAGCAATGACTCCTATGATATTTTACTCAACCTAGCCGAAGCAATCAGACTCCATACCATACCAGAGATAATGATTTCGAAGCACTTACCTGAAACTTGAACAATTAACTCTCACAAAGGAAACAGAAATGAGCTCTTGCAATGACCAGTAACTGAAGCACAAACGGCGCGGCGGAAATCCTATTACTCAGCAAAGCACGAGAACAGTGATGAGAAGAGAAAATGGCAGTGGCCAGTCATGGGGTTCAACAAAGCTTCGAAGCTTCAAAGAATCACAGTGGATGGCAAGGGGAGAATGGTTACCGCGACGAGAGGAGACAGTGGTGAACGGACGGAGCAAATAGAGCTGAGCAAGGAAGACGTCGGCCTCTGAAATAGAGAGGGAGGGAGGACGATACAGGAGAGAGATACATCGGCGACGATGGATGGCGGACTAGGAGCGGCGGACGGTGCAACGGACAGAAACGACGGTCACCATGAGGAAAAGCAGCCGGCTAAATGGAGAGGTGAAGTATTTTTCTTTTTTTTTTTTATTTAATTAGAGAGGTGAAGTATCTTACCTTTTGTAAATTGCATTAAAATTACTCTTCCTCGTACAATGAAAATACTGTTTTTTCTACAATAAAAGATTATTTAATGTTTTAATATATGTTTTTTATAATTATTATAACACAAAAAACTTTACTCCCTTCATTTAAAAATATAAGATATTTTTAACTAAATCTTACCCTTAATAAAGTAGTGACCTACTTTCAAATTAGCACTATTTTTTTATATTTACATCTATTAAACACCTTATAATAAATATACACTCATTCATCAATAGAAACACTTTTTTAAAAAAAGTCAATGATTACATCTTAAAAGATTAAAAATATATTACATTTATAAACATCTAACTTTTTAAAAAATACCTTGTATTTTTAAATGAAAAGAGAAATTGTGTGTACCAAAAAGAATATAATTTATAATTCTGCTTGTAAATCATGAAGCAAATGGGTATGAATTCTCTCCTCTTCCTTCCTATCATCTTCCATTCTTTTTCATTTTTAACCATTAAATTAACATTTAGATGGTTTAGATTTGATTTCCTATAAAATTATTATTAAAATATTAAATTATAAAAAATATAAAATATATTTGAGAAAAATTCAGCACCCCAAAACATAAAATATTTTAATAAAAATAAAGTTTTATTAATTATATTTTTTAAATATTACACTTTTCATTATATTCTCTCTATCTAATTTTCTTTGATAAATGGAACATTAAAAAAATAATTTTTTTGCTTTAAACCCATGAGCTGCATGGGCTGGAATGGAGGAGACTTGGGGTTGTTTAGTTTTTTTTTTCTTATTTTTTATTTTCAAAATTATTTTGTTATACAATTTTTGGAATTGTTTTTCAAAACAAAATGAAAATAGTTGTGCTAATTTAATAACCATTTTAAAATTGAAAAAAGTTAAATGGCAATTTGGACACTCAACTATAGGTTTAGGGGTATTTTGAACTTTAGTACATAATTGGTATATTTTAAACTTTCAGCAACTAAACTTAAGGCATCATTGGCCCTACTGTTAAATTGTTCCTAAAATCTATTAAAGGGTAATAAGTGGCAACATCTTTTTTTGTTATTGTTGGTTGGCAAGGATGAAGTTATAATTCTTAGCCAACTCGTTGCATCCCACCCACTTTATTTATTTATCCTCACCCACCTCCCTTCCTCTGCCATTTCCTCACTCAGATTCAACAACGAGGTGCAGAGACTAAAAAGGGGATGGTTGTTTCCTCATCATCATCGTTGTTCGTAAGCAAAAGGAGGAAGCTTGGACTCTTAAAGCAACAAAATTATGAAGGTGTTGCTAGATGCTATCATTATGAGATCGTGGTGCTTCATTGGACTCCATAGAGTGAGGCTAACCCTGGGAGTTAGCCTAAATTATAGGTGCCAAAATTATAATCAGGTATCCATAAATTGGAGGTTCTTTCTTTGTTCCTTTTGGGTTTGATTAGTGAATGATCCCCTGCAAACTAGGATCTTTAATGTGACAAGGAAGATGTGGGTGTAATATCCCATGATTTGATCTAAGGGTTAAACTAATTAACTAAGAAGTTTAATTAATTAATTGAGGTAATTGGAAGTTAATTGGGGAGTTTAGGTAGCCATTTGGGTTCATTAGATCTTATATAGGTTTTAGAATAAGGCTTGAGAAGCTATTTGGCCATCTTGGCCTAAATTGTTGGGCCTAAGTGAGGCTACTCGTTTTGGACTATTTATCGTGGTAGATGATGCATTTTAAATCTCAAGTTTGTAGTTCAAAACAATAGAAAATAAGAGAGTTTGAGAGGATGGATAGTAGGAGACAAGAGAGGCTTAGCTAGGGTTCCATTTTGGTTTTAGTCTTCTAATTCTTTGGATAAGCTTCCATTCTCTCTTTTCTTCTCCTTCTATACATTTTTTCTTAAGTTTTCTGAAATGGGGAGCTTAGATCCAAATTGTTGTTGAAGTCCAGCCATGCATATGACTTCTTTGGAATCTAATGATGATTTTCTACCTTTCTAATCTTGAGTAATTGTAGTTGGCAGCATTTAATGCTATCAATGAGGGGTTTAGAGTTAACCCTAATGATACATATTTAAGTTTAAGTTAATAAGGTTGGCTAAAAGTGTTTGTTAAGCTTAATAAAAATTAAATAAGCTAATGAAAGTGAGAAATGGGGTTGATTTTAGTTAATCATGTTTAATGAGGGTGTTGGGTCTTAATTGTGATTAAGGGTTAATTAATAATAACTAATTATTAATATTAATTATTAGCCATTGATTGTAGAGTAATTATTTTTGAAGCTTGCATTGGTAGGGAACTTCCTCAATAAATCCTAATTTTACTCTTGAGAGTGGTAAATCCAAGAATTAAAATAAACAGGAGTTTAATTTTTAGGGGCTTTTACACATATAGGTCATATCATAAGATTAAATAAAAGAAAGTCTATCCTTTCTTAAATTTTAAAAGTGACCTTTTTAATATTTGTTTATATTTAATTTACAAAACTGCCTTTTTTAAAATTACAACACTTTGTTTTCTTTACAAACACCAAAAGAGACTCAAAATGTGAGAAATCAGCGAATGATAGAGATAAACGCGACCTTTAATCACGATGGAAGAAACAATTCGAAGATGAAAGAAAGCAAAGTAGTATGAGCGATCCACAGTTATGACAGCGAAAGACAAATGCTAGGTAAGAGACATCGATACTACTCGACAGAACAAAGCACACTGACGGGGAAACAGAACTACAGATTCATGATTTTTTATTTTATTAATTTAGGTATTTGATTTTCTATAATAAGCTAAGAGTCCAAAATTTTTATGGATTGTATTTTATCCGTTTTTGGCAAATAATTATGTGTTATTGGGCTTAACTTCATCAACCCCTACCAACTTCATTAAACTTTCCTAGGATTGTTAATGTCACCCAACAACTCCAACATTCACATTTAATGCCCTAATTTCGGATATAGATGAGGCTCACTAATTAAAAGTGTGTAAAACCCTCAATCATTAGTTTAAATTACTCAAACAACTCCCATTAACTCTATTTGAGTCAATGGGTTCAAAAACCTTATTTATATAGACCAAAATTCAACCCCACACTGCAAAGCTTAGCTTCAAAATAGTATAGAAGGAAGGAAAAAGGGTGGGAAAGACTTACCTTAGTGATTAGGAATAACAAATCCTCCTAAATCCTTCAAAATGTCATGCCCCAGCAAAGTACAATTTGTGCCCTTCATTTTCTTTCTATTCCTTCTTCTGTTTTTCAAGTGTTGCATGTTCTGATTTATCGAAAAATCTAACCATGCACCACACTGCATGTAGCCATGCTATAACGGATGGTACTAAGAGGGACTTTTTCCTATTATATAATGCATCGAGGCTTGTGTAGCATATGTTGCTACATGTGGTACAGCAAGAGGACCCCTGAGTTCTCTTCTCCCTTCAAGCTCGAGTGGCCCAACTTTTGCTTCAAACTTTATCTTCACGCTGCAGCCACATGCCAATGAGGCTCATTAACCTTTGCTAACCATTTTCTAACTTTAGTTTACTTAATTAAACTTGATTATCTCTTTAATTAATTAAAGGATTAAAATTTGAAATGTCACAGGTGGAAGGTCAAACGGAAAGGGGGGGAGAGAGAGGAGAGGCAATGTTGTCCATGAATAGAGGTGGGGAAAGGCCTGACACTATGAGTGGCCCTTGACTGACTTGAGCCTAAAATAGCCAAGTCAAATGCCCAATTATCCTAAAATGATTTCATATGCAAAGCCTAACTCTTGAATTCATTGGCCCAGGGGCATAAGATTTCAAGCCCTTTTATTTGTTTTCTGACTTTTATTATTAGCTTATTAAAGTAGCAAATCATTGTCTAAATTTTCTAAAATCAAACCAAACCATTGCTTTGCTTGTCCGAAGATAAATAAATTAAATTGTCTTATGAGTACACTGATGAGGATTGAGGAGAGATGACTAAATAAGAATGAGTGAGTGTGAATGAAGTGGCTAGGCTAGGTAGGGCTTTTTTTTTAGAAAAAAAAATACATATAGATCCCATGAAATAGACTTATTTACAAATAAGTTCTATAAAATTTATAAACCATAGTTAAGTTTTTTTTTTTGAGATCTGAGTGTAATTTAAAATTATAGTACAAAGACATAAAAATACATTACATCAATAGAGTAATTTATAATTACTTTATCAGTAATTTACAACTATCATTTCAATATTTTATAAATATAATTTCACATATTTAATAGTTAAACATAAAAATAGAGTAAAACATAAAAATAGTGAAGATAATGATGATAAGGGTGAAAAAATTAACCTCACCACCAGCTAAAGTTTCCATAATTCAAAGTCAAAATAAGCTTCAAATATTATTGCCAATGGTGTTAAAGTTCAAATGTTTAGAATTTACTGTACTAGGACCATACTTTTTTTTTTGGATATTAAATCAGAGTCACATTTAATTTATATTTGCTTCTAATAACATGAGTCCAAAGGGCCTCCTTGTCATTAACCAAACCACACCCAGTTTTCATGAGAAAAACATTGTTCTGTAACTTACCATAAAAAATATCCAGCTCTTCTATCGGTCTCATCACAGACATTTATCAGCAAGCTAGTTGTTTGCATGGAATATAAAGGAATAGCTTTGACTACAGAAGAGACAAGCATATGTCTTTCCAGAAACGCATTGGCGCTCATCAGAATGTGCTCATCACCCTGTAAGGGTGATCTGGCCCTTCATTCCTACTTCAAATGATATCTGCTATGATCTAAAATTATTTTTTTAATATTTTTATGTTATATTTATTAAAACAAAAATGGATAAAGTATATATTTAAATCTTTAATTTTATACAAGGTTTCATTTTAGTCCCTTAATTTTATAAAATATCTTTTTAGTTCTATAACTCTAATACCATTAGTTTCATTCCAACAAATTTTTATATTGAACTTTTAAATATTGACAAAACATTCTCAAATATTGATATATTAAGTTTAATTTTTTCAAAATAATAATAATTGACTCAAACAATAATTATTTAAAACTAATATGTTAGAGTCAAAGGACTAAAAAAAATATTTTTTAAAATTAAGGGATTAAAATTAAAACCTTATATAAAGTTAGAGGACTAAAAGTATACTTTAACCAATAAAAATTATAAAAAAATTATTATATTAAATATGCACTATTTTTTATGCTTATTAGAGGATAAATATTATGGTACTCATCACCCCTCATAAAATTTGGCTAGTCAAACTTTAAGTTTTTTATTTTATTTTATATTTATTAAAATAAACATTAGTAAAAAAATAGAAATTTTTAGTATATCTATTTATTACTAATCTGGCTAGTGCAAATTTAATCTATATGACCCAATTTAATATTAATTTTTATAAATTAACTATCTAAATAAACTTTGAACAGTATAGATATAATCTGAAAGGTTCAATTTAATATTAAAAATTTTATAATTTTAACTAATTAACCATCTAGATATACTCTGGATAGTTCATATTTAATATTATAATTTTTTTATAATTTTTACTTTGATAAATATAATATAAACAAAATTTTATATCAACAGGAGAGATCGTCTAAGAAAAAAAAAATGAAGGCGCCAGATCATTCCATAAGGGTGATGAGTCTTCCAATTACTTAATCTCTGTTTGACTTTGTCAACGGCAAACTGATAAGTGTCATTGTTTACCTGATCATGATGCAAAGGAACCAGATATTTTCCAAGATCAGTGGCAACAGAGAAACCCAGAAGCTCACTAAGCTGAGTGGCTCGACTATGATTAGCGTCGTTAGAGAAGACGACCCGAGTCTTAGGTCTTAGCTTGACTCACTTTTTGCCCAGAAACATTGCAAAAGAAAGATAAGGAGAAATAAGATCACTTGCCTTAATCCATGTGACAAAGTGAATTCTTCTGTCTTGTTTCCTTCCCAAAGAATACTAAGGTTAGAAGTAGAGAAAATTAACCATTTGATTTCTATAATTTTTACCCAATCGTAATGCGGTTTTTGAATTTTAATTTATTATAACTCAATCTTTATATTTTTAATTCGATTGTAACTCGATCTCTAAATTTTACCTCTTATAATTTAGTCCCTATAGTTTCAACTACTTAAATATTGGTTCATATATTTTAAAAAATACAATTGTAAATATTAAAATTATGTTAAAATTTGTTACTAATATTTTAAATTATTAAATCCTTTCAATTTTTATAAATATTAAAATTTCAAAATATATTTAATATTTACAATTTTTTTAATATAGAGATCAAATAAGTGGTTGAAACTATGAGGATTAAATTATAAAAGGCAAAGTTTAGGAATTAAGTTGCAATTGAGTTAAAAATATAAGAACCGAATTACAACAAGTAAAAGTTTGATGACTGACAATAAGGTCAAAACTACATAGATCAAATGATTAATTTTCTTATTTAAAAGTAAATAAACAATGCCTAAGAATATACCCAATGTTTTGAGGAAAATTCAATTCAAGTAAACAGCCAAGAACAAAGTCATAGGGTAAGCTTTCTCCAAATTAATCTTAATTTCCATAAAGCTTTTCTTTCCTCTCATATTTCTCATGGATTGATTGTGAATTAATTCCTAGGTAATAGTAACATTATCAAACCCAAGCCTACTAGTAGGGTTACACAAAGGTCTAGACGAGACTGGCTTTCAGCCTAATTTAAAGTATGATCTCTTTTATGAAAAAGATTGAATTATACAACCCATAGTCCGTTCTAATCTAGTAATAATCCGAAGATTAACAGAACTAAACTTTGTTTTATAGAACTAGAAGACTGGTCTTGTTAGTCTAATACTCACGTAGCTTTTTTTTCCCTTTATGAGAGGTAATAATCCATTTTAACCTAATAAACTAAATTAAGATAATAAAAATACTTATAATCATAATAAATCCATAATGATTTCCAACAACAAGAAAAAAATATTTTAATTACAATCCAAGTGGTCCAGATTATTAAATCATTAGTCTGAGTGTGCAACCATGTCAAGAACCAGACTTAGTAAATTATTGATAGTCTTAACTTATTATTATAAATAATTAATAAATTAATTAAAATCATATCAAATAAATTTAATAGGACAAGACTAGACCAAGTAGTCTAGATGTACAGTCTCCTATCCAGTCCAACTTGAAAAAACAATCAAGTTTTAAAATAGTCCACTCACCTTGCTCAATTTCGTTCAGCTTCAATTTTATTTTATTTTCACCTAGCATACCCTTGAGCATAGAAATAGTTTTTGTCACCCCACATAAACGTCCATTCACAAAACTCGCATTTATGTTGAGTGAAAGAAGCTAACCCTCACAATATAGTAAACTAAGATTCACATAATCGTCTCTAATAAAAGGATAAGGAAATCGTTCTTTGGATCGTCTACCTTTATTATCTTCCTCTTCAAATAATTCACAACTTTGAATAAAATTGACTAATTATTTAAAAAATAAAATAAAAAGGTAATTAATAGATCAGACCAGGGTAAAATTTGTAAAATTCATTGATATCCAATTTAACTTGTAATTAAAACAATGTCATAATAGTTAGGTGGTTCTGCGCTTAGACTTTCTCATGCAAGAAGTAAAAAAAGATGCAAAATAATAAGTGGGGTAAAAAGAGACAAGAAAATGGCAATAATAGAAAGAATCTTATAATTTCATCAAAGCATAATTGGAATACAATAGTATACATATAGCTGTGTCCAAAGTACAAACAGAATACCAACTGTCTCTGCTATTTAAAAAAAAAAAAAACAATTCCAATTGTCCCAATTATCCCTAATCATTTAACATTAAAGGCAATTTGCCCCCTAATTATCCTCAGGCTAACTCTTAAAATTTTAAATCCACCCACAAGAATATAGAATTTTGCTTTTTTAGGTGAACTACTTCAATGAGGAGACTTAATGGAAATCTGGACTAATCTAGATCAAGATTGAGAATATTACAATAGTTGACAAAACTCTCCCAAGACTTAAATTTAAGACCTTATACTAAAATCTCCTGCGAGATGAACAAACACTAGTTATACATATAGCATCCACATCTCTAAATATATGTGATACCCATTATCTTTTCTTTCTTTGTTTTTGTTTTTTTTTTCTTTTTTTGCTTTTTTTGCTTTTTGTTTTTTTTTTTTTTGCTTCTCTATCATTCTTTAGGCATTCTTTGGATAAGGAGTGGAAGAAGAATGTTGTAGAAGTTAGCAGAATTGAAGACAGAATTATTTCCTTAAAAATGATAATTGGACGTGAAACTGTTAATATTGTTAGCGCTTATGCGCCGCAAGTCGGGACAGAAGCTAATCTTAAGGAATTATTTTGGAAGGATCTGGAGGGGTTGATTCGACACATACCACAGAGTGAAAAGATTTTTATTGGAGGAGACTTTAATGGGCATGTTGGGAGGGAGGCTGGTCAGTATACGAGAGTGCATGGTGGTTTTGGTTTTGGAGAGCTAAACAATGAAGGCCAAACTCTTCTTGATTTCTCATTGGCGTATGATTTTAAGATTGCCAACACTTGTTTCAAGAAGAGAGATGAGCATCTCATCACTTATAAAAGTGGAGCTTCAAAGTCACAGATTGATTTTCTTTTGGTTAGGAACACAAATAGAAGACTTTGTAAAAATTGCAAGGTGATCCCCGGAGATGTTATAACGACACAACATAGGGTCCTAGTCCTTGATGTGTGTATTATGAGTAAAATCCAAAAACATCGACAAGTAGTAGCATCAAGGATTAGGTAGTGACAATTAAGAGGTGAGAAGCAAGATATTTTCAAGCGAAATCTTTTAGACAAAAGAATTTGGGAATCTCAGGAAAGTGCTAACATCATGTGGAAGGATATGGTTAAAAAGATACGGGAGGTTGCAAAAGTAGTTTCGGGAGAATCAAAAGGTTCTGGTCCGAGAGATAAGAAGTCTTAGTGGCGGAATAATAGTGTACAGGACAAAATCAAGTATAAGAAGAACTATTTTAAAGCCATACATTTGTGTAATAATGAGAAAAATTGAGAGAGGTACCGTATGGCTAAGAAGGAAACTAAGAAAGCTGTGGGCGAAGCTCGTTCTAAAGCTTTTGAAGAATTTTATAAGAGCCTTGAGACAAAGGAAGGAGAACGAAACATTTATAAGATTGCCAAGAGTAGGGAAAGAAAATCAAGAGATCTAAAACAGGTAAGGTGTATTAAGGATGAAGAGGGAAGAATTTTAGTTACAGATGATGAAATTAAAAATAGATGGGAGACTTACTTTTTCAAACTTTTCAATGATGAAGAGGGTTCATCTAGTAACTTGAAGGATTTAGTAATTGGTGAAGGAGAACAAAATTTGTCATTCTATCGAATAATACGTGATAAGGAGGTAAAGGAAGCTCTTAAGAAAATGACAAATGGTAGAGCCAATGAACCTGATTGTATATCTATCGAAGCGTGGAAATGTTTAGGTGAAGAAGGGGTGAGATGGTTAACTAAGTTATTTAATGTGATCTTACGGTCCAAGAAAATGCCTGATAAGTAGAGGAGAAGTACATTAATTCTTATTTATAAAAATAAAAGAGATATTCAGAATTGTACTAACTATAGAGGGATTAAACTCATGAGCCACACAATGAAATTGTGGGAGAAAGTAATTAAGCACAGGTTGAGATTGGAGACAAGTATTTCTAAGAATTAGTTTGGTTTTATACCAGGTAGATCAACTACAGAGGCGATTTATCTACTAAGGAGATTAATGAAAAAGTATCGTTGTAAAGATAAAGATTTACACATGGTTTTTATTGATTTGGAAAAAGCTTATGATCGTATACCAAGAGAAGTGCTTTGAAAAGCGTTGGAAAAAAAAGGGAGTACGGATTGCTTATATTAAAACCATATAAGATATGTATGAGGGGGTAAAAACTAGTATAATAACGCCTAGTGGTCAAATAAAGGATTTTTCTATAAAGATTGGATTACATCAGGGATTATCTCTGAGTCCTTATCTGTTCAACTTAATCCTAAATGTTTTGACGGAACATATTTAAGGGGAAATTTTCAAATGTATGTTTTTCACGGATGATATAGTTCTTATAGCAAAGACAAGAGAAGAGGTTAATTGCAAACTTGAGTTATGGAGGAGGACATTGGAGTCGAAAGGTTTCCATCTGAATAGGAGTAAAACGGAATATTTATATTATAAATTTGGTAAGAGACTATTCGACAATAATTTGGAAGTGAAATTGGGAGATCAAATTATACATCAAGTGAAAAAGTTTAGATATTTGGAAGCCATTATTCAAAATGATGGCAAAATCAGTGGAGATAGTTCACATAGGATTCAAGCTGGGTGGTTTAATTGGAGAAAAGCTAAAGGAGTTATTTGCGACCGTAAGGTGCCTAACAAACTTAAAGGAAAATTTTATCGCACTGCTATCAGACCGGCAATGTTATATAATAGTGAATGTTGGGCTCTAACGGGACAGCAAGAGCATAAAGTTGGAGTAACAGAGATGAGAATGTTACGATGGATGTGCGGATATACACGTAAAGATAAAATTCGAAATGAGCATGTACGCGAAAAAGTGAGGGTAGCACCTATTGAGAAAAAAATGATAGAAAATCGATTGAGATGGTTTGAGCATGTACAAAGAAGACCAAGGGAGGTACCAGTGAGAAGAGTGAAACATATAACTTTGAGTCCGATTAAGAGGGGTAGAGGAAGGTTTAAGAAAATACTCTTGGAAGTTGTTGAACACAATCTCTTAATTAATAATATTCCTAAAAGCTTGATAAATGATAGAGCACAATGGCGTCTTACAATCCATGTAGCCGATCCCACTTAGTGGGATAAAGGCTTGTTGTTATTGTCGTCGTCGTCTATCATTCTTTAGATGCACCATCTTGATTTCTTTGTACACGAAGATGATACAGCCATTCTTATTCATATCTTTAAAGGCTTCTGTTTAAATCATATTAAATAATACTGTTTTGATAAAGCTAATGATTTTGTGAATAACCTACAGTCAGCAAAATATTATATAAAATGACATCTAAAATTGAGTTCATGATTAGGAGCATAACCGCCATCGAGATGCTCGAAGCTTAATTGTGTTATGGATTCCCTAATTACAACTTCGATAAATTTCTTTTTCTCTCTCTCTTTTTTGGTTACATTGACATACAATAATATTTACAATAATGGGGCTGAAACTCTACACTATACTATTTTCTGCTAGACGTCTAGGACTAGAAACTCATCAAACGTGGTTTTGAAGATCTAAGAAGATAGAACTGGAAGACACAAGTCGAATAAGAATTTAATGAGGAAACAATATATCAATTGATTTCTTTACAGTTTACACGCTTATGAAAAAAGGTTAATGAAAAGACAACATGAAAAGAATACACTGAACAATGAGGCCTTCTTATCTTACCCTCACATGCTCGGTTCGGAAATCCAAGAAAGAAACTGCGGAAAAATATGCCAAATGGTTGGAAAGAAAATATAACCTCATTATAATTTCTTTGCACAACTTCACCAACACTCAAATATGTTGTAACTTTCTCAGATGCTCCAATAGTGAAGTAGCCTTCCTTTTAGCCCTCTCTGTGCCGCTCCGAGCAAGTTCTGTCAAAGGTATAACAGCACCAAGTCTGCTTATACAAGCCAGATTTTCAGGATCCCTCTTACACAAGGCAAGTAAAATGGCAGCCGCGTTCTCTTTGTTTCGAGGCAATCCTGTCCTCAAAAGATCAATCAGAACAGGTATAGTGCTGGCCTTTACAATAGCAACCTTTGCTTCTTGGTGGCTGGCAAGAACTGACATTATTGTCAAGGCTTCATCGACCATCGATTTGCTTGAATCTGTAAGCATCTTCAACAATGCTGTAATGATCCCTGCTCTTATGGCCCTGCCCTTGTTTCCTTGATATATGCATAAGTTGAATAACGCTGTTGCAGCATCCTTCTTCCCTCTAGGGCTCCCATTCTGGAGCAATTCTACCAAAGCAAGGATAGCTCCTGAGGCACCAATAATTATCTTGTTCTCATCTGCAAGTGACAAGCTAAAGAGGGTTGCCGCAGCGTTTTCTCTTGCTTCCATGCTTCCAGCTCTCAGGATTTGGACAATGGATGGAATGGCACCAGCGAGCATTATAAGTCCTTTGTTGTTCTCATAGATGGAGAGATTGAGAATGGAAGTAACGGCATTCTCTTGAGTCAACACATCTTCCGACGTTAGAAGGTTAACTAGAACTGGAATGGCTCCTGCTTCAGCAATTAGTATCCTGTTATCTGTACTTCGTTTGGAAAGTGATCGAATTTCAGCAACAGCTGCTCTACACTCCTCAATGTTCTGGCAAGAGAGCTTCTGGACAAGAGCTCCAATGGCTGCCATGTCACCCGTAACATCTCTGAAAGATCCATCACTCTTTTTTATCTTCCCATTTGTAAGTCCTGTTGGCTGCTCAATATTATGCTCCATACACCACTGAGTTATAAGGCTCCTTAACACATAGTTTGGTGTAAGTGTCAGGTGTTGGAGCTTCTGCTGAGTTTTTGGACACGTTGTATTTCCCCCATCTATCCATCTCTGGATGTAAGATCTCTCATATGTCTGCCAAAAAACGGGTCAGAAAAACACTATTAAACAAAGGCCTTTGTTTTGGATTCTTTAACTAAGGAAGAACTTTTGCATTGAATTCTCAGAAAGAGCTTTATATATTAAAACTGAATTGAACCATACCTGACCTGTAGCCACAATAACAGGATCCCTCATTAGTTCCAATGATATAGGGCAAAGAAAATCTTCAGGAATTCGAATTGTTTCAGGCTTTTTTACTTCAGTCAGATTCTTTTCCACAGAATTTTCTTGACCTTCAGGATCAATGAGATTTGATAACGAAACCTTAGAAGATGCAGGGATGCTCTGTGCCCTTTCCAAGTGAGGACCAGTCTGATTTGTACCGCAATTTTTCCATCCATTGCTTCTAGGAATGCTCTCTAGATCTGATAAATTATCAGGACAGCTATGCTGTTTATGCAATCCACTCACAGATCTACCCAGCTTTTGGCTAATTTCCAGAGCCATTGGCCGGGATAAATCATAAGATGACAGCTTTGAAATCATATATTCATATTTTTCAGTGGCTCGTCTCAATTGTGTTCTCACCAACTCCACCTAGAGATGGATAAGTTACCCAAATTATTAAGCCAAGAAAAATCAAGAATGATAGTGATAGAATCCCTAATATATCTAAGTGTTACCTGTTCTCTGACTTCCTCTGATATTTCTAGATGATCATATGGTAGGATGCTTAATAGCTTTTCCAATTTCCATGTCACACACTGAAATTGGAATACAATTGTCTTGGCAGCTCCATCCTTAAATCAAGATAGAGCAAATTTCAGAGATGTACCCAGACATCTTTTTATAGATACATGCCCACAGAAATTCGGCAGTCGTAAGATTCAAAACTTAATGATTGGAGAAGTGCAAAATCATTTTTATGTAGAATAAATCCCAATGAAGTCGAGTTTTCTATAGAGTCAAATAGAACAATATACCAAAAAGCGAAACAGAAGAACGAAACTCGTCAATGAAATCAAACATAGAATCTGATCAGACCGTGGGTAGTCCATAAGGGACATTCTAGCTTCCTTTGTCTAAAGATAACTAAAACAAATATTTGATCTGATTTCTCACGTTATACAGTGAGTCTCATCATGCAAGACTTCTTCCTTGCTGTAACAAGCATGGCTAAATAAGTTGCTGCATCTGACATTCTTTCATAAAAGGAAATAGAAGACGGTATATTTCGGCAGCAGAATTATGACGAGGGGAAAATGATAAAGAATTTTGCAATGTCATACTAACTTAACAACAAATTTAAATTATTCAGAAACCAAAAAAAAAAAAATCGAAATGTCAGATTTTACTTCCACATTAAAGCATTTTCAACTCAGGAGACAAAAGGAGGCACCAAGTACATCGTCAGCTTCGATGAATTTTTCTAGTTTGTTCTCTCGATAATCACAACTACCAAACAGAAAAGGAAACCTAAGAAAGGAAGGGCTATAAACAATAAAGGCACCAAAATTGGAAAAATAAGGCAGATCAAACAACTCACAGAAGATGAATTAGAATGGAAGTTCCTAGCGACTGAAATAAGGCGCTTAGCTGAGTGGAGAGCGAGCACCAGATCGGAGGACCAGGAAGATGCAGAGCCAGTGGACGAAGTGGAAGCATCCAAGTTTCCGGAATCAGTGACGGTGTTCTTCGAGTCCCTAATCTCCTCAAACAAATACGTGAGTAAGGAGATCCGACGAACCAGATCGGTGCAGTCCTTCTTGAAAACAGCATCGGCGTCAATGGCAGGAGCGGAAGAGGATCCCCCAACTCCACCGCACATTCCAACAATGTCATAAACTAGACTAATAAGCTCCGGAGTTCTGTCTTCGGCGACGGCGCTGGTAGCTCCGCCGGCCATTGTCACGTTATCTCCCTCCTTCCCCCTCTCCCACTCTCTCTCCTCTTCTCCTTTTGCTTTCGCTGTGTTTGTCGTCTGAAGGTAAAAACAGTCTCATAAACCATCGTCAAAGAAGACTTAAGGAGCATCGACACGTCGTCACGTTCACGGGCTTTTTCAAATAAAATAAAATAATATTAATATTAATTAATTACTTAGTTATCAATTGATTTTTAATTCCTGAAAAAATTGGAAATTTATATTAATATTTATTTTTATTTATTAATAAAATCGAGAGTGTGTTGAAGGGGAAAAGCGAGATTCTCGGAGAGAAATTGAAGACGGTGAAGGAAATTCAAAGAGGGAGAAAAAAGAAACAAGAAGTGGGTACGGTTGGGTTTGGAATATTATGAATTGGAATGCAACTAACCACGCTTTTTCTTTTTCGGCGATAATATATATTATTCCTTGCTCACCAGAATATATATATATATATATATTATTCCTTTATTTTTTTCTTCTCTCACTTAATATTTTATTTAAATAATGTTCGGTACTATATCAGTAATTACTATGCATAATGATCAAAAAATTATTAATAAATTTTATTTATATAAGTTATTCTCATTAAAACTTGTTTAATTTTATGTAAACATAAGTAATAATATTAATTACTGGTCAAAAAAATAAGTAATAATATTAATTACTTATAATTAATTGATATTTTTACAAAAAATACAATCATTAAGTTTTGCTTTTAGTTCATACATTTTTTAATATTTTTCAATCTCTATAATTACCATAAGATTAGATTATATTTATTTTTTAGGTCTTTACAATTTTAATGCTTTTAGTGATTTCATTCCCTAAAAAAAAACTAAAAACACAAAAACAATTATATAAATTAAAAAAATCAATAAAATTATAAGATCAAATGATTATATTTTTACAAATTTTTATACAATATCTAATATCCGGTGTGACTGTGTCAATTTGAGCATTAGTGGGTTAAAAAGTATTATTATAATTATAGTAGATATTTTCTTACAGGATTTAAAACAATTTTTTGTTGGATTTTTCATTTTTTTTAGATTTTTAATGATTTACTTTAACATTGATTACATGTCTTTTTTTTGGTAGAGGAATACATTTCTATTTTTATTGTCATGCATATGATGAAAAGGACTTTCCATCATTCATTTTCCAAAATGCAGAATCTTGTCATTACCTGGATAAAAAAAATTAGTGGTATTTTTATGGGCATGTAATGGATTTTTAAAATAGAAATTTTTCTAGTTCTTGACGGAATTATTCTTTATAATAATTTGGTAATTATAAGTCCATTTATTTATTTTTAAATGTTTAGTTTTTGTTGTGCTACTGCTAGCTGGAATAAGGTAAAGAGATAAGTTGCTTGCCAACCTGCAAAGCAATCATGTTGTCCACGTGGTGGGGCTACCTCATAAAATCACACATAACAAAATCCAAAGTGATAAATAATTATTATTTATTAGATCAAAAAATAAAATAAAAATTGAAACGATGAATTAGTATTTATGTTTGAACCTTTATCCTATGCCCTTGATAGGAGAGAAAAGTGAAAGAAAAAAGTGAGAAGGAAACAAATTTTTTCCTTACTTGACTGCGGACAACAAAGAAAAAATAATATGTAAAACACACATATTTTTATTTTCAATTTTTTTTAAATATGAAGAGATTTTGAAAAAAAAATTATTTTTAAATTTATTCTTCAATTTTTTTATTATTTTCTCTTGCTTCCCTCTATTTTTATCATAATATTTGTAGTATAATTATATTTTGATCAGGAACTTTTGTTAAACAAACAATATATTTAATTTTTAAACTAATTAAGTAAATGTTAACTCTAAATTTTCAAGTTAATTTTCAGTTGAATACCTTGGTGGTATTTTCAAATTTTAATATTATTATATATTTAATAATTTAATAAATAAAATTTTAAATTGAATAAAATATTTTTTGTCAGTATTGAATAATATAATTAAAATTATTTTTTTAGTCAACAACATATGATAAAAAATTATTATATATTAAATAATAATATATAATATATTAAAAAATATAAATATTTTTATAAAAAATAATGTTATTCATTGTTTATATAAAATTAACAACTTTTCTTTTCTTCCTATTTTCTTTCGCTAAGTATAATAAGAGAAAATTATATTTTTTCATTTTCTCTCCTCTCATTTTTTCTCATTCCTATTTTTCTCAGCAAGCCAAGGAAAGCATTAAGCTTGTATTCAACTTGGCCCCAAAAAAAAAGCTCATATTCATATAATGGTGCTAATTTAGTTTAAATACAAGAAAAATAATAGGAAAAAAACCAACTGGTGTGGATCTACTAAAAGGGTTATATCATGATTAAATATAAGCTTTTAGAGTTTGAGTTTGTGTAAGTACATAAAATATATTTGGAAGAGCTATTCTACATTAAATTTAACTATGTTTGGATTTGACCAAGTTTATTGTATTGTGTAAATTATAAAACTCAAATTGATCAAAAAAGAAGAAAAAGAAGAACTCAATCATAATTGGATTGGATTGGTCAGTTCCATCATTTTGGGTTAAGAATTGGCCATATGTTGAATTGGAAAAGCCCCAAAATTGGTCAAAATGTAAATTGATCGAGAATTGGCCAATACCATTGAAAAACAATCAGAATTGGTCTTGAATCAGTTTTTCTTATTTTTTTAAAAAAAATTATCAAATATCAATAACTTAAAAAACTACATTATTTTTGTGCTTTTGTTTCTCTTTTGGTTAGTTCTTCTTTAGTATTATATACATTTAATGTTTAGTTTGGATGAAGGAAAAAGATGGGAAGAAAATAGGGAGAAGAGAAAATTGAGGGGAAAAATTTTTCTTTTTGGAAGTTTAATTTCTCTCCTATATTTTCTTCTCCATCCAAACGAAAATTTAATGATTCATTGATTTTTACGGCTAATCATGAGAACCTGCACCAACTTGGTGGACATTTAATCTGGCATATTTAATGTTTTGGTGATTTATGATCAACATAAATACTTTTATCATGATATTAAAGTGATTGACTGTAAATTTAGCATATATGATGTATAAAGAAATAGATAAACATTGTTTAAGATATTTTTATTTTTCATATATATTTTTTAAATTATATTAATTCAATTAAAACCTATCCTACCACAATTCGACTATTGAACTTTAATTTAATATATGTTGATTGATTTAATGTCTAATCTAATCATGAAAGCATCAATAAAACTCGATATAAGGTGTATTTTTAATTACTAATGAACAAATATAATGCCATTTCTTACAATTTTATATACACATGATATGTATTATTTATTTGTTAATTAATTGTTTTTATGTAATAAAAAATTTGTAAAAAGATATTGTTACTTTCTTTTTGGACAATACAATGTAGTTTGCTTTAAGACTAGAGATATAGTTTTTCTTTTCCTCTCTCAGTTTTTGGTAATAAGATACTATTGTTACTGCTTGGACTGAATATGAAACGTCACTCAAATAGATCACGAGACTAGTTGGGCTGAGTAATCGAAGCATCAGGCCTAATACAAACAAAAGAAGACAGCCCCAAAGCTCAATAAAGTCCACAACAAGTAAACATGTCGAAATTCCGTCAGCTTCAAATATCAGACCGTTGGCACGAAAACACGATTCTAAGTAATGCCGAAATCTATGCTCAAGTAGTTCGGTGAAACGGGCTGATTATCAAAATGAAGAGACCGTGCCATAAGTTTTGCGGGATTCCTAATTCTTCGATAGAACGTGCTAAATCTCAAAGGAAAGGCTTTTGCTATTCGACGCTATAAATAGAAAGAAGAAAAACAGAAAAAGCTAGTCAACACTTAATCAAAACTCGCACATTTTACATTCATTAGCCCTTTTCAGTTCTTAGTTTTTAGTCTGTAATCTTGTGCACTTCAATAAAATTATACACTTGTTCTACCAACGCCTTCTATCTTTTTACATTCGAGCGAACTATGGTAAGGGAACTCGAGACCTTTTTAATTATCTATTGAGACTCAGCGTCTCTTGCATGCCTGGTATTTATTGTTCAACCACGAATAATTTTTGGCACGCCTGATGGGACCTGTGTAACAAAGATAGCAAGGACTTGAAAAGATGTAACATCCTGATTTTTTATATAATAAAGAAATTGTGGAATTTAAGTTTTGAGAAAAAAAATGATAATAATAGGAATTTATATTATTTGAGGTTATTTAGAAATAATATTATGGTTAGGTATTTAATTATGAATTTAAAAATTTAAATTTAAAACCACATAAGCAATATTTAGTTAAGATATAATACATAAATAATTTTTTTTTATGTATGTGTTAAAAAAAAAGAGAAGGTAGAAGGAACAAAAAAAAAGGGGGTGGAAGGTTGTTGTTTCTAAGTCCCACATTGGTTAGATGAGGGAAGAGAAGAGGTGCCTTCATGTATAAAAAGGAGGGGGTGTGTGCATTAGGAAGCATGAGAGGCTAAGATGCAATTTAGAGAAAATTGCAACTTTTGGCCTAAAGGTTTGAATAATTAAATTCAAACCTATAGTTTTTTTTTAATATAATTTTGGGACTCACAATCCCATTTTTATATTATTTTTCTCTCTTCCTCTCACGTTGCTCGGCGTTTTCTTACAAGGGGGATTATTTTCTTTTTCTTCAGGTATGTTCTAACTTTCCTGTTTAGATTAGCATTTAAAAATTTATTTAATTACAAAATTAATTTTATAGTTATTTTCTAAATAATATTAGCTTTCTAGTGATATGATTATTTTGTAGGATAGAGTAAATATTTTGATTAGGATTTTTCTATAGGATAGTTAATCTGATGATATGATGGATTAAAAATATAGGTTAAAATTCTTAGGGATATAAAAAATATTATAGAATATTTTTTTAAGGTTGAAACTCATGTTTAAGAATTTTTGAGTTAAAATCTAGATCTATATGGTTGAATTTATGTGGAATCTGAGACGTAGGGATAAACCTATGATTATTAAATATTTATTTAAGTATGAATAGGTATTTTTGAGGTTATAGAAAGGTGATTTGAGGCTTCAGGATAATTCTAAAATTTTTAATTTATTTTTGGATGAATTTTTAGAATATAGAAGGATGAAATTGTGATACTAGAAGTGAATTGAGGATAAAAAAAATAGTTCATTAGGGTACGAGAATTTTAGAAAAGAATTTGGAAAGTTAAATGAGGCATAAATCTTAAATTAGTGTTAATATGGACTATAGATCTAAGACTTTCTAACTCTTTAAATTAGAGTTATTTATTTTAATGTAAAATTAATATATAGTATTGTGAAATAATTATGTAGATTATATTGACAAAGATAGTGGTGAAAAAGGAGTTGTGAAGGGGAACTTGTTATTCAAGACACAAGGTAACCATTATTAATGTGTTGTGATGGGTGTGTTTGTGAATGGTTATGTGTTGTTTTGTTGTTTGAAAAAATTATGAATTATTGAAAATAAATACTGTATATACTTGTTTGAAATTATTGCCAAGTGGGTTAAAAATTTATCTTTGTTTATCATGATGAGATATTATTGTTCGGATATATTCCTGTTTGGATATTTGAATGATGCATGACTTGTCAGGGTATTTTAATGTATGGTGTTAATGGGAATTTCTGTTCGGTTAATTATTACCACGTGGTAAGCCCTCATTGGACCCAATGAGTGGCGTGTCGCTTGGTCCAACTCACCTTTGGCCGGGTGATTTGGCGTCCGAGCATGGTGAAAGGAGGATATAAGGTGCAGTCATGCAATTAAATACTTGTTCGGTTTGTTTGAAAATATTGTTCGGTTAAATGTTTTGTGTGCCCACTTAGCAATCGCATGATTAGTTACATCCGCATGCATCATTACATATTAATTTTTGGTTACTGGGACTTTTAAGTCTCATTCCCCGTGGTTAATATTTTTACAAGAGCGAGTTCGGCCGAGAAAGCACCAGAGAGGTGTAATATGTGTATGAGACACCATCTTTTACGTTGCCTCTTATTTTAGATTATACAATGTATTTGTGCCAACTTAGGACATATCTTCTTTGTGGAGCATGTAAACTCTAATCCTTTTTATTAAATGCATTTATATGTTCAAGAGGATTATGTCTGTCCCTTTTAATTTATGACCTGATTTGAATAACATGTTATGAGGATCATGTCTGTCCCTCATGGTTCTAATTACTTTTTAAAATATTTTAAGACCTGTGGTATATTGTCTTGGATGTATCATGGTAGAAATTTTTCTACCATGAGAATGGTTTTAATAATTTGTGAAAAATCGGTTTGTAAATTTGAGGGTGTTACAAAAGACAAAAAGACTGATGAAACAGGTACTGGTTCTCACAAGCCACAAGGGATCTCTGCGCACGCAAAATCAGAACACTTATCACCTGATGCTGAAGCAGCTGAACATCGTGAGCATGTGGTACCGGTGACAATAGGTAGCAGCAGCACGAGCCCTGACTTAAGGTCAGGAAATGGCTAACCCAACCCACTAATCATATCTAATAGACCTGTGGCAGAAGTGCTGCGGGGAATTTAAGACCGGAGGGATAAGCAACTGGAAGAGAACCAAAGGTTTTTTACCATATCCCTAGAAGTGTCATAACGCAGGGACAAAGAATGATAGCAGATTATGATGCAGGCTCTGTATGAAGGCATAAATAACATAGCCACATCATTGAGAGGCACCCCTCTAGAAGCAGGCTCAAGTGTAGGGCCGCTTGGAGGGTAGCAAGCTAGAATCAATATAGGCACTGGCCATCGGGGCCACATACTTGAGCTTGGCACGAGTGGCCCGGGGGGCACGACAGTGATCCCAGAACATTCAATTGAGCCTTAGAACCAACTGATGAATATGGAGGCCCTAAGGGATGCCATTTAAGATATATATGGACCAGGGCTAAGCTCAATCGGTTGCCTCACCTTTTTAAAACCTTATCCGGAGTATATAGATAGGGACAACCCATACCCTCAAGGGTACAGGATCCCTGACTTCACATTGTTCTCAGGAAACAAGACATAGTCAACCTTGGAGTACATTGGGAGGTTCACAATCCAGTGTGGCGAGATTGCTAATTATGAAAATTTTGCCAACTTAAAGCTAAGATTGTCCTCAAATACTCTCACGGGCCCGACATTCACATGGTATATGTCATTACCTCGTAATTCAATCATTAGCTAGATGCAAATGGAGCAGAAGTTTCACATCCAGTTCTATAAAGTAGAGCCTAAAGTCATCATAGCAGAACTCTACAAGCTCATACAATGGGTTGGAGAGACGGCAGACCAATACTTGGTGATGTTCAAATGGCTAAGGAGCAAGTGCCACGTGTCACTTCTAGAAACTGAATTTGTCAAACTGGCACAGGCAGGACTGGATATAGAGCTCTGAAAGAAATTCTATGGGATGGAATTTTGAGATTTCTATGAGCTTGTGACCAAGGTGTGGGGTTATGAGGAACTACTGAAGGAAGAGGACCATCGCCGACAGATTATAGCTGGGACCTATTTTAGGGACCTACACGTAGCGGTGGCGGAACTGAAGAATGCTGGTCACTACATATGCCTAGCTCTAGTAAGGAAGGCCGAAGAACTGCCCAAAAGACTGAACGCAGTTTCAATACACCTTTGATACTACTAAAACAGAGGAAATTTTTGATTTCCTCCTCAAGAAAAACTTCATCTCCCTGTCCATGGATCATAAAATTCTTTAGAAGGAAGAATAGAGAGGGAAGGAATACTGTAAGTATCATCACTTATGGAGCCACAGTACCAAGGCGAGCTAAGGATTCAAGAACATCGTCCAGGACCGAATCAACAAGAGAGTTTTGAAATTCCTTAAGGAAGAATCCGTGGTAGTAGATGAGGACTCGTTCCCCCCATTTGCTACGGTCAACATGGTGGGAATAAACTCTGGCAAACAATGGCCCAAGAAAAGTAATGGTAAGCAGAAAGATGGGAGACCTTAGAACGTCTGAAATAGGTATGAAGTGACTCAACAAAACTCTAAGTCAGTATGAGGCTGCTTGGGGAAAACCTACAAGCCGGTCCAGTAAGAACAAGTCTTCTAAGTGGGACATAGGCTTGGAAGAGCAGAACATGAAAAGCCTAGATGGCTCCAAAGTAGTTTAAGACCACTTAGAGGAAACCCAGAACAGAGGTAGTCAACAGAAAAGGAAGAAAAATGGAAAACGACCCTCAAGATGGGATGTTGGCCTGGGGGATTGGTAATGACTGAACCAGATGGATCTAAGGTAGTCTGGGATCGCCTATGAGAGCCATCTGGCAGATTCGACTTCTTTGTAAAGTGCTCAGCACCCCCTGGATCAGGTGAACCATTTAAGGGGATACCAACGAGCAGGGATGTAGGCCCCAACGGCCTACCGTTACTGCCGTTAACGCCATAAAAAAATAACACAAAGCTTCCTTCAAAACCAAAAGCCGTTAAGGGCCCGGGCAGGTTCGTTACGCAGCTTGACAATATACTGCTTCTGAAATGGAGAGTTGTGAGACACAAGAAGTTCCTAGCAACCTTAATAAGAACCCAAAAGCGATGTCTTCAATGAAAATAGGCTACACAGAGGTACCTTGAACAGTAAAAACCTGAGGTACAGGATAGCCCTGACATTCAACAGGAGGCTAGCAAGTTCAGAAGGAAGTCCACCAAGGATCAAAATAAAGGAAGCAAAGCCAAAAATTAAAAAATGGGATCATTGACGTTGGAGAGACACTACTCAACCTCTGCTGCATGGTCTCATTAATACTATCTTCTCAATTCTGGTCCACTACTGGTTATACCCAAAGCCAGCAGAAATAGAACTCCTCGGGCCGACACAGACGAGCACGTATCAGTATTGTCTAATAAAGCCAAGAGAAGAAGAAGGATATAAACCTATAAGCACGCAGGCACAGAAAAAAGAGATTGTAAAGCCCATTTGCCAAATCACTTTACAAGTAATAGAAGGAAAACCAAAGCGGGCCGTCCTGGAGAAACCTAGCGAGAAGATGACTTAGCACCTAAAGCCTTTATACATCAGGGCATATTTCGGTAGGAGACCAATGACTAGGGTCCTCGTTAATAATAGCTCGACGGTAAACATTCTATCAGCCCGCATAATGATCAAGATAAAATGAGAAGAGCATGATTTGATGTCGATCGATGTATCAGCTGTAGGGTTCATTGGGACCGCGTCTAAGATCCTCAATGTTTTACTATTACAGGTGGATGTCGGGACCAAGTCGTCACTGACAGCCTTTTTTGTAATTAGCACTACAGCACAATACCAAGCCCTCCTAGGTCGAGATTGGATCCATGCCAATGAATGTGTACCCTCTTCACTATACCAGATGCTTTTTATATAGAAAGGAGATGAGGTAGAAGTAGTCTAGGCTGAAGACAAGCCATTCACAGCAGCTACTGACTTCGTGATGCAAGGAATTACGATGCTAATGTAGGCCCATTTACATTTCGAAAGGCTCAAGGAATCCTTTCATGTAGAATAACAATAAATGCTATAGTGCCTCTAACCTCATAGAGGCGTGAGCCCATTATAGAACTAGTTGATGACTAAAACAAACAAAGAAAAGGACGTAGCAACCACGGCCATTCAAAAGCTATGGTTGCACAATATATAAGAGAAACTAGAAGACTACGGACCCAAGATTTATGGGACCGAAATCGTATATGAAGATGAGACCCAGAAGGTAGCACAACTACATGACTAGACCCTATACTTTTGAAATTCGAAGACATAGCCCTAAAGGTCTAGGATCCATTAGAAGAAGTAAATCTTGGATCCCCAAAAGAGCCAAGGATCACATTCATTAGCTCACTACTAGATAAAGAACAGAAGGATGCTATCAAGTTAACACTACTGGAATTCAAGGACTGCTTTGCATGGGATTATGATGAAATGCTAGGGACTGGCTAGGCAGTTGGTTGAACATAGGCTTTCTATAAAGCCAAACTATTGATTGTACTAACAGCTCACCTGGAGAATGTCAGTAGAAGTGGAGCTACGAGTAAAGGAGGAGATCAAACACCTCATACGAGCTGGATTTATACGGCCTGCAGGTATGCTCATTAGCTCTCAAACAGAGTCCCAGTGCTCAAGAAGAACGAGAAACTGTGAGTTTGTGTAGATTTCAAAACATAAACATGGCCATACCTAAAGACTTGTATGCAATGCCTAGTGTAGGCAGGTTAATAAATGTTGGGGCCGAAAATGCTTTACTGTCATTTATGGATTGCTTCTCTAGATACAATCAAATATTTATCGCAAAAGAAAACATTTACAAGACCGCTTTCAGGTGTCCAGCTCCATTGGAACTTTCAAATGGGTAATAATGCCCTTCGGACTAAAGAATGCTAGGGCCACCTATCATCAGGCTATGAATGCCATCTTTCACGATATGATAGGAAAGCACCTAAAGTATACATAGATGACATAATGATAAAATCAAAAAAGATACACGATCATATTAAACATTTGAAGATGAGTTTCCTCCGAATGAGGGAGGTCGGCCTTAAGTTAAATCCACTAAAGTGTGCTTTTGGTGTAACCGCAAGTAACTTCCTTGGATTTCTAGTCCATAGAAGGGGAATTGAAGTAGACCGAAATAAGGCACGGGCTATCTTGGAAGCAAAGGCACCGAGCAACAAGAAAGAACTTTAAAGGTTTCTGGGGCAGGTCAATTATCTCAGGCATTTCATCCTGAATCTTACAAGGAAGATGAAGGAGTTTTTTGAACTCTTAAAACTTAAAAATGCCAAGGAGTTCACTTGGATCGAACATCATCAGGCGGCCTTTGACAAGATTAAAGAACGCCTGACAAAACCTCTGGTCCTAGCAGCCCCAAGGGAGAACACCCCAGTTCTATTGTATTTAGCTTCTACCACCACGTCCATAGGTTGTACGTTAGCCCAAAATATTGATGGGGGACGTGAGCAGGCAGTCTATTATTTAATTAGGTATTTAACTCATATTGAGGCCAGATACTTAGTTGTGGAAATAACGTGTTTAGTGCTATATTATGCTTGTACTAAGTTAAGGCATTATATAATAAATGCAGTTGTGTATGTGGTTTCTCATTTTGACTTAATTAAGTACATGCATAATTGGCCAATCATGACGGGCCGTATAGGGAAATGGAGTTTGGCTTTGACAGAATTTTCTTTAATATTCTTGTCTCAAAAATTAATAAAGGGCCAAGCGTTAGCAGATTTCCTGGCCGATCATCCCTCAGTCGGGCTCCCTAAAGTTGAGCAGGAACTATCTGTGTTCTCAATAAATCTAGAGTCCTGGGTGCTAAAGTTTGATGGATCTAGTATTGAACAAGCATCTGGGGCTGATATAGTAATAACCTCTCTTACGAGGATAAAAATGATACTATCTCTTCAATTAAATTTTGAGTGTACTAACAACAAGTGGAATACGAAGCATTGCTCACAGGGCTTAAGATTCTTCAAGAAATGAAGGCCCGTGATGTGGTCATAGAGGGGGATTCTCAGTTAGCCATCAAATAGTTAATTGGTGAGTATAAATGCACGAGCCCAGCTCTAGTGATGTATTATGCTGGGGCTTCCCAGATTCTAGAAGAGTTTGAAATAGGGACGTTGATTCATGTTCCCCGAGCTTAAAACTGGGAAGCCAATAAACTGGCTCAAATAGCATCAGGGCTAAGGCTGTCACCTAAACTCACCAGAAAGGTATTTGTGGTAGAATGGAAAGAACATCCCTTGTTGCTCAGTTGGGTTTAATAGTACAATGCAGTGCGGTGTCGTAAGGGTTAGCCCGAGATTAGAGAGATGATTTTAAAAGTTATCTACAAGATCCCAGTCAACATTACCCTTACAGAACAAGGATATACGCTCAACACTTTATTTTAATTGGAGATAAGTTATATAGAAAAGGCTTCGATGGGTTACTACTTAGGTATTTAGCCTTCACTGATTATATAGAGGTTTTAAGACAGGTACATGAGGGAGTCTATGGGGCTCATTAGTCAAGGCTAAAGATGCAATGGCTAGTATGTAGGCATGGATACTCTTGGCCATCGATGACAACAAATACCAGCATCAGACATAAATTCGATTATCAAACTATGGCCTTTCCGAGGATGGGCTATGGATATAACAGGGAAAATCTATCTGGCCTCATCCAAGGGCCACTCATTCATTTGGTGGCCACAGATTATTTCACTAAATGGGTCGAGGTCGTCCTTATGAAAAAAGTAAAACAGGGTGATGTCATTAACTTCGTATGTGAACAAATCGTGTTTTGTTTTGGCATTCCTCAAACGATTACAACAGACCAGAGGACAATGTTACTGAAAGTGAATTCAAGGCCTTCGCCAAAGAAAGTGGGATTGAGTTATTGACATCCTCACCATATTACCCTCAAGCAAATGGACAGGTCGAAGCTTCCAACAAGATCATCCTCTAAATTTTAAAGAAAACAATTAAATAGAATCCTTGAGAATGGCACGAACGATTACTCAAGACACTATGGGCATTGGGCATTTAAAAGAGAGGCTATAGGTATGAGCCCGTATGTGTTAACATATGGGCACAAGGCCATTTTGCCTATGACAATAGCAGTCCCTTCGCTACACATTGCGAATAGTTTAGGAAGACTGTTTGATGACTATAACGAAGTCATGATGAATGAGTTAATCTAGTTAGACAAAATTCACTTACAAGCACTTGATCATATGATCGCCCAGAGGAAAGAAGTTTGAAGAATATACAATAAGAAGATAAGACGAAAATACTTTTAAGCGGGTGAGATTGTATGGAAACTTGTGTTACCACCTGGTCTTAAAGACCAAATACTTGGTAAGTTTTCACCTAATTAAGAAGGACCATTCAAAGTAGATGAAGTACTTAAAAGAAACATATACATGTTAGCTAGCATCGATGGGATTCCACACAGACGGGCCATAAATGGGAAATATTTGAAAAAATATTGGTCGTCATTATAATAAGAAAGTGATAAAGGACCCGAGGCCTAAAGTAGTCTCCGGGCATACAAGAGTCAAACAATGAGAAAAATATTTGTTCTTTATTATTGCATTTGAATCGTGTTACAAAGAATAAAGAATAAACACTAATAAATAAATAAATAAATATACATATGTACAAAAGGTATATTATTTACAAAGATTGCATATGAGCTCTCATATTGCCAAAGCCGAGTCCAGATCTGCAGAAAGGGTCTAGTGGCGTGCAAGGATGTCTTGAACTCAAGCATAGACTAAAGCTTAGCATCCGAAATGGCCCATGCCTCATCCAGAACCTTAGTAGCAACCTCTAGCTAATGTTTTACCAGACCATCTTCAGCTTCAACCCTCGCCAACTCTTCTTCAGCTGCTGTGAGCTAGCGCCTCAAGTCCACCACCTTAGCCCGTAGCGCCTGGAGGTGCTCCACGCAGGGAGCAATCTTCTGGACTCGATTAGTAGCAGCAGTCGTCTGGGTCTTGGTGGCCAAATATTCATCCCTCATTGACCAGTTGTTCTTTAAATACTCGGACAGGAAGGGGAGTTCTTTGCGGTACTAGTTGATAATGCCATAACATGCTGGGACTTGAGCTCTCAGGAGCGCCAACTCAGACATAGAGGCCCCAATTCTGTTCAGGGATGAGGAACAGATCACGACTCATTGGAACTATACGACTCTCTAAGCATTCAATATAACGTCCATTTCAGGGACAAGAATATGAGAGAAGAGGGCATTGGTAGGTACCGCTTCCAGTGCAGCCAACTGAAGAAAACAAAATCACATCAATAAAAGACCAAGACGAAACTAGAAGGACTAGAAAGAAAAAAGTAAACAAGACTATACCTGAATTGGATCCACAAGTACTTTGTCTTTGCTCATGGAAGGGGGAAAAGTGTGTGCAGACCATGCCATCGAGCACAGAGCCTTCTCCACATGGCCCATCAGAGTAGAAGAGTCAACTTAACCCCACGCTGAGCCACTTTGAGCAGAAACTAAAGTAGTCAAAGCATCACTTACAGACTTTGTCTGCAACCCCTCCAGGGACCCCTCAAAGCTCCTACCCTCTTAGATACTTGACAAGTGGGAGGGAAGGATTAGATTAAGTGGGGAGACCATCTGGGGGTCCGCGGTAATAGCAGGGTCCTGGACCCCAAACTCCAGCTTGTCACTCAAGGCGGTAGTAAAAGCTTCCCCTTGATTAAGGGAAGCCCCGACATCTTTTGAACTTCTTAGGACTGCAGTAGATAAGGTAGCTCCCAAACCTTCATCACGTTCTGCCACCTCTTGGCCCACCTCTTAAGCAACTTCAATTAGGTCCATGAGTGTAGGCTCAGGAATGGCAGCAGCTTGGAAAGGGACTATCTGGAGATCTGGGAGCTGGGTCTCTTTCTCCCCTTGTTAAATCAGACTCACTTTGCCATCATCAGAGTCTGTTAATAGGATCATCATCCGTTGGTGTTTATGTGCGCGCTTTCCTTTCTGAGCTGTGGGGCCAGTTAGGAAAGGGGTAGAAGCAGGTCAGTCAAGCGGTGGGGGCGTTGTTTTCTTCCTTCTCTTAGCCGCAGGAGATGGGGACAGAGCCCACTTCCTCTTGTCAAGAATATCTCCTCTATCAGGACGATAGGAGGAGCTCTTCTTGGCCTCAGATTTTTTAGAGATTGGGGGAATAGAAATTTGGGAGAAACTATCGTCTTGTTCTATCCTCTAGACCATGGTCCTCAAGGAGGGGGCGGTCGGGGTTTCGAAGCGGCAAGGGCATCAATGTTGTCCCTAAAAAACGTCATCAACATATGGGATTGTGTCTAATCATGGCTTACAAAAAACAAAGCAAGTTTAGTTTAAGGGAATAAAGTAAGAAGGATAAAACTAAGACAAATACGAAGAAAATGCTTACCGGTGTGGCTCTTTATTATTCGCCTAAAGCGTTGGAGCCACCATTTGTTAAAGTAGAGGCAGGCATCTCTATCCATAAGTTCCACCTTGCACTGCCTCTGGCTAGTGAGTGGAATAACAATCTAGTCGATAACCTCCCTGTCCAAAAGCTCCCTGCTGATTTGGGGGGACAAGCCCTTAAGGATACACTAACTCAGTCTAAATTGGCCCGCCACCAGTTGAGGATGATAAGACTCCAAGTATACTTTGAGAGACTTGAAGGAGGAGCCAGTGTACGGCAGCCACATTTTTTAGGGAATAGTGACTGAAAGGAAGATCTCATCTCTCAAGGCTTTAGTGGGCTTATTCTTCTTCTCCACCATATACTTGTACCAGGTAGGAAGGTGGTGGTCAGGGATATTGAAAGCTTTTAAGATCCTCCCTAAGGACTAGGTTTGCTGACAAAAGAACTCAAAGAAGTTCTTCGACTTGACCATTGGATGACCACTCAGGAGACAAGTGAAGGAGTGGTTGGCGCGAGAATCGTCTGGGAATGGCTCCTGCCAAAGGTTAGGGAAGTAAGCCATCGTCTACAACTTTAGAAACCTGATGGGCCTATGGAAGTTGCTAAAGGGCTTCTTAAGCAGCGACTCCCTCATGTCGTCATAGAGACGACATAGAAACATAGTCCCCAAGGCTATTTGGTTGCCATAGAGTAGGGACTGGGCGATCCTCAAATGCAGTTGCACGAGCTTCCCTCTTCTCAAGGTCAGGATCTATTGGTTTAGTAGGATCCATATGAAAACTAGGTGCTTTGTGGTGGTGACGGGCTCAGAGGCTGGCTTATCAGAGAATAGCTCCATAATCTTCATATAGGAGCCTGCAACCCTGATCTTGCTCTTTAAATTAGCAGGGAGGATGGTATAGGAGTCATGCTTCTTGGGGATTGTGTAGAAGTTTTCCTCCCCGATTATAGGCAGCCCTAGGAACATAAAGACATCCTATAATGTGATGGACATCGAGTTGAGCTTGAAGATAAAGGCATTGCAGCTTGAAGCCTAGAAACTGAAAAGGGCCGTTAGAAGATCCACGAGGACATCTATATCGGCCAAGGACAATTGGATGAGGTTATATAGACCCATCTCCTTTCCTCCCCCTAGGGCCAGGATCCATTGGCTTAGTAGGATCTATATGAAAAATAGGTGCTTTGTGGCAGTGATGGGCTCAGAGGCTGGCTTCTCGAAGAATAGCTCCATAATCTTCATATATGAGCTTGCAACCCTGATCTTGCTCTTTAAATCAGTAGGGAGGACGATGTGGGAGTCATGCTTCTTGGGGATTGTGTAGAAGTTTTTCTCCCCAGTTATGGGTAGCCCTAGGAACATAAAGACGTCCTATAATGTGAGAGATATTGGGCTGAGCTCGAAGATAAAGGCATTATAGCTCAAAGCTTAGAAACTGAGAAGGGCTGTTAGAAGATCCACGAGGACGTCTATATCTGTCAAAGACAATTGGATGAGGTCATATAGACCCATCTCCTTTCATTGAGGTGTATGATCTGACTTCAAATGCTTTACCCAGTTGACTTAAGCACGAGGAGACCGGGGCCAATTCTTGAGCTCTCTGTAGGATGACTCGAGCGGGCTAAGACCAAGTTACGAATGGAGGTTAGTGGCCATAAATTCAATTGCGTGGGAACAGTGACTTTGAACAAGTCGGGAGAAATTGTCAGATACTCGACGTCACTCTTGTTAGAGATTTGAAAACTCCAAGGCGAAGTACTGGATAAAAAGGAAGCACAGTTAGAATACTTTTTAATAAAATAGAAGGGCTAGACATCAAAAGCGAGAAACTTACCAAAAAGCCACTAATTTGTAGAATGAGGAATCCTCCTGAAAGGAAATGAATGACTATTAGAGTGGAAACCAATCTAAAGGAAAAAGGGTTTTCTTCAGACCACTAAATACATACCGTCATGAGCCCACCTAGTTGGTTAACCGGGTTCTGAATAGTCGCTAGAGAATCCAACAGACTACCAGTGAAAGTAAAAGAAGGTGCAGCGGCAGAGGAAACAGCAGAAGCGAATGAAGTCATTTGAGAGTTAAGGTAAGAGAAATGTAGCAGACTGAGAAACTTGAAGTTTAAGAAACGGTAAAGAAAGCAAGAGAAGTGACCAGAATATAGAAATGAGTTTATATCGGCAGAGGGCGCTCAGAAGCGAAGCAATGTTTTGATTTTTTCAAACGTGCCATGTGGCTTATGTTACTAGCCATTGGCACGCAGGGGGCATTGTTTAGGCTGAATGTGAAATGTCGTTCAAATAGATTACGAGACTAGTTGGATTGAGTAATCAAAACGTCAGGCCCAATATGAACAAAAGAGGCCGGCCCTGAAGCTCAAGAAAGTCCATAACAAGTAAACATGCCGAAATCCCATCTGCTTCAAATATCAGACCGTTGGCACGAAGACAAGATCTTGAGTAATGTTGAAATCTACGCCCAAGTAGTTCAGTGAAATAGGCTGGTTATCAAAATGGAGAGACCATGCCATAAGTTTTGTGGGATTCTTGATTCTTCAATAGAACGTGCTAAGTCCCAAAGGAAAGGCTTCTGCTATTTGACGCTATAAATAGAAAGAAGAAAAATAGAGAAGGCTAGTCAATACTCAATCAAGACTCGTACATTTTGCATTCATTAGCCCTTTTCAGTTTTTAGTTTTTAGTTTTTAGTCTGTAATTTTCTGCACTTAAATAAAATTATACACTTATTCTACCAACGTCTTCTATCTCTTTACATTCGAGTGAACTATGGTAAGGGGACTTGGGACCCTTTTAGTTATCTATTAAGACTCAGCGTTTCTGGCACGCCTGATATTTATTATTCAACCATGAACATTTACCATTAAATAATTTAAAAAATAATAGGATAAAAGAATAAATTGACCTTAAATTATAAATTTAGGAGTATTTGATATCCTAAATTTATTTTTTTTACAATGTTTCTCTTTAACTTTTGAAAATAGTATAATTTGACCCTTATGGTTAATAAAAGTTATATTTGGTTGTTAGTTGACTAGATAATGATAGAAAATAACCTTAAAAATTATAAAAAAAATAATTAATAAAATTTGCTTGGTCTTTTTTAAAATTGTTTGGATTCTTATTTGTAATTTTTGAATTTTTGCTATAATATTTTAGTTCTTTTCTGTAATTTTTGAAGTTTTTTTTTGTCATTTCTATTCAACTAATGTTTAAAGTTAGCTTTTTTTTTGTAAAGTTAAATTACACTATTCTTAAAAATTAAAGAGAATTATTACACATAAAATAAAATTAGGATCTCAGATTTTGACTTCCTAAATCTATAATTTAAAGGTCAATTTACAATTTAACACAACATAAATATCATATATGCTATATCTCCATCTAGGTACTAGTTACTCTTCCTATTAACCAACCAAATGGGGCCTTCCAGTGAATATAAAAATATATATTTATTTTATATTCTTAATTAATTTATAATTATAGTTACAAACTCATTGGAATTGATGCAGGCGAGACGATACAATCATAGACGAACCCTTTGCATTAGTTGGAAGGCGCTAGTTGGATTATGCCAATCTGCCCTAAGATTAAATAAATAAGCTCTAAAATATTCTAAATGTTTTTTTAATTATTTCTTGTGTTATTTATTTACTCGTGCATATGCGTGTGTCAAGTTTGACAATGTAGAATATTGATAATGTAGAATAACAGTTCTTCTATTTTGTCCAGTTGTGCAAGACAATGTCCCAACAATAATTAACAATATTCTGCATTATCAATGATTGCCCAAAGAAAAATTCAACTTGTGATTGGTGGTGCTATTAAAATTGGTCGCATGTTAAGTTTATGAATTAAGTTATCAAAATTTGGGACTTAATTGCTTACACGTGCAGCAAAATGACCATTCATTTGATGTTTGGATTATGTATATCAATATCTTCTACTATCGATTAATCATTGGCCTTTTCGGGGCTTACCCAAAAATATAATTTTATTTTTAAATAATTTTTTGTTAATTATAATTCTAGGAGTATTATTGTGATGAGTTTAAAGTTTTAATTAATGACGATTTCATAAGTATATCAAAAATATTTTTGATATCTTTATTTATTGTAGCTTCCATTCAAAGACTCAAACTCAAATTTTAAGATAAATTTACTTAACTCTTTTAATCAATTGAAATCAAGATCACTCACTAACATATTGTGTTAGTTGAGTGATTCAGACCACAATGTGCTTCTTTCTTTTTTTTAAAAAAAAAATTAATCATTTGATCCCTATAATTTTGACTTAGATGTAAATTAATTCTTAAATTTTAACTTATTATAACTCAATCCTTATAATTTTAACTTGGTTATAAATTAGTATCTAAACTTTATCTCTAACAATTTAATCTCTATAGCTTTAACCACTTAAAAATTAGTCCCTATATTTTAAAAAATAAATTTATAAAGATGAAAAATAGTTTAAACCTTTAATATTTATAATATTTAAATAATAAAAGATTAAAATTATAATATTTTAAACTTTTTATATTTATAATATTTTTAAACTTTTAATATTTATAATATTTATAAATATTATAATTTAGTAATAAAATTATAAACATTAAAATTATGTTAAAATTTATTACTAATATTTTAAATTATTAAACCCTTTTAATCTGTATAAATATTAAAATTTCAAAATATTTTTAATTTTTAAATTTTTTAGAATAAAGGGACCAATATTTTAGTGGTTAAAACTATAGGGATTGAATTGCAAAGAAAAAGTTCAAAGATTAAGTTACAACTGAGTTAAAACTATAAGGACTGAAGTTTAATAAATTAAAATTTAAAAACTGAATTATAATTGAACCAAAATAATCGGGATTAAATGATTAATTTTTTTTATTTTTATGTTATGCCATGAAACCTTTTCAATTTTCACCCAGGCCCAATAAAAGAAACAACCAATTTGGAGAACCCGAATAGTTGACCCGGATATCATTACGGCCCATTAAAAAGGATCCGACTTCATGAGGAGAGACGGTGAGCGACCGATATGCAAACAATGAGCACAAATACGATCGACATTTCCTCATAAAATTCATTAGATTTTGTGTTTTTTTTTGTTTGCCAAAATTTTGTGTTATTTTTTTGTTCACATTTAATGGGATCAAAATATTATGAAAGTAAGTATACTTTTGTAAGATTTTTCAAAATTATTATCTTTCCCATGCGTTATAGGAAAAAGCTGCAAAGAAAATTAGCTTGCAACAATTCATTGTCGACGTAGTAGATGAGATTTCATTAAATTATATCTTTAAAATTTAATTATCGTAAGTCATTATTTTTTATATGAATTATCATTAGTCATTATTATTAAGAAAAAGTCCATTTAAGTTGACATGGGTTATAATGTAAGGACTCTTTTACCCTCAACAAGTGATTGAGGACTTGAATTATAATCTTTATATATAGAATAAATCTAGTCAGAAAAATATACCCTCTCGTTGAGTACTTAAAGAAATATTAGTCTCCTTTGTGAATGAAAATTATTTGTATGTCTTAAAAAGGAAAAAAGAATCCAAATTAATCAGGCAAAAAGTAAACACTATCTTGTAAGTGTAATTTTTTTAAATTAATAATTATTATCTTCAATTTCCGATTCATGATAGGAAAAGGAAGTAAAGAAAATTTGCTTATCATAATTCATTGACATAATGAGTAAAGATTTCTTTAAAAAATAAAAATTCTTTTTAAAATTTCATTTCCATTAGTGATTATTTAGAAGAAGAATAAATATACATTTATATAGATGATAGGGACTCTTGTATTGTAACATGTGATTGAGGATTTGATTCTCATTTTTTTTATTTATATAAAAGCAACTTGGTTGAGAAAAATCTATCTTTGACCCTCAATGTTCAATGAGAATTCGGGGAATCAGTATCTATTGTTAGTAAAAACTATTCTTATTTTTAAAATAAAGAAACATAATCTATAAAAATTAATTAATCGAAGGGTAATTAAACACTATTTTGTAAGTATATATTTCTCTAAAAAGTAATATCTTCTTCATGAATTATGGGAAAAGGCTGTAGAGAATCAGCTTATCACAATTCATTGACAAAATGAGAAAATATAATGAGGAAAAAAATCACAAAAAAAAACATAAATGAAAAAAATATTTCAGTAAAAAATAAAATAAAAATATTTTAAAAATTTTGTTTCATTAATTAGTCATTATTGAGAAAACAAAGAAACTTTTTATTTTTTGATTACTACAGTGTATTCTTCTATTCAAGACAGTCCTAAAGCATTATTTTAAAATGTGTGAGATAAGGACTATCATTAAATGTAGGCACAATCTTAGGGCTTTATAGGTATTTTTTCTTTATTATTTATTTATTTATTTATTTTATATTAGTTATTAAATCAAATTTTATCTATCTACCTAACAATCTCTCTTTTTAAGTGTGGATTTATGAGTTTCTCATATTAAAAATGCCTCAAACACTGAATTCTTATACCAGCAATCAAAATCAACCTAACTTTTCAGGCTATAAATAATGTAAGAGAAACAGATCTTTACTATAATTAAGGCCAGTTCTCTTTTGAGTTTTAGACGTATGTACAATAACAAACTTTCATGTTTCAGATAAAACCTAACTAGTACTTATATTGGAAATGGAGAGCAACGTGGCATTCTAGTATCCTCAATAAATAATTGGAAATTTGAACGATAACGCTGCAATGGGAGGGAAGGATGAGCAAAATAACAATAAAAAAAGTATAGTCTTTTTTGCTGCCAACAGCTGGATCAAACTTTACAGCAATTGAAGGTTTTTCCCCCCCTTTCTTTTCCCATCCAAGCCAAAAGTGCTCTCAATAAGAGACGCACCTTTCCGATGAACGAAAATAAAAAAACAGCTGCTCAAACACTGACATCATAAATTTGAAGCTTTTTTTGTTAAGGGGAAAAATGATCAAAAAGTTTGGTGCAGTGTATTTTCTTTTTCATTTTCCATTTTTGTGCATTTTTATTATTAAAGAGAATATATATATATATATATATGAATTTTTATTATTAAAGAGAATAGATATATATATTTATAATTACAATCAAATTTAACACACAAATTTGTCAATGCTGGCATTGAATCCCAAAATCTCTTCCAAACATAAAAGGTAGTGCTATTACCGGAACAATTTATTTTTGACTTAATATATGAACACACATAATTAATGAATTAAATGCACCCATAAGAAGTGCTCCAAGTTTATTTCAGATAAAAAGGGAGAATCTCATGTAAAGCCCACCTTAGAAATATATATATATATATATATATATTTTGCAAGTTCAAATGTTTCAAGCGCAACCATTTTTGAAGGTGAAATGACCAAACTACCTTTTATGAGTGAGTATATATATGTGCTCAAAAGAAATCAATAACAGAAGGTCTATAAAAAATAAAAAAATTTAATTATTTATAATAAAAAACCTATTTGGTCATCCGAGTCCATTTGAATTTATACCTGAGAAAATTTATATAACCAAATAAAATTGACTGCAAAAGATTTGTAAATAACCAAAAAAGTTTAATTATTTATGAAAAAGATTCATTTATTTGCAAAAATCTGTATGAGTTTACACTTGTACTTGAAAAAATTTACAAATTAAGTGAAAAAAATTAATAATAGAAGATTCGTAAAATAACAAAAAAAAGTCAAGTTATTTACAATAAGAACTCTACACAAGAGTTCATGTAATTTTACAATCGTACTTGATGATAAGAAAATTTATAAATTTATTAACTTGAAGAGGAATTATGTTGCTGTTGGTTTGCCTCATACGAGATTTTCCTTACAAAAAGGTTGGTAATTAAGCTTCTTGGGATTGGCCATTCTTGAGTCCAGCACATGGGAGCTCATTCAAAGGATATGTATGTGCCTTTGCCATGTTCGCTTTCATTGAACGTGACATTTCGCATCTAAAGCCGCCTCTCATGTACGCTGATCTTAGACCCATGTGATTTTGACGATGGGTATCATTTTGCAATAATGGAGTCAGAGAGAAAGTTACACAAAGGTCAAGGAAATTATAAACAATGACCCAGAATCTACCCCATTTACAAAGGGTTGTGATGCTGCTGTAAATTCCATAACCTTAAAAAAAAAATGATACAAAAATATTCTCGAAATATGCCATTGATGAACAATTAGGTATTACAAAATGTGATAATTATTTTTTAGTTTTAGAAAACTTGATTGATATTTTTATTTTTTATAAAATGACATATTTGCCTGTCTTTTAAAATTTATTAATGAAGTCAACTAAAGATCTGTTACTACTTTCTTTTAAAAAATGACTAGTTTTATTAGGAAAGTGATTAGAACCAAAATAACATGTGCAAAATTTTTAAGGTAGATGAGCAAATTAGCTTTTAAATTATAAATTTATATTAAACTCATTTTACGTATAATGTTTCTTTTTAACTTTTAAAAATAATACAATCTAACCTTTATTATTAATAAAAGTTAAGTTTGATCATTAGTTGATAAAAAAAATTATAGACAAAGATCAAAAAATTTTTATTGATCATTTGTAATTTTTTTGAATTATTGTCTATAATTTTTGAATCCTTTACTATAGTTTTTCAGTCTCTCTCTCTCTCTCTCTCTCTCTCTCACTCAATTTTTGAGTCCTTTTCTGTTATTTTTTGTTAACTAATAATTAAATTTAACTTTTATTAATGAAAAAGATCATATTGCATTATTTTTAAAAGTTAAAGAGTAACATTATATAAAAGATGAGTTTAAGGTCCCAAATGTAGGGGTGTTCAATTTGTACTTGTCCTGATCGGCTCAATTTTATTCTGGTCATATCGGAATGGGACTTTTCAAGACAGGACGGGATAAAAAATGGGTTCGGGAAAGGACAAGACATGAGATTGCCCTTGGAATAGGACGTCCCATTTTGAATATTTTACATGTACATATATTATTTTATTTCAAAAATATATATTAAATGCATTAATATAATTTATAATTATATTAATTATAATTTTAATACGTGCAATTTTTATTCAAAACTAAAATTTTTTATATTGATAATTTTAATGACACAAAGTAAGTAGGGTAATATCATTTTTTACGGTATAATAGTTATATTTGTATAATTTATTTTTATATCTGTCTATTTAATAATTTTTATTTATATTATATTTCTTGCTTTATTTTTAAAAGAGTTACTAGCTTAATATATCTCAACTAAAGAAGAAGAAGAATAACTTAATGGGGTGCTTAGCGTGCTTGTTGTCATTGCTTTTATAGTCTAAATATCACTTGTAATTGTTATCATAATATGTTATTTCTCATGTATACTTGACTTTAAATTGTTGTGATTTATGTATCCATGTTATTTAGTTTTAAACTTAATAAATTATGTAATTTAAAATTTGAATTAATGAATGTTATTATCTAGGCCTTTTTCCCATATTATCGGCTTTATTGAAATAGCTGGACGTTTTAATCTTGTCTTGATCTCATCTTGATTTCTAATGAGACAGGACCACAGGACAAAAATCCAATTCCATTGTCCTCTGTTCTGTCCAGTCCCATGAACACCTCTACTCAGATGTTTCTAGAACTATAGTTTAGGAGCTAATTTTCTCATTTATCCAATTTTGTATTAGTGAAGTTCAACAAATAAAAATTAGTTAGTGCTTTTTTTTTTTTAAGAAATGACCAATTTTCCAAGAAAAATGACTGCTTATCCCACTAGATGGGATGGGTTTCTTTTCTTTTTCTTGATTTCCTTAAATTCAACAATACTATTTAACATGACAATAACAAATATCACAGTCATAGGAAAAATAATTATTTATCAATGAGAATAAAGGCAACTTGTCAACCGTGAACTATGGGAATTTAAAATAACGAATCCATTTTTCCAAAAAAAAAAAACAGAATTTTAGTGGGCTGGGCTGGTAGTGATTGTATTTATAACTAAAGTCCATGTAATAGAGCTTAATATGTGCTAACGGAATGATGGTTGCTAATGCACCGATTAGCATATGCATTGAAGTGGAAAGGCTACAAAGAAATTTCATATGGCGTAGTACTAGCGGGCGTGGCTTTCATCCTATTGGTTGGGATGGGATTATAGTAGGCTTGGTTTTAAAAAGTTAAGTTCGGTTAATGGAGCATGTGGAGCCAAACTGGCATGGAATTTGATTAAAGGTTGTAATGGTTTATGGGCTGAAATCCTAAGCAAAAAATAAATGATGGGGGATGATGAATGTCTTCTGAAGGCCAAATCTGGAGATTCAACCTTGTGGAAATTCATTTGTCAACAATTAGATATTGTGGAAGAAGATACAAGAAGGAAAATTCGTAATGGTCAATATGTCAGTTTCTTCACTCATATCTAGATTCTAAAGGATAAGAAGTTAAAAGACATGTGTCTTAGGCCACTAACTGAAGAGGAAGAGCAGAGCGTGGTTGTGGATTGGGTGGCTTATGGAACCTGGGATTAGCAGATGTTATTCAAAGACTAATTACAGTGTTGCCACCTATGTTGAATGCAGGACCTGGTATTATGACTTGGTATGCTAACCAAAGTGGTTGTTTTTCAATGAAAAGTGCCTACTATTTACTTGAAAGCAATCCTGAACACTTATATGATGCCAATTTCAAGTACATTTGGATGTGGCAAGGAGCTGAGCGTATCCAGACATTTATGTGGATGGCCTTTCAAAATAGACTCCCAACTAATGAATGGAGAAGTAAGTGGTCACAGTGCTCTCCTATGTGCCACTGGTGTGATGAGCAAGTTGAGGGTTTGTTACATATCCTTTGTGACTGTCCATATGCGAAAGGATTATGGAGGCAAGTTCTAAATCCTAGATTTCACCAGAATTTCCTTACTGTTTCACTGAGAGACTGGTCTGTTATTAATCTGCATAAAAAACCTGGAGGATCTTTTATAGAGAACTGGGATTTAATTTGGGGTGTGACTATATGGAAACTATGGCATTAGAGAAACAACTTTATTTTCTCTCCTAATTTTTGTAAACCTCATGAGCCAGCTATTGTTATACTGAATATGTGGAACAAATTTACTCTACCTGAGGGTAGTGTCTCATTGAGAAGAACTGCTGGTTCTAGAATCTTGAATTGGAGGAGCCCTCCCCAGGAATGGGTTAAGACTGATGCTAATGGTGTGGTTTCTGCTGTTTCTAATAGGGTTGCTTGTGGGTGAGTCATGAGGGATTCTGAAGGTAGATGGTTGCCAGGATTCTCACAAGAATTGGGTATATGCAGTCCGTATGAAGCAGACCAATGGGTTGTTTTCAGGGGGTTGAAGTTAGGTTGGGATATGGGATTTAAGAAAGTAATAATTGAGTCTGATGCTCAAGTTGTTGTGGAATTATTAATGACTAAAAGATCTAATGGTGGTAGTTTACTCGAGTCCGCATTTGATGCTCATTAGTTTGGCTCTCCATTTAACCTAAAGTGGTATTTGTCATTTTTTAAAATTAGTTTTTAAATATTTTTAATATTATACTTATTAAAATAAAAGATGTAAAAAATTTTACTATTAAATATGGACTATTTAGAATATATTTAAATAATTAATTTGTAAAATTTATAAATTTTTTAATATTAAATTAATTTTTAATATTAAATTAAGTCATCTAGATTATATTTAAACTATTCAAAATCTATCTGTATAACCGAATTGTGGAATTATAAAATTTTTAATATTAAATTAGATTGCTAGATTAAATTTATATTGGCTAAATTAATAATGAATAGATTTATTAAAATTTTAAAATTTTTATATTTTTATATCAATAATTATAATACTAAAAATATTTAAAAATTAATTTAAATAAACAGCACAGATTAATATGGACTGAAATTAAAGGTAAGAATTGCTTTTAGCTTTGATGAGCACTCGATGCCACTGATTGCAAATCCCAGCTTACTCCTCATTCAAATTAAATCCTCACTTCAACCGGATTGGGTAGTGAGCAGATAGTTTGGCTAAAGGTGGGTTTAGTTGGGCTTAGCCCTCTTTTGTACCAAAAACAAAGTTATGCAAACCCCCCCCCCCGGCGCCCCCAACACAAGGTTTCTGATAACCCGACCCGAGGGAGATCGTGAGATCTCGTTAGAGCAGCAGGAGGATGAGATCTCAACGGAGGAGGAAACAAACTGGGCAATGTATAGCGGGTTTTTTGTGTGTGTCTTTCTTCTATTGGGCTTTGGCCTGTTGGATCAACAAAACATAACTGATGGTCCTATAACATAACTACCCAACTCTATTTACTTTATTTTATCACCATTTTTTAAAAGTAGGGGTTTTTTTTTTCTTTGGGGGGGGGGGGATGGGAATCTTGATGCCAACAATGATTAAACTCAATATAACCTTTGAAAATGGCCAATGATGGAGAGCTGTAATTAATTTGCGATTGATGGTCTTTAAATCTTGATTAATTGATAATATCAAATACTAAGCATAGTTTTTGCTCAAAAAAAAAAAAAATACTCAATATAGTTATAAACACAAAATTAAAATGTTGTCTTAAAAAAGCTAAACAAGTATTTTTCAAACATGAATAAGTTCAAAATCTAGAATACAAATATCAAGATTTTTGAAATAATTTTAAAAATAGAAATAGCATAAGTGTTTAGGATTCTAAACTCATTTTTCATACAATATTCGCCCTCAATTTTTGAAAACAATGCAATTTGACCTCTATTGTCAACAAAAGTTAATTTTAACTATTAGTTTACTAGAAAATGATAGAAAAGAATATCAAAAATTATAAAAATGGACCAATAAATTTTTTTGATCATTTTATGTATTTTTTGGATACTTGTATGCAATTTTTGGATTCTTTACTATAATTTTTGAGATTATTTTTTGATTAACTAATAATCAATCATTAATTTTTATTACTAGTAGAGGACATATTACACTATTAAAAGTTGAAAGAGAACATTGTAACAAAATATGAGTTTAGGGTCAGAAACTTTCATGGATATATAACTTAGGGGGTAACTTGTTCTTTTACCAAAAAAAAAAAAAGGAGAGATACCAAAATATAGATTAAAATTATTTTTTAAAATAAAATTTAAAACTAGAGTCATCCTACATCATAAAAATGTATAAGAAACCATTCAAACTTTATATAATACACTTTCAAGTGGTATTAAAGGCAAATTCTTCAGATGAAAAATGTCATAGTCAGAATGAAGTCTCCCTCCATAAAAGAGAACATCAATACAAGGCTTGAGGGCATTGAATTAATTGTTAAAAATTTATATATATATATATATATATATATATATATATATGCATGTATAAATACAAGGGTCCATAACCACCAAATTTTTTATTCTTTTAATATATTTTGTTTTCACTGCGTTTTGGGGGACTAATTTTTTCCGCTCTACCAAATCCCTAGTTATTTTTTAATATGTTAATGAGAAATGACTTGATCTAGAAGCAAAATTACCGCATCACCCCCGCCAATTTTTTTTTTTTTTTTCGAGTTTTGACTTCTGCCTGTAGTTTCCATTGTGCATTCCTACGCTCCCTACACTTATATTGCCTCTTCAATTTTTTGTTTTCAAACAGAGCACTTATAAAACATTCATTACTCTCATATGCCTGATGCCTCTCTTTATCTCTGTGGGCGTAATAGTAGGTAAAAATATAAATAAATGATTAATTTCTTATAATTTTTATTCTATTACCAATTATTTTTCTAAATCAAGAAAACATGAATTTTTTATATATTCTTTGAAAAGTTTGTTTTAGAATTATTGGAAAAATTAATTATTTAATTTTTTCAAAGTTAATTTATTCGCAATGATAAAGACTAAGTGCTTTATTTTATATTTTTATTTTTTAAATCTGATATCATTATAAATTCTTTATCAACTATATAATTTTATCTCAACTTATATTAAAAATTAATTTTGATCAAAAGTTAAAAAAAATCAAATAACTTGGTTTTGACTTACTAAAAAAAATTTGGCCCCTCATTCTTGCTGTTCAAGTTCCCATGAGGAATATTGGTAATTTCCAACATTAATTAATTTATCAATATATACAAAAGAATATATATGTAATATGTGTGAATCCATGGAAAAGGACATCATACATATGGCATCTGACATGATGCATTGGATGATTCAAACACTATGCGCAATATGTATGTCCCCATATTCACTTCTGCTACTTCTTGGCGAGACACTCTCACACACAACAGTCTTTCCAAAGCCGAAGAAAGACAAGTTGCTGTAAGTCCATCCTAAGAAGCATATTTTGTTTTAACCTACTTAGTTGAACTAATAAACTCTTAATTAGTATCTTGACTAGTGTAATAAAATGCTTTATTTATAACCTATTTAATCATGGTTCAATTATAGTTTTGATTTAATTCTTGAACTAGTGTTTTGACTAGTTTAATGATATATCAGGTTTTCAATAATACATTGCCAAACTTTGTCAGGAAGCTGATGTCCCCAACAGCAAACAGATTAAACACATTAATTATTTGTATTCGTCTAGGTGTGAGATGAGTAGAATCTGCTTTGCACATGTGGATCCTATCTTTCTGTAGAATCTAACACCTAAACTTTTGGCGATAATCTTTGTAAAGATCTGACAGAGAATGGCGAACTGCAAACAGACCGAAGAACTTAAATATATCCAGCAAGATGTATATATATATGTGAATAATATAAAACTTGATCGTTGATGGAGAGCAATAACATTACATTTGATCCATAAATCGACCTCATGGGGAATGTTTGTTTCCTTATATATAAGGATATCAAGGAAATGTTTGTTACTATACATACATATATATATATATATATATATATTTATAAGTTAACCATATACGAGTAACTCTTAGGGATATGTCTCAGCAAAGCTATGTACTTTAGGGTATTTTTTGTTTTATTATAATAAAAAATAAGGTTTCTCAATATGAATTAAATATTTTAACATTTTAAAATAAAAAAGTCATAATATATATATATATATATATAGTTTAAACTGAAATATAAACTCAGGTATAAAGGTCGAAAAATTCAGATAGATGAAATGTCATAGTCACAATATGAAGTGTCCCAATGCAAGAGAGCATCATGTAACGTTGGAGATGGAGAGGGCGCCATTGAATTAATTGTTTTGCATTTCCATAAAAAATAAGAAGAGCATAAATATATATTACTAATTTCTAACATTAATTAATTTATCAATATATGAAAGAATATACATTATATATATATATATAAATTAACGGGGTTGGATCTAGTGGAAGAAGTTAATTCTTTATAATGTGACAATTAAAATTTGAATATATACTAAAAGATGTGCTCATGTTTAATGTGTGCTTTTATCTCAATCGTAATTGTTTCTTATAGAAGTATATCTATGGATGTAAAAAGAAATAAAAGCAGAATGTAAATATATATATATATATATATATAATACGAGTGAATCCAAGGAACAACAGCATAAATATGGTATCTGATACGTTAGGAGGATTCAAATTTCAAGCTTTAATATCTCCACTATCTGCCGCCTTAATTGGCACCTATATCTGTCCCAATTCACTTTCCACTGCTTGGTGGCACGCGCGTGCACTTAACGGTCTTTCCAAAGGCATAAAGAAAGACGAGTAGTTGACAGGTAAATCCCTGTTCTGAACAGTGAAAATCCATTTTATCACCAAACTTTGTCACGAAGCTGACACCGCGAACAACAAACACATACTCAGCTAAATATGGGATCTAATTGTCAGATTGTATTGTCCAACTGTAAGTAAATTTAAATAGATATGGTACGTCTCATATCAAATGTAGTTAGGCTTTGTTATGACATAATCATAAAGGTAAAAAATGTCCTGAAGTACACACGAAAGGTCACAAATGATCATAAACTCAATAATAGGTTATTTATATTCCTTACCTTTAAAAAATTGCTGCTCTGTTACCCGTAATAGATCTGTTATGTGGGTCCCACATATGATTTTTTTATTATTTTTTATTTGCTTGTGGGTCTCACATAACTTTTTATATATTTTTTCCTCCTCGATCCTTCTCTGTGTTCTCTCTCTCCCCCGTGCACACATCTTCAAGAACCGACCGGTATCGGAGAAGAGCAGCAAAAACAGAGCATGCTCTCTATCTGCACTCTCTCCCAGTCTCTTCACTTGATCTCATCTCCTTTTCTCTTCCCTCTCTTCTCCCCTACTCTCTTCTTCATTCTGCCATAGGCCCCTCTTTCTCAAGCTTTCTCTCTCCTACTAGGAGTCCTTTTCCTTGCATGCATGCATGCATGCTCTGTTGTTGAACATTGCCTTGCATGCAAGAATGCACGCATGCTCTCTCTCTCTCTCTCTCTCCCCCCCACACACACACAGAGTTTTGGTTTTGGAGGGACGTGGTAGAGTAGAGGGGGAGTCAGATGAGGCCATGAGGGAAGGGAAGGGGAGAGAGAGTGTGGCAGTGCGAGCGAGTATGTGTGCATGTGCGAGTGAGCATGCATGCATCGTGTCTAGCCCATTTATAGTAGTTAATGGAGTTATCATGGCGTTGGTGAGAATAACAACCAGAGGGAGGAAGAAGAGGATGAGAAGAGAGGAGAGAGAGAAAAAGTGAGTGAGAGAGAGAGTGGAGAGGGAGATTGAAGGGAGGAGAGAGAAAGAGGAGAGAGAGGAAGAGGGAGTGAGAGAGATGTCGTCCTGAACCATGAACAAGTCAAACATTGGTAAATTTGATAGAAAAGGTCATGACCCCCTTGGAGACAACACAAGTGACTAAAGGGACATGGCTAGCCAAGGCTGTCGAGGATGGCCTTATGGCTGAAGTATGCGAGGCCATCGACGTTGCACTTCTTTGAGACACATTTGAGGAGGTTGGTGAGGGAGGGGTTGCGAGAGATGAGGTGATGTAGGACATGTGGCTAAGATAGAGGAGAGAGAGACTATCTGGATGGAGGGAGGGAGAGAGAGGATAGGGGAGAGATGAGAGGGAAGGAGGGAGAAGGTGGAAGGGAGAGAAATTTTTTAAATTATTAAAAAAATATAAAAAATTTTAGTAGGCCCTAGAATGCAATATTTTATAATAAATAAATATTAAAAAAAATTTCATATGGGCCTAGCTAATGAAGGAATTCATGGTAAAAAGGAAGGGTGAAAATTTTAAAAATTTTAGCTGTTAAGGGATATAAATGATCCATAATTGAGTTTAAGATCATTTATGAACCTTTGTGTGCACTTCAGAGACATTTTTGACCCTTTACCCTATGATATATTGAGATTTATTTTTCATATCAAGCAAAACAAGCTCTTACAAGCTCGAAAAACTTGAGTTTGGGGGAGAATGTTAAGATATATTATTTATGGATATGTATTATGTTGAGATTTGATATTTGTTGATGTTTATATTTGGTTGAGATTTAAGATCATTTTGTATTCATTAGATATTATTTGGTTTATCTATATATTTTATGCTCTTCATATCAATAAAATATGACACTTTTCCTAGTCTCATTTCCTTCTCCCCTAGCTTTTGGTTAATCAAGTTCTGGGTTAAAGCTTTATATGGCAAAGCTCTAATCGTCACTCTTTATTTTGCTTTGAGTATTTTGATGGCTCAATTTGAGATTTTAGCTAGTGATTCTTTGCACTTGAGTTTATAAGAGCTTGCATTGTTTGATATGAAGAAAAAAAAATCTCAATATATATCATAAAAATCCCCCTCAAACTTAGCATGCCCTTGAGTTTGTAAGGGCATGTGTTGCTCGGTCTTAAAAATGTATGACAAAGAGAGGCTTCAAAGAGAGAAAATATAATCTAGGGATATTTCTCTTATTCATGAATCATAAATCATCACTAACAAAAATTTTATAGTGATTTTTGAAGGATGAATCATTAGTCAGAAAACTCGAGAGTGATTCTTGGAGGATGAATCATTGGACGAGAACTCAGAATAACTTTTGGAAGAATGAATCACTAAGTGAGAAATTCAAGAATAATTCTCAAAGGAATGAATCACTGGGTGTGGGTGCGAAAAACTCAAGAGTGATTATCAGAGGAATTAATCACTAAGCAACAAACTCAGAAGTAATTCTTGAAGGAAAGAATCACGACAAACTTAAGAGCGATCTTTAAGGAGATGAGTCACTAGGTGAAATCTCGAATTGAACTGTTAACATAGAGGGCAGGGCTAAAGCTTTGCTATACAAAGCTGCGGCCCAAACAAACTAGGCTTTGGTACCAAGAAAGAAGTTAGAGAATAAAGAAATGATATTGGCAAAAAGTTCCTTACTTTAGAGTTTACATATATAGTTGAATTTAATAATAACTAATGAATATCTTAATAATATCTAATAAATACAAAATAATCTTAAACCTCAATAGAATATAAACCTCAATAGATAACAAATCTCAACATAATAAATCTCTATGGATTATATATCCTAACACTTCTCCTTAAGATGCTCTTAAGTTTGGAAGAGCTTGTACTACTTGATATAAAGAATAAATCTCAATATATTATAATAGGCTTAATAGGAATGACCCATAAACTTGAGAATTTTAAAATTTTAAGTTAAGATATGGTATTCTTTCATTGTTCATTTGTCTTCTCTCCTCGTTTCTGAGTGTTCATTCCTCATTCTCAACAAGCAAGGATGGAGTTAGGGATCAAAGATAAGTTAATTTTAAAATTAATATTTTTAAAATAATAATTACACTTGGACTAACATTGAAATAACATAAGTAGATTAGTTATTACCAATTTTCTTTTTAGAAAATTATATTAAACATGTTAATATAGTCTTTTATGTTATCTTATTTTGAACATTATCAGCTTTTGAGCCTAAATATTTTTTTATTTATTTAATTTAGAGTGTGCAAAATACAAAGAATAACTAGTGGGTGCAAAGCTGTAACAATTAACTACATTTTTTTAAATTTTTTCCAAAGTAAGGGGTGCATTCACACTCCTTCACCATAATGTGACTCCACAATAATGTAGCTTGATATGGTATTAGAGCCTTGTTCTTGTTGTATTAAATTATAGAATAATCGCTATCTCCTTCTCATTAGTAGCCATGGACCAGATGGATTGTATGTGTTCACTCTGACCTCATCTCAGCCCTCTATTCGTTCATCTCAGTCTTCTATTCATTTGGTGATGCTGCATCATTCTTCTCTAAATACTCCTCATAGTAATACACTATCTATAACACATTCACCTTCATCACTTTTAGATCTATGGCATCAATATCTTGTGCATTTTCTTAGTACTTTGATTCCAAAATTGTTGAAAGACTACAATCTTGCATTTGTTGATAACAAGTTCAATAAGATGCCTGCTAGATAGTTTTTGTTTTGCTTGTTGTATAGGCATGGCTCATAAGCTTATTTCACCACCATCTTCTTTTATTTTCTCATTCTCCTCTAGAACTTATTTTTGTTGACTTGCAAGGCCCTACTTCTTGTCCTTCTATACATGGCTCATTATTTATGTTGCTTTTGTTGATCATTTTTTAATATATTTTTGGATTTATCCTCTTAAATGAAAATCTAATGCCTTCTCTACTTTTCTAACATTTAAAATGTTGGATGAAAATTAGTTACACACTAAAATAAAAGCTTTTCAAATTAATGGCGGTGGTGAAGTCAAATGTTTTGACTCTTCTCTTACATAATATGGCATAGTGCATAGGTATTCTTGTCTGCATGCACAAGACCAAATGGGTGTTGTTGAAAGATGACACTGATATCTTGTTGACACTAATTTAGCCTTACTGTTTCAAGCAAATTTACCGATTATTAGGAAGATGGCTTTCTTATTGTAGTTTATGTCACCAATTTACTTCCCTCCTTTTGCGATATCTAATGTTGTACCCTATACTAAACTCTTTCATTATTCTCTAGATTACTCTTTCATTTATGCTTTTAGGTGTTCTGGCTTTCCTCTTCTTTGTCCCTACAATTCTCATAAACTTTCTCTTTGGTTTGAGCAATGCACTTTTCTTGCACTACTAACAAAAAGTTTCTATGGCACCTTACATTAAATGATTATTTAAAAATCTGCTATATAATTGAGGTAGAATTAAAGTTAAAAGGCTATATAACGATTATTAATGTAACTACTATATAATCTAGTTATTTTTAAATTTTATTTTTTCAAAGGACTATATGTAAGGTGGTTATTTGAAATAACCACTATATAGTCTCCAAATTATATAGTAATTATTTTGAATAACCCTTATATAGTCTTTTTATTTTAATATATTTAAAAGGTTTTAAGTTTTTTTTAAATATATGGCATATGAATTGATGATGTCATTGTCTTTGAGTCATTGACATTTTTTATGAGATGACTCTCGTTATCCTTCACTTTCTCTCTCTCAACTTCATCCTCCTCACCTCAACATCCCTCACACCCTATCATCACGCTCTCTCAATATTCCTCACCCCATTGTTTCCATCTATCCCCTCTCTCTCAATTTTTCTTCCAATTCTTGTAGGCTGACTAAAATAATTATTATTTTCTATAATTTTACTCTCAAACTTCATGGTCTTTTTCATAATTATGCTCACTTATTATTGTTAATGTTTTTTTAATTTCCAAGATAATTATATGTGTAATTGTAATTTAACAATTATTGAAGATATATCGTACTTCTTTTGGAAATATTTTACTGAAAATATAGTACTATATGGTTTTTAATGATTTGTTTTCCATTCTACGTACTTCTAGTTGTAATGGGACAATCCTTTTGCCTCAACATCGGACATTCCAATGCATCACTCCCTCTCTGGTTTTTGGATGCATTGAAAAGGTTCACATGTGCACGCTCATGTTCATGCATACACAAAATATCTTGGGAGAATATCATTGAAGGACCAGGAATAAGCATCTTATTTGCATGTAAGGACCAATACATTTTGAAATATCATGAAAGGACCAAGGGGCTAACTTACAGTTGAAATTAAATTTGTGGTTCGATTATCAAAATGCTTTTGACTTGTGTTTTTTTTTTTTGAATAAAAATCCCTATACCACCATTGTCCCCGTCAAAGCCACACTGCTGAAGCTACCACGATAAGCTGTAATTCATATTTTGACAAAGTGTAGTTTAGATATTAACAAATTGTTCTTTAAAATTTAGAAGTTATAATTCAGATTTTGACAAGTTATATGTATCTGACTTCAGAGCTCTAGTGACAAGTTGTAGTTTGGATTTTGATAAATTGTATTTCATATTTTAATAGGTTGTTCTATAAATGGTATTATTTGAAGGGTAAAAGGGCAAAAATACTCATAAAGTAGTTAGTATAGGCACCCAGTATCTTAAAGTAAGGAAAATGGCAAAAATATCCATAATATTACATGGATGGGTGAAAAGTAACCAGACCATTAACTTTGATCTAACGCCGTTAATTTTAATAGTTAAATGCTAATTATACATGCCACGTGTCAGTCTTTACTGATGTGGACTAATAAAAGGCCAAAAATACCCACGAAGTCATCCGTTAGGAGCAAAAATACCCACAAAATCATAAGTTATAAAATTAATCAGTCATAGGAGAAAAAATAATTTTAATCATTAATTTTGGTGTTTTCTAGAAGGAATCAGTGAGATTTTTGTAATGAATGTATAAAATTGAGTAAATTTTTATATTTATTTGTGATTAAGTTATCTTATTAAATAAAGATAGATGTGAAAAGTGAAGACATAATTTATGGATAATATTAATAAATGACCTTTAAAATGATTTAATATCAGACAAAGGACTTGTAACAAGTGAACATTAACAATTGACAAGTAAAAGTATAAGTTTTGATATAGTATTCGATCTATCTAAGTTCTTGTATGATATTAAATCATTTTAGCATTCCTTCCTTGATATTCTCCCTTTCTAATAATGTTATACTACCTCCAAATCACAATATATAACATGTTTTAGAAGTCTTACTTGGTCCAAAATATAAGACATTATATATTTTTTATAATTATTTTTTTCAATCATATTCTTGATTTATTATTCTTTTTGAAAAATGATACATTGAAATTTTAATTAACATTATTAAGGAACATATATATGATATTTAATAAAGGTATAATTAAAAAGATATATAGTTTCCTAAGAGATTAAGTTACACTTAACTTTTTTTTAGACCAGTGAAGTACTCTCTTTAGTCCTATTTATAATTTGCTTCCAACATGTTTCATGAGAATTAAAGACAATCTTAAACCTTATTAACTCTATTTTAAAAATCAGCAAGTTTTTAACTTTATTTTTATTAAATATACATACTTTAAAAATAACATACTTGTGAAGACTGTATTTTGTCCAGGCATTTTTTACATTTAATAAAAATAATAATAGATTCAACCAAAAAATATAAAAATACAAAAAATAAAATTTAATCCTTTTTAGGATTATATTTTCAAAATAAAAAAATCTTTAATTAATAGGTTTAAGTTTATTTTAACCTAGATAATCTTTTGTTGGTTAAGATCTTATTTCTTTTGTTGGTTGGGATCTTAATTTCTTTTAATGCATTAAAAAAATAATGATAACCAAAAAATATAAAAATATAAAAATGAAATTTAATCCTTCAGGGATTATATTTTTTTACAAAAATAATAATCTAAAAAAATAATCTTACTTAAATCTTTAAAAATCTCTCTCAAATTATCCCAATCATTTAAAAATATTGAGAGTCAATTTTTAAGAGTTAACTTTTCTCTCTTTAAATCTTATTTTTCACATAAAAAAATATGTCTTAATCTAATTAAAAACATTAACAAAAAATAATAATAAAAATAAAAAAATATATATGAGGGCTAGGTGAAACGTCGGTACTTAGGGTTTCATCACAGCCGTAAAAGGGCCTTCCTTTTTCAACGCGTGCGGTCAAGGAAAAGAAGAAAGAAGCCACATATGTCGATAGACCAAAGAGAGGTGGACATAAAGCAGAGCACACGATCAGAGAAAAGAAGGAGTAGAGCAAAGAGACGCGTAGGTGAGTCACGCACGTGATCGAAGAGATCCAGAAGAAAAGCACGAAGGCGGAAGGAGAGACCCAAAAGCAGAAAGCACATAAAGAAGCAACCCACTGTAGACACGTGCACACACAGGGACGCAGTAAAAGAAGGGGAAAAAAGGCAAAAGAAAGAGATGCATGCGATCAGGAAGAGCAGAACAGACATCGTGGTCTGAGATGGAGGCGTGTAATGGTAATTAATTATTTGCTCTCTATTTAAAGCTTGGGATCTGAGGATTTTGAAAAAAAAAGAGGGGCTAAAAAAATAGAATAAGAAGAGAATGAGAGATGAAAATTTTCTAAAAAAAAGGGAAGAGTGCAAAATCTAAAAATTTTTTAAAGAAAGGAATTGAGAGAGGGGGAGTTTTTTGAAAAAAATTGAGGATTTCTGGGCAGAAGCGGTGAGGTGGATTTGGATATTAAGAGGAAGAAGACGCGCTACGCAGGTTCTCTAATCTATTTGCTTTTGAATCTAGAATGTTTTATATTCAATTTTGATTTCTCATTTCCAAACAAGTCCTATGTTTAAATATCACAATGCTTTGATCGGTGTTAGGAACCATGAGAGATTGATGTTTGTTTCAGAAAGGATTCGATATCTTGTTAGCCCTTTGATAAATCCTCTATGTGTACATTTTGTTAGAGTAGATAGATGATAACTTAGGCACAAGATGATTTTTGCGTCGATTTCTAGCATAAAAGCCTTTGCTGCGGGGATATTTGTTTTACTTTAGTTAATCATGTTTGTATAAAGGAATTTAAGCCTAGAAAGATGAATTTTTAAAGGAGTCTTATTTTTCTTTCTTTCTCTTTTCTCAAAAAGAAATTCTGATTTTCTGATAATGTTGATTAACGGGAGATACGTTCAAATTAGGATATTTGAAAAATATATAAGAACATGCTCTCTGGTTTTAAAGGTTTGGATAAAAGTTATGGGTTTGACCCATATCATTTTATCTTACTAGTATCTTTATTTTCTTTTCCAAGTTCTAATGGATCACTATCGATTACTTACGAGATTAGTTATGATCTTGTATCCCTTAGTAATTAAAGAGTCAAATTTCAAGGTTTTCGACATTTGGAAGTTTATCACCGTGCTTGCTTACTAATCTAGAAAATTTGCTAATTTTTACATTTAGTGTTGGTTGTTTTGATATATGAAAGGTGCTCATGAGAATAGGTTGCCACGTGATGCCTTGCATGATTTTTAGTTTCCTTTGATTTATAAATACAAATTTGGTATAATCATGATGAAAGGCACACGTTGCCATGACTGAGTAGTTTCTTTACAAAAGATTGAAATATATATAAAAAAAGATAAGAAGTGAAAGTATATTCATATTTTATTTGTGGGTCATGTAAAATTTTAAGAGTTTTTACATGCAATTAAAATGATCTCCTACCGTGTAAATCAATAAGAGTTCACGGGCATGAGGATCAAATTTATATAATAAATATGGGTTCCAATGGCCCATCATTAAAATTAACATTCTTTTTATAATCTAAATAATTTATTTAAGTCTCATGTGAGATTTCAAGAATCTTCATAAAGACTTAAATTGATCACCTTATTGTGTGCGATAATAAATCCTCACAGATGATATGATTATCAATTTGTGTATGATAAATAAATAAAAAATTTTTGTAAATAAAATAATAAAATTTTTTTATATTAATTAATTAAGTTAATAAATTTAAATTATAATTATATTGTCTAATTAGATCTTTTGGTCACATGAGATTTTTGAAACTCTATAGACCTTTAGGATAGTCATACTACCGTATAAGTCAATAAGGCTTCGTAGGTATAAAGATTAAGATTTTTATATTTGAAAATATATGTTATATAATTATGCATTAAAATATATTTAAAGTGAATATTACTTAATTTTTTTATCGTGTGAGACTCGAAATCTTTGTAGATATTTAGAACAATTACATTATTGCATGAATCAATAAAGTTTTGCAAGTATAGCGATTAAATTTTCAATCATAAAATATAAAAAAAATAATTTTAAATCCTTTTCTTTTCTTTATTTCAAAAATTCAAAAATTGAGAAAATAATTAAAATTAAATTACTTTTTATAATTTAAGACACACATATCAAAATTTTAAAAATTGTTTTATTTGCAAAATGGTGAATTATTTTTAATTAATTTTTTTTCAAAATTTTTTTCTCCAACAACTTTGAAGCCCGAACTACATGGACTTTGATCCCTATCACAAGATACATAGGCCTCAGAGTCTGATTATGAGTCAAGTTCTCCTTCATAAATAAATAAATAAATAACTAAATATTCTCCATTTTATTATTATCATTTTTTAAAAACACGTGAATAAGAAAAGAATAATTAAAATAACTTTAAAATCATATTAATTTAGCACAACAAACTTTAGGTAACTATTTTCACGAACGGGTGTTGTGGGTGCCTAACACCTTCCCCATACTTAATCTACTCCCGAACATATTTTCTGTTTTTGCAAACCATCCTTATTTTCCTTTAACTGGTTTTTTAAGATTTATCTCAAAATTTTGGTAGTGACTTCGATTCCATACATGTGAATAAGAAAATAATAATTAAAATAAATTTAAAATCATATTAATTTAGTATAACAAACTTTAGGTAACCATTCTCATGAACAGGTATTGTAGCATATTTAACACATTTTTCACACTCAATTGACTCATGAACCTATTCTTTGTTTTTGCAGACTATCTTTATTCTTCTTTAATTGATTTTTCAAGATTTACCTCAAAAGTTTAGGGGTGACTCCCATTCCATTGGGTTCCTGCCTCGAAAGCCGAAACCTCCACTCGTATGCAATTTTCATCGCATTTTTAGGTGCAACAATACTCTTACATTTAATAACACTACCAACATTTGGTAAAGATAGACACAATAATCATTAAGGTTCCCTATAAATAGAATAAAAACAAATATTAGGGTGAAATTTAAAGGTATGTAAAGTTCAAGAAAAGAGTGAAATTTGATTAGAGTAAAATAAAAAAAGTGTATAATTTTAAAGACAAATAAATAATTCATTAGAGTGAAATTTAATTAAAAATGCATTATAGTATTGAATGAAGAGCGAGTACATTGCAATTTAAAGGTATGTAAAGTTTAAGAAACCAAACTATAAGGTCTCCCTTACTAAACTAAGTTTAACTCCAAATTGTAGCAATCTAAGGTTTAACCCTCAAAGGATTACTAAATTGTAAATTTTTATAAAGTGAATTTCTCAAATTCTTTCAAAGAAATCCCAATTTCAACATTTCCTGTCTCAAACATTATTTAATAAGTCCGTACCAGAGTTTTGAAAGTAAAGCGGAAGCTAAAAAATCAATTGGGACCCAAAATAATAAGTTATAAAACTCAAAAATAGATTTTGTGTAGAAAATGACACGTGTGCCGTGGCTTACGGCATGTGTACTGCGGCTTGTCTTCTCTTTGTCATGTGCCACAGCACATTGCATGAATTTTGATAGCAACAGTGCTATCATTTGATAGTATAGGGAGCAAATTTTTAACACATCCCAAATCTCCGTCTAATGTTTGATTGAGGTAGTTTCGGTATCTACATGGAGCTTTCTTCTAGCTCTAGCTAATGGCATTGGTTTTCTACTCAAACTCATTTTTTTATAAAAAGTTGGACACCAAAACCCATATTAACTACTTTTCACAAAATTTTCTGAATGGGGTGTCGCAACTCTATCACACGTGCCAATAGCTCATAGCAACCATCCGACCATACTCAATGAACTCTTACGAACTCGTGCAATGCACTACACGCAATCAAAAACACTTATATCACAAAATCACTACTTAACCCTGATTTTCATAAAATATAAAAGGGGAGGGAATGTTACACAAAATCATCAATTTCATCTCAAATCTTTCAAAATATATATGTTTCGACTTGCATAAGTGTTTTGGCCCTATCCACGGGTTCACAACCAAAACTCTTTAACCCAGGATGTAAAATACACTAGTTATACACAAAATCATGCAAGTAATGCATAAATTATGTCAAATGATCCTAGTGACAATTACATTAACAAATACACATAAAAGTAACAAAAGAGAGGCATATAAAGGATTACTCTACAATCTTAGGCCTCTGTGTGTTTTCCCCGATTTGGGTCTAATAAGTTAGGTCCTAAAAATATTGAGAATTGAGAGGTGAGTTCAACCACTCAATAGTTAGGTTTCACCTAACCCTTACAGTTACATATAAATTATAGATAGATGTAATTAGGCAAATAAGCACAGATAACATATAACACTCAGCCACAGTTTACAAAACTAACAAGCATGTGACTGGGCTTGCCACAATACACTTGTCATGTTAATTCGTAAAACATAACACAGGGTCGCAAACATAACAACCATGCGCCTTTAACACATGCCAAACCATAAAACTAACAACCATGTGGCTGGACTTATATGCATGATTATATGCCAACCTTATATCTTTCTGTTACTTTTGACATGAAATCGGTGGCTATCATGTGGCTACATCCTTCACGAACTAACCCAGCCTTCCACTTATGAGGAGTTACCAGGTTAGGGTGAACTTACTCACTTATGTAATCTAATTTCTTCTAATACTAACAACTATGGGGTGTTGTATCCCTAATCTAGCCTCCTCATGAATCAATAGAGACTAGTTAGGTTTCAATCCCTTGTAAAACAAGTGGGACAGTCCCGAATCAATCATGGGACAAGGGCTACCTTTCAATTTTAATGGTCGGTGCCAAGGCTAGTTCTTGATTCTAATAGTCACTGCCAATACTATGTGAATTTTAACCAATCTATTCCTCTCCCTAAGCAAACTCTCGCTAATGATCATGCTATGCACATTTATCACATATGATGCATTTGAAAGATTAATTCAAAACAAATAATTTCATATAACCATATTCAATTACTCCATATAATCAACACATAATATATCACAATTCTCGACCCATAATAACAAATCACAATCAATTTTGTAAAACTCAAAGGGTGGCATAATCAAGGTTTTCTTTTCAAAAAACCATTTTACAATTTAAACACATTGCCAAAATTCATCTTAAATTAAAATCATAAATCACATTTCACAAACATAATTGACATTTAACTATAAGGATTAAGTTTTTCTTGATTACCTCAAACCTTTGAGAGATCAAGGGTTTACCCCTCACTATAACAACTTCCCAAGCTTGAATGGTCTAAAAAAAAAAAAATGAACCTCACTACGTCCATACCACAAGAAAATCATCACTGTCTAAATCTTGAAAATTTATCAATATATAACTCCACACACTCTATTGTATTAACTCATAGTCACTACCCATTTATACCTAATGGGCTTGTTAGGTTTCATTAATGCACATTATCATTAACAACACCTCAAACCACCATTAATACATATAAACCTCTCGTAACTACCTTATAAATATCATTTTTAGATATTAAATGCTCTCATGGACCAACCACTTTTAATATTATTAATGTGGTGTTTCAATACATTAAATAACTTCGATTATACTCATTCTAACTAATGAAATCAGCCCATAGTTCTATGGACTGAAAATCCATCTTCCAACTTAAACCCTACCATAACTCATCATAAATGAGAGAGAGAAAGAAAGAAGAAGGCTTAGATTACCTACCTTAGGTGTTTAGGAGCTTTAAAACGTCAACAATGGGAGCCAATGAGCGTGCCCTAGCAAAACTCCAATGTTCTCTTCATTTTCTTCCTCTTCCCTCTTTTGTTTTCTCGCACAGATGTGATTTGGTTTATTAAAAATTTTGCCTGTACGTCGTGGAGCACGTTGTCTTCCTGCGCGACGTATGGCACAGAGAAGCCCGTTACTTTCAAATTGGTCTCTATGTGCCACGGCCGACTAACCATGTGTTGTGGCATGTGATATAGGACAATTCTTTACTTTTTTTTCCTTTTTCCTTACCTGAGTGGCCTACTATTGATCCGGGACCACTTCTAAGACTGAAATCACCATAAATACACCAAGTTAAGTCCCTCTGGCTACACACCTCATTAACTCACTAATTATCCTCATTAGGTTAATAAACTAGGATTAAATTTTCTAGGATGTTGCAAAGTATATCAACTATTTTTCTTAACATTGAAAGTTGGGATAATAATATTTAAGGCCCTTTCAATGCAATTTATCACAATAAGGGTCTATTAGTTTTGCATTGAATATTTCTTGTACAAACACGTATATGCTTTTATTAAAAGTTGAACCTAAACCCTAAACCCTAACAAAAAGTACAAGTTAAGATTCAACTTTTAATAACAACGTATATGTATTTTTACAAGAAAATATCCGATACAAATATGATGAGACCTTATTGCATATCTCTTGAAAAGATTTTGTTGATTATATACTTATATATGGCTTTGAACGATTTACTCTTTATGCTCCTGTTTATAAGACATTTCCATCATATTTCATCAAAATTAAGAAAAATCTTAAATCTCATTATATCTTCATCTTATAAAAGTTAATAAGTTTTTCCCTTTATCCCTAATAAGGACAACATGAATTATTTTTAATAATTTTTTTAGGACTACCTTTGTAAAAAATATAAAGCACTTTTAACTAAATCTCAACCTAATAAAGTAGTTACTTATTTTTAAATTAATCACATGTTTTCATATTTACCCCTATTAAATACCCTATAATAAATAAAAAGTCATTATCAATAGGGGTACTTTTGAAAATAAGATAATGACTATATCTCGAAAGACTAAAAATGTCTTACATTTTTAAATATCCAACTGCTCAAAAAATGTCTTACAATAATAAAGGCAAGAAAGCAAAGTTGATCGTAGAAAATATTGGAGTATTATATAAATATGATCAAAATTAATCTTTTCTTTTTGCTTTATAAATAGGATTGAGTTTGGATGAGTAATTTGTTTTACATTTCTTCCTTTGGTTGTAATGTGATTTGCACTACTACAAAATTTTAGATATAAGACGCTTAAAAATATGACAGTTAAAAAAAAACCCATCATATAATAATGAGGTGGGTGATAGCTAATAAATATATGACGTGTGTTAAAAAAATAAAAAATAATAATATTATATATGATGGGTGTTTTCAAACACCCATCATATAATAATTTCAAACACCGTCATATATAATGATATAGTTTTAAGGCATTTAAAAAATAAAAATAATAATAATAAGATATATGACTAATATTGCTAACACCCGTCATGGAAGACAATTTGGTGCCCTAGCCTCTTCTTTTTGGATTTAGGAACCTCTTCAGTTCTGCTCTTGAGCTTGGCCAAACCTTAGACACTGCATCCTCATCGTCATCGTTTGCGTCATCATTGGCAGAGCTGTTCCAATCACCACCCACATATGCTATTCTCTGCCTCAGATCTTTGATCCACTTTGTTCATTACTGATCACTGTGACTCTCCTACTCATCGTGCTATTTCAATAGCTGCTCTTGGACATCATTTTTGTCCAGCTGATTGTCATGACCGCTCAACATATTCATGCTTTGAACTTTGGTTAGGGATTTTGTTTCATTTGCTTATCTTTTCATGTATCTTTACTCTTTTCTACCCAGTGTCAAAATTAGTTTGTGTATTGATAGTCTGTGATGTGTTTGATCCAATAATTTGATCACTTCTCTCCAAAATTTTCCCCCTTTTACTTTATAGCATTGCATGTCCATCTTCTATGAACTATTTTTGGCTTCAATAGATGAAGAGCTTCATTGTTGAAAATGATTTTAATTTAGTGTTTGTTTTCATATCTACGCTGGCATCTTATAAATTCATAAATATTATAATCCCAGAATTGAAATCCCTATCTGAAATTTAGTGTTTATATATGAATTGCATTATATCCATAAAAAGTTAGACGTATATGTATTTAGGAGGAAAATAGGGAAATGATCTTTGCTTTTTCGATTGTTATGTAGTCCTAAAATCTTTTTGTGAAATCATCTTATCTTTGAACATTTTTATGAACTGATTTTATTTTTCATTTTTCTTTTCACTTTTGTAGGAGGAAATATGATCAAGCTACTTTTCTAGTTAATATTAAGTATGCCTTCCTTGGAGCGGCTGTTCCTTTTTCTCTTGGAAGTAACTAAGAAATGCTCACAAGCTGTTTGTGAGTTTGTCAAATTGAAGATAAGTATTCAACTAACGTAATGATGAAAACTCCATCCTTAATTTCTGTAACCATCATATATATTCCTGTTTTTTGTGCGTGCTTAGGTTTCATTAACAATCAAGTCTTAAAGGCTTCAATGATCGTTACCTTTGTCATCCCTACTTAGACCAAGTCAATCTAGGTGTGAAAGGAGGGACCCACTTAAGGAAAATCCAAATTTCATTGCATATATAAACACAAACGTACATATATGTTAGTTTAACAATCATGAACACATTAATATTGGCTTAATTCTCATGTTCTATTGAAAGTTTTGCTGATGGAGATTGTTGCACCTTATTTTTTTGTTGTTGTGGAGTGCTTTAATTTTTTTGGTTGAACTGCCATCATTTTACTTACTTTATTTGAAAAAAAGAAAGGGAAGAAATATATTACATTTAAGTTAGTTTCCTTACTTTATTTGAAAAAAAGAATTGTACATTGAATTTTTACCTATAATGTTTTTTCACATTATATTTAAATTAAACCATTTTGAACTAGTTATTCTCATTGAAGTCATGTCTAACTTTTAAGTAAATATGTCAAATTTATATGCTTTTGGTGGGGTAAAATGATTTGTATATGCGCTGTTGCAAGGACTGTTTTTGGCTTTGTCAAATTAAAGAAGCCTTGTATTTGCTTAAAAAAATCTAAAATAAAATATAACGGTTATTTGTAATAACCTTCATATTTGGTACCCAATATATGAAGGTTATTTATAATAATTGTCATATATTGGCGGTCTTCAATATATGACAGTTATTTTACAGTAAATGTGATATATTGGGGTCCAATATATGATGGTTATTACATAATATATGATGGGTATTTATAATAACTGTCACATATACTTTGGTACCAATCAATAACACTATAATTGGTAACTTTTATATGATGGGTTATATAACCATCATGTATAGTCATGAATATATGATGGGGATTTAACCGTCATATAAAGGAAAACTTTAAATGATGGATCAATAAATGACGATTGTTAACCGTCATTTATAGGTAAAAATAACAGTCATTTTTGTCTTTTTTTGTAGTAGTGTTGCCATTCTTGTGAAACTCAACTCCCGACGACACTGGTAATAAATTATTAAATTTTATTTTTTTTATTTTTTCTTGTTTTTATATCTGCATTAATTTACTCTTGTTATCTCCCTTTGAATTCTGAGCTTTCAATGAAAACAGGGTTTTCTCGTTAAGAACAAGCCCTTGCACCCTAATCAAGAGACTTCAACATTTAATATGGCAACGTCCGGCATGATTTTTGCACCCAAAAATTAAAGAAACACACATCAAGGCGTCTATTCTTTAATAAATAGATGCCACCAAGAAAAATATTTTTTTTCTGTCTCAAAATATGAGATACTTTTAAATAAAATATTACATACTAATGAATCTTATTAAATACATTTAACAACGTTATCTTTTTTAAAAAATATAAATTTTTAAAAATATTAATTATTTAATATATTAAAAAAATAAAAATTAAATATAGAGAAAGAAAAGATAGTATTAAAATTAATGTATTTAATAAAATTTTAATTTATTTAAAAAGTTTTATATTTTAAAATGAAAGAATCTACTATAATTTTAAAATAGAGGGAATATTATTTAATCTATAACGACTGACCATTTTCTTTGAGCTCCACAGGAAAATGGCAGACACAGAAGTCAATATGGGAGACCGTGTCGTGCCATGTATCCAACTTTCTTCTGTCTAATCTTCTCCTCTGATTTTCTCTCTAACATTGACTATATATGCTTAATTCATTTGACTTTTGGGGAAAGATTATTGAAACGTAATAATAGAACGAAAGATCAATATAATTCATGAGAATTTTGAATTGATCTTATTAATCACAGTTACTCCTGAATTTTGTTAGACCAAATATTATAGTCGAACTGTAAACTTTGAACTACCACACATATGACGACCGAGAACTTTCGTTATAGTTAACCTAACACAGCATGCATGATAGGATTGTCAAAGACTTATAGAAATATAATTAATTATTTCACTTGCATGGTTCTATATCTTAATTTCATGCTTCTAAGCTACGCAACGAATCATTTTCGCTTTGTGTATTAGATTGAGTTCTCCGACGTACAGCTATGCATGTATAATTAAACTTCACAGTATACATATACATAAATATGCTGGTGTGAATTTGAATGTTAACTTCTACACTAACATGCATGCAAAACAACTATACCTTCCCTTCATAGTATTAATAACGTAATTAACTTCTCAAGATCTTTTTCGTGGTCTCATAATTGAAAATATCACGTACATATATGAGGTTTAATTTCTTTTGATACTTCAGATTTTGTGCTTATATGGATCTCTCTCTCTCACACACGGGCGCATGCACATAAGGTCATATTAAGGGCGTATTTGTTTTCTGTTTTCAAAAGTTATTTTTTATTGTTAAAAAGAGAAAAATTTAAAAATTTGTTTCGACAAGTGGTTTTCATTTAGTTGTTTTCAAAATTATTGTCATTTTTTGTTTTTAAAAATAAAAAATAAAAAATAAATTTAAGTTATTTTATTTTATTTTTCTTATTTTTAAAATACACTACATTTGATTATTAAAAATTATAATTACCTTGATCAATTTCTATTATTATTCACCACCATTAATTGCCTATAACCATCACTATTAGTTCATTTTTTCTAATTTTAAAGCTGTTTTTTAATTGATATAACCAAATGTATTTTCATTTTATTTCATTTTAAAAATAATTTTGAAAATTGCATTACAAAACAGTTTTTAAAAATAAAAAATGGTAACAAAAACCAAACAGGCCCTAAGTTTCTCATTTTTAGTTTTCATGTATTTGAAAATTGAAATTCAACGAAGCGGATCAAAATTCTCTGAAGTTAAGTTCACTCTCTATTTAAAAAGTGCATTTTAGAGGATTTTGATCAGAACAATGGACGGACCCACAAGCCAAGAAAATACACTACTAGAAAAAAGCTTGATTCGGCATCAATAATCTTTTTGTCAGGTGTATAACAATAACGCAAGTAAGTTCAAAGTGTGCTCTTGTGATTATATATCTTGGTGCTAGAACAGTTTCTGACTCTCATGTTCTGTTTGGTGAAAAATTAAATTACTTGAATGAATGTATGCAACCAGTTCCTCGACAGATACAACGAATGAACATGTTTGATGTTTGTGCAGAGCTTATATTTGCTTGAATGCCCTCTCCTGTCTCTTTCCAGGCCAGAACTGTAGGTGGGGATGATAACAAAGCCAGTTGGCATTAAACGACCAGTTCCGGTGCTCATCACATTATGGATGATCCAGATTTAAATATTTTTGTTTTATATTAAATGTTTTCATAGTTTTTATAAATTAATTATCCAAATATATTTTGAACAGTCTAAATGTAAAATCTTTAAGTTGTAACTTTTTCTTAAAATTATTTTCTCCAGCAAATTCCACTCTACCAAAAATCCATGAGAAAGCTGTTTCATTCGAATTTATAAGGTTCTTCTCATATATTTTTGGACAAAAGCTACCATATCTTCATGTTTGCCCTAAAAAATGCCTTCTATTTTTAAATAAAGGAAGTATATATATTATATGAAAAATTTTTAGATAGATTAGGTGCATCACGCCATTTGTAGCGTATCCAATAAAAACACGACATTCATAAAATATTAAGTACAAATTGACTCTAACATTAATGATAGTAGATCCAAAAAAGATAAGAAATTAAATATGTATTTTGTTATAAGAATAAAATCAACTAAAATAATATCACTAAAATTTTATTTAGATAACTTAAAGCATTTTAATTGTATAAACTATAAATAACATAACATACTCAGTCTATTTAAGAATTTCTCCTATTACCTTTGTAAGTGAACTTGTGAATTTTTTAATCTAAATATTGCAAACATTCAATGTTTTTATGTTCGCAAATGGAAATGGTAAGATTCTTCTCCCTTCAAGTTTGATCTCCATGTATAAATATACTGACAAAGATACAGATTCTCATTATCATCCCCAAATTTTGCAGCTATGGATTTTCAGTTATGCACAAACCCTGAAAAAGAACTATATCCAGTATTAATGTTAAAGCAAAGATCAGGACTTTAAGTGATGCACAAACCCTGAAAAAGAACCATATCCAATATTAATGTTGAAGCAAAGATCATCATCCCAGTAAAATCAACAGAAAAGGAGCAGCAACCATGTTACGAAATTAATGTTCATAATAAAGAAAATGAACTATCCATTATATGGCGGTCCCCTCTTTTACATAATTGAAACAAAAATGAACTGTGAATTCATCAAGTGATCTACCCAGTAATTGTTTACTAGGATTTCAATCTCTCTCTCTCAAGCAATAATTTCACTGCTCACAGTGAGATCGATGTTCAAATCTGGTAAGCAAAATGAGTCTTCTTCATCCAAACCACTTGCTGCTTCTGACACTCGATCATCAGAATTAGACTTGTTTGTGATTGGCTCATTATTCCTGACACTATTATCATTGTTGGTGACTTTAAGGCCATTATATGATGAGGATCCTGAGCTTCCAGACGACGTTAATGGTGGATTATTTCGAGTTAACCGATGATTATTCAGATCAATCCCCTTGTTCATTAGCTTCTTTCTCAGATGAGAGTTCCAATAATTCTTCACTTCATTATCTGTCCTCCCTGGTAATCTTCCAGCTATCAATGACCACCTATAAGTAATAACAATGTCATCCATCAATACAACAAGCTTTATCTATCTCGCTAGGTGAAGATCAACAATACTTGATCATATAGGGTGAAACTTGTTAAAAAAATTATGTTTTGTGGATGGTTTAATAATATATCTGATTTTAACACATAAATATTGTTGCTAATCTATGCTTAAAATAAAAAATCAAAATTAATTCTTATTTCCTTTTTCATGAATCCAGAAGGATAAAAACAAGAGATGATTAATTAAATTAAATTAGTGTTAAGAATGTGCAACAGCAAGTCAACCACTCGAAAAGGGAGAGAAAGGAAATGGAGAAGAGCAGCAGTGAAAGTATACAACATCTTAACAATTAGTTAAGAGGTTAAGTCTACTCATATTTAAACAACTTAACAATTAGATAAGAGCTTTAAGATATATTCGCACCGGTTTCCTAGCAGTGCATGAAGCTTAATGATGAGGTCTTCTTCATCTTCAGCAAAGTTGCCTCTTTTAAGGTCTGGCCTCAGATAGTTTATCCATCTCAGCCTACAACTTTTGCCGCAACGAAGCAAGCCTGAAGATTTTAGGAAAGCTAATAACATGAGAACTTGTAACTCAACAACAATGAAGAAAGTTACACACACACACACACGATATACACATACCAGCAGCTCGAGGGAGGGTACGCCAGCAGCCCTCGCCATGTTTGTTGATGTAATGAATGAGTTTCTGATCTTCTTCTTTGGACCAAGCTCCTCTGTTCAAAACCACCTTATCACAGCAAGCTGGTCTCCTCATATTACTCTTCAAAAAGGTTTAAATGTGTGTGTATCTGTGTAGTGTTTTGTGTAAGAACCCTAGGTAGCTAGCAGATAGTTTACAGTACTGGAAAGGAAGATGATGATGATGACAATGGCAATAAGAAAGATACTAATTAAGTGTTGAAGAAAGAGAAGAAGAAAGGAGGGTACGCAGCATCACATAGAGCGTTTGAAAGTACTTATATACAGAGGCGCGCGCGCGCAGATATATAAACATATATCATTAAAACAAAGAAAAATGAATGAACCGGATGGTAGAGTTGGACCGGTGGTTTGGCTCATATGCGTGACCTCACACACAGAGAGAGAGAGAGAGAGAGAGAGAAAGAGTGCTCAAAGGGCAAGTTGGTGCGTGAGTGCTTAGTTAGTTGTCTCCTAATTATTAGTCAATAATCACGTACCGTCTTTCCTCTCATCCTCCAACTATTTTTTTTTTCTCTTACTTTATCTTCACCAATGAGTTGTTGACATGTGCATATAATGTTTTTGGGGATGAATAACAATTACATTCCAAAAGGTTAAATTAAGCTTGATAATTTTTTTTAAAATAAATTATAAATACCAATTTAAATAGTTACAAATAAAAATTTATGTTATAATTTAAAAGTTATATTTAATACTTAAAAATTAATTTACAATTAAAATATTTAAATTTATAATTATTTAAATTAATATTTTTAATTTATTTTTTAAAGACCTAATTATTATTAATTTAATGTTCTTCATGTAGTGAAATCATGTCTACTTAGATTGATATTTGTTTTTGATAATCAGATTGGTAATTATTTATTTATTTGCTGGTACTGTTCATTGTTCAAGTTGGATTTCAATCTGTCTCATTTGTCTAAAGTAGTAAATGCAAAGTTTCAACGAATTTAAAAAGAATACAATAGTTGAATGGTAGTTTAATTTGCGCTCCAATTTTACCCTCATCGTTAATTCATCAAACTGTCAAGGAGAAATTACTAATACGAGTTAATTAATAGTTGAGTATAATGTAAATATTAATTTCTGAAGTTAAAAATTATTCTTAAATAAATTTATGATTGCATCAAAATATTAATAACTTTCATCTTTATTTTCTATTCTGTTGGTTTGTTAAGTTTATGAAAAAGTTTAAAACTATGTAGCACTTTTCGTTTTTCTTCATGGGACCGGACTACTCTAATGTTGAGTTTGCTTGTATATGAATTATAGATTTAAAATCTTACATTCAAAATTATTTATTTTTAATAGTGTAAAAAAATTTTAAGAGAAAAACAGACAAGTTAAGATTTAAAGTAGAAATGAAGATTGAAAATGATGAATTTATTTTTATTTTTTAATCAACGAGAGCTAATAATAAAAAATGAGATGAGTAATAAAGTTAATAGAGCCGATAATGGAATAGGAGGAATTTCAACTAATTATGGTCTAAAGCAAAGACAAATCCCAAAGTGATGAGAGGCCGGGGGATTGAAAATTTATGTAAAAGTGTGGGATAAAAATTGATTTGAATATTTTTCTTACAAATAAAAGTTCTCATATTTGCGAAGAATGCTTTGGACTATGGGGCAATGTCCTTGCATGCTTTTCTTGGATATGTGATTAGTTTAGAGATAATTTGAAATTATAAAAAGAATTACAATAAAACATGAATTGGCTAAATCCAAATCCAAAGACTTTTAAATATTTAAATTCAAATCTACATGCATTTATTTAGATTCATAAAAATTATGGATTTATAGTTGATTCAAATTCAAATTCATATTTTATTATAATTCCTTTATAATTTTAAAAGTTTCCTCTATCTAATTGTTTGAAATTCTAATTACCCTAGCCTTCTTATCTTTTTTCCATTTTCATTTCTCATCTCCCTTTTTCATTTTTTTTGTACTTGAAATTTTTTATACTATCCAAATAAATTAAGAATTTTAAATATATGAATTTAAAATTTAAAATTCAAATCTTAATTTACAAATTCAAATGCTACCACATTTTTCTTGGAAAATAACATTTGGATTGATGAAAATTTGAATTTGAATTTCAGATTTAAAATCTCACATTTAAAATCTAAGTTTTTAAATTTTTTTGTTTGAATAATATATGTAAAAGGTTTTAAAGGTATAATAAAGACAAGTTGAGATTAAAAAAAAAAGTTACAATAAAATACAAATTTAGATTTGAATACTTTTATATATCCAAATGGAGTTTTTTAGGGTTGAAATCTAAATCCAAATTTTCATGTATCAAAACATAAGTACCTTATTTATAAGGTTTGAATCCGAGGGCTTTACTCTCTTACTAGTACCTCCCATATCCTTCTTTATATATGTTTACATTATTTTAAATGATTTTCTACCATCTTCTCTTCAATATATGCTATGCCCAATTTTTCTCGAATATGTTCATTACATATTTTATCTTTTCATGTATGTTCACACATTCCTCTCAACATTCTTGTCTCTACTACTTTAATTTTATGTTTTTGTTGTTATTTTAAAGTTCAACATTAAGTACCATATAATATGACTAGTTTTATAGTAGTTTGATAAAACTTTCATTTAAGCTTGTTATATATCTTCTATCACAAATAACTTTTATAACATTTTTTCATTTAAGCCACCTAGCTTGTATCCTATGTGCAACATCCAATTAATTTCACCATCATTTTGAATAATTTCTCCCAAATATATAAACATTTATACTTGAAATATGATATAATCTTCCAATCTCTCACTTCTAAATTACTATTAATTAACTGACCTCTTATATGTCAAAATTATCATGCATATATTCCGTCTTACTCCTACTTAAGTGGAAGCTCTTAAAATCCCAAGTCCTTCTCCATAACTCAAGTTTGGAGTTAATCTTTTCTCTTGACTCAATAGTAAAAACTATATCACCTGCAAAAAGCATGTAATTGAGGATTTTCTCTTAAATATGCTTAGTCAAAATATCTAAAACCAAGTTAAACAAGCTAAGTAATGTCTTAAAGAAATCCTTGATGAAAGCCAATTCTTACAGGAAAGTTTTGTATCTCACTACAATATCTTCTTATACTAGTTACTATCCCCTTACACATATCTTCTTTAGCTTTGATACAAGCAACTCAAACTCCTTTCTTTTTTAAGGTTTTTCAAACTACTTATCTTAATACACGATCATAAGATTTTTTTTGAAATTAATGAAAACCAAGTGCAAATCTCTAACTTTGTTTTGATAGCTATAGTTTTTCATTAATTTTTTTAGTAGATATATTACCTTTGTTATAGCCCTAGCTTCCTAGCTTGAAACCAAATTAGTTATTAGAAATACCAATCCCCAACCTCAACCATGCACATTCAACAACTATTTCTCACAATTTTATTATATCACTCACTCTTAGTCTCTTTGTAGTTTGCATGATTTTGAATTTCCCTTTATTCTTATAAATAGAAACTAAAGTTCTTAATTCTCCTTCATTTATTAAGCCTTTTCTTGGATTGTAAGATCTCATTAAATAGCTTAGTTAGCCACAACATTCCCTCTTGACCTAAAAATTTTTACACTTCAATAGGGATATATAAATATATTGTTAGGCCTAGTGGCTCTACCATTTTTATTTTCTCAAATTCTTCCTTAACCATGCTATTATGCAAGAATCCACCGTCGAATCATGACAAACCCTATTGTGGCACTCAAGGATCATATGCCAATTGGTATGAATGTCATTATTTCAATCTCTGATCAAATTTAGAGCTTTTAATGAATCACTTCTCAAGCTCACCTTCATATGTCCTCCATCCCAAGCTCTTCAGAGGCCAATATGATAAGTTTATAGTTTGGCCACAAAAGAGTCTTATGATATCACTCAGGCAAGTATATCAGATTGATATAGTAATAGTTTATGGAGTATTCCATATATGCATTTTTATGCATTATTTAATGAATAAAATAGTAGAAAACATATATAAATCTAGGTAATATATCCACTTATCATCTTCCTATAAGATTCTAAGCATGAAAGCTTCCAATGGAGAATGATGATTGTCTTTAACAACACTTCCACAGCTTGTAGTATGATTAAAATGAGAATAAAACAATAATCCAACCTTCCTACAACATATGAGGTGTTCTTGCTTCTTTTTTTAATACAAAACCATGGAAAACTGTGTGGCTAAAAGGGGATTAGGTCAAGTCTAGATCCATAAAGAGTCAATACCCTGGGGGTGGAAGATCAAAAATTAAAGTGTTTGTATTATCACTTGTTGCATGGCGTCAAGTCAATTAGCACATTTGTTGGATTCTCTAAGCTCATGGTTAAAGGTGATAACCTAATCTTCAATGGTGAGGCATATGATCTTTTTTATAATATCATTAAGAGGATGGTTTGGATTGTGGTCATACTGGATAAGTGCTAGAGCTTCTAAAGAATCAGTGTGAACATTAACGTGCTTGAAATTGTCCAAATATTTAGTTGTTTCAAATTAAGCCGTGCCTCATTGTATCCCAACACAATAGGTTTGGCTTTGGAGTAAATTTGATAGAAGACTTTATTGATATTTTCAAAGATTTTATCATTCCTTCGCTTCCAAATGAGCTAGCAGATAACAAAAAACAATTCCTTCGAAGATTCTTCATCCTGCCCCGCTACTGCATTGACAATCAAGTAGCACCAATCCCATAAATTGCAATTAAAAAAATCTAGGTTGAAGGCTTGGTTTGATGAGAGAGAAATTCACAAAGATTTAATTTCCTCACAATCCCAAAAGACATGAAGAAAATTTTCCACAGCATGATTAGACCAAATACTAAAAAAAAAAAAAAGTATAAGGATCCAATGCTTATAAAAAAAAATTATAAGGACGCAATTAAAAAGAAAAAAAATTACAAGGACTTGATATTAAATGAGGAGGAATTATAAGGACTTGAAAATTAATTTATTCTATGTTTTTTTTATATTTATCATTAGTAAGTAGAACGATCATTTATAATATTCTCTAGTTATCGTTCCTGCATAAGCATTTTGAGAGTAAAAGTTATCATCTCTTATTAAAAGCTGAAGTTAGTTGCCGTGTAACATAAAAATTTGAGATATGGCCTGCAATATTTTCTAGTCTAATAAATATCCTGATTTAATTTCTTGTTGATTTATATGTGTCCGTGTGGGGGGAGAGGGGTACGGGTAATGATATGGATTTTTTTTTTATGTTATTACTAACACAGTTATATAATAGCTAAATTGATTCTTAATTTAGTTAACCATATACTGAAAAAAAAAACAATTTGGTTTATCAAATAAAATAGGGTTTAAGGATAAAAATATCCTTGAGTGAACAAAGGTGTAATAATATCCATGAACTTGTTATAATAAGTGCAATAGTACTCATTTCATTAAATTTGACTAACGTTTGTTAACATTGATAGTTAAAAAAAAGAAAGCAAACATAATGTGTAAAAATATCTGTATTTTTTTCTCCATGAGCTTTTGGTATTCTACAATCAATAATAATGGTGCATGTAGGTACCATTACTTTTATAAAATAGGCCAACCTTCCTCAATCTATTAGGTTCTAAGAAATTTATGATTAACATCAAATTATTTTAATAGATTGCGAGATGCTAAAGCTGATAATTTGGATTAAACCTAATAGATCAGTTTGAATAAGTCTAAAAAATCTTAAGACCAAGCTTGAGAGTTTATATTTTTTTTTTTTACTTCAAACTTATTCAAGCCATATGAATAAGCTCGAAGAAATCTAGCTAAACCTAAATCCGAATGGGCTTAGCATGAATACCTACATTATTTTTTTATTATTAATAAAATAAAATTAAAAATTGATAAAATTTGAGAATCTTAATTTTTAAGATAAACATTAAATTGATTAAAAATATAAACTAAAATAAAATAATATTTAATAATTCATGCATTTGAACCAGCCTAAACAAGCCCAAAAGCCAAGTTGTTAAGGTTAAGCTTGATTATATGACCTCTTTTATAAAATTAATGGGTATTCCTTCACCATTATCATTGACTTTAGGATACTAGAAGTTTCTAGAAAAAGTTTTTAGGTATTTTTATACTTTGCGTTTTTTTTTTAGCGGTCAACGTTAATGGACGTTAGTTAAATATAATGGAATGGGTATTCTTGTATTCATTATAACAAATTCATGAGTATTTTTATACCTTTATTCACTTAAAGATACAGTGTGTTCTTGAAAAAAAAAATTGGTAGATAATTTTACCCTTTAACCTTATAAAATATTAATACTGAAAACGGTTCTATTTTTTAAAAAACGATAAACATCTCGATTATAAAAATGTTAACGCAATTTTCTGTATGAAGTCTGTAAGGCGGCATTGGATTGCCTTGCCTGCCATCATAGGGGCTACGAGCTTGTCCATGGAGTGTTAACACCTAAAAATATAAAATTAATAACAATTAGGTTTTGAGACAAAATTTTTTTAAAAATAAATTATAATTATTAATTTAAATAGTTACAAAATAGTAATATTATTTGTAAACTAAAGGTTACGTTTAGAACTTAAATATCATATTTGCAATTGAAACTTCTAAATTTATAATGAATTGATATTGACCAAAGTCTACCTTTAGTCATCTAATTTTATATAAAATTTTGGTTTGATCTTTTAATTTTATAAAGTATTTTTTCAATTCTTTAACCCAAACACTTTTAATTTTAAATAATTATTTTTTGTGTTAATTATTGTCAACATTTCCAAATATTCTATTAATATTTTAAAGTTTAATATAAGAATGTTTTATAACAATATTAGAAAATGAAATCTTATATAAAATTAAATAATTATTAAAGGTATATTTTAACCTTATTTATAACTGATTTTAAGAAAATATTAAAAAGAACAATAATTAATTTGTTGTATTAGGACTAAACTATCATCCCCTCATAAAATATTCAGGACTCAGCCGATATTCTCCCCCAAAAAAATATGCGCGCGCACAGCTTGGAGCCTTGGACCGATTGATGGGACCTGCTGTTGTTGACCAACTAGCTGACTTGCACAAGACAACGAAGGTCAGATGACGAATAATAAATAAGTTCATGACTCTCACGTTCGTCCAAACTCCAAACGAACCTACCCATTTGGCACCCAGTTAAGATTCCAGTTTTTCATCAATTTTTAAGATTTTAAAAAATGCGACTTTGACTTCTTTTTGTTTTTTTTTTGGGTTTTTGCCAACGAAAATAAACATTTTCTTTTAATGTCTTTGCCACAACAGAAGAAACTTTTATTTTATTGGGAGGAAGAGCTTAACTTTTTGAATGTCCAGCCTTGGAGGTTCTCCGCCGATACTCCTTGTCTTCTGCCGCCGTTTCGCTTGGCTTTTGGTGCTGTTTTATCCACTCTTTCCTTTTCTTTTTCAACACTTTTCCATCATCTCTTCATGAGTTCTTCTAATCATTTTCTGGATGAAGATTAGTGTTCATCTCACTATCTGCTAGGGCCGTGGGAACTCAGGCAAATAAGACAATTGGTTAGGAGCTCTAAGAAAAAGCCCTGAACATCCCGAATAAGTATATATTGAATAGATGTATTTGTATCATTACGTAATAAATGCCAAATGAAAAAAAAGTAAACATCTAATTTTTTCCCTTATTGAAAATGTTTTTACATTCTTAAAATAATATTTAATTATTGAATTAGTTTTACTAATTATTAATTATTATTTTTTTACAATTCTTATTTTGCTATCATCATTTTTAACTTTCTTTCACTTTTTGTCCCCACTCTTATACTTTTTCTCCTTTTCTTGTTTCTATTTTAAATCATAAAGAAAGCATTGGACATCAAACACCTTTTTTGCTGCAATATTTTTTTTAATATATTTTTAAATCCAACCAAAGCATTGGAGCATACATCATTAAGTAGGGGCTTTATGTTTTCGTCTCTATGCTGCTCGCTATCAAGTGTGTTTGTTCATTTTTAATCTAAGGTTTGTTTTTTTAAATTCAACATACTATTTGAGATAAAATATGTTACAAGATAAATTAAATGGACTAACCTTATTATTTATTGAGGGCAAAATGTTATAATTATTTTATTACAAAACTTTGTTATCTTATTTTGTAGCTCAAAAAGCTAGAAAAGTAATATAATAAAGATTGATAAATGGAAAAATTTTAGGTCAGAACCCTTGACTCAAGATAATAAAAAAGAGGACATCAAAATTTCTGAAATTTTACTAAAGGATCTGTACAAAATTTCTTTCAAATTTGCAATGGAAATGAAAAAATTACACAAACAATTCATTCATTCTCATACTATATATTATTCGTTTATTTATGAAATATTGTTTGTTTCCTTACTTCATTTATTTATAGCCTTAGTTTCACTTGATTTCATTTTAAGTATTGGTTTCATGATAAGATGACTTATTCTTTTTATATGATATGATGTTCATTTACTTATAGAATATTATTTATTTCCCTACTTCATTTGTTTATAGCCCTTGAATGAAATAATGTGAAAGCAGGACTATAAATAAGTGAAGTAAGAAAATGTACAACATTTCATAAGTAAATGAATAACATATAATATGGGAATAAACAAGTCGTTTATATTGTTCATTTAAGTGAGGGCAATTTTGTCATTTTCGTCACAAATTCAAACGAAATTCCTTACAAGTCCTTTAGTGAAATTTCAAAATTTAAGAGTCTTTTTTTTCATTATCTCTAGTCAAGGTCCCTCACTGAAATTTTCCCTTGATAAATTATTATATGTTAGGCAGCTTTAGGCCTCAAAATTCCTTGACACTGCCTACCATCTATTTGTGGAAGGCCATGATCGATCTAGGTTTCATGTTTCCAAGCTTTAACTTTATATCTCTCGTTTTTGGGAGTTAAGAGATGAAGTTCAGATCATTCAATCTGATCAGAATCGTTTCTTGTTGTTTTTCAACTGCACTTACGATCTTCATTTCATTCTCAATGGAGGTCCTTCGGTGGTCCTCAAAGGTTGTTTGATATATAGTGGTTCAAAGTTGGCAACCTTTCATTAGTCTCAAGGTTTCTTTTCATCTTGCTCCTATATGAGTGCGATTATATGAATTGCCAATTCAATTTTATAGTCAACAGTTTGCTTCATTAATTGGCAAACTCCATGGCCACTCTTCTCTGTTTCGATGATTCTAGTTTGAGAGGCTCATACAGGATGAGATTTCATGTTCTTGTGGATGTTTCACAGCCACTAAAGTTACAAGGAATTCTAACCTTTCCTGATGGCTATGATGAGTTCGACTTCAAGAATTGAGTGAAGAAAATTGCATCAGGATAATTTATTTTCTTCTCCTGATCAAAAACACTACACACTCAGCTAATATTTTTCTAGTGTCTCCTTCTTATACTGATCCAGATTCTTTACTTATATCTGGACGTTGTTATTGCTCCTCTTCAAGCCACGTTGCCATGCAGACAGAGTTTTTCCCATAATCAATTATGTCATCTGATGGTTTGCTAATACAACTGTATCAACAGTTACTTCTTTTTTCATTGGTCTTTTTTACTCTGCTTCTCTTACTAATCACTTTCAAACTTTACTACTTTCTCCATCTATCTTTATGGATAACCGGTGGGTTTATTTGTGAAAGGATGTGGAAAAGAAAGAGAAGCCAAACTGAGAAGAAGTAGAAGTAAGTGAGTGAAGTGTGTGCCAGACACTTGGGTTGAGTGTGAGAAAAGAAAGAGAGTGACAATGTGTGAGTGTGTCACTTGAAGTTGAAGGTAAGGGAAAAGTGAGGAAATGAAAAGTCAAGGATAAAGGGTTTAAATTTTTGCCGAAAGCTTGCAATAAAATTTTCTTTCACTGAAGTCCCTTCTTCTTTATCCAAGCTTGCATCAATTATTTAGAAGTTTTATCACTCAAATTTCAATAAGTGATATCAGAGTTAGGTAGGAGCTAGTCACCAAGGAGCAACTGGGTTGTCATTTGGTCAAGGACCCAATCTACTTGGTGAAATGTTGGGCATTTTTGAGTCATTACGGTAGAGATTGTGCATAATTATAAGACCTAGTTTACTCGCATTGAATTTTATTTGCTTGGGCAAGAGCTTTGGGATATTGTTGGTGGTAATAATACTACACCACCACCAACTCTTGAAGAGCTTAGCAAATGAAACATGAAGGATGGGAACACAATTTACGTCTTGTCGGTGATTGTTGAAGATGATCTTATTTAACATATACAAGACATGAAGATGCCGAAAAAGGCTTGGGACACACTTGCTACAAGCTTCACAAGGACCAATAATGTGAAGCTTCAAAGATTAGAGAATGAATTATTATCGATCATACAGGGAGACATGCCAATAAGCCAGTATTTTAGTAAAGTAAAAGTCTCATGTGACAAGATTTCAAAATTAAATCCGGAAGATAAAATAACTGAAAAGAGAATGAGACAAATAATATAATTCACAACCTAAGGCTTGAATATAATGCTTTCGTCATAGTTGTGAAACAGAATAATGTTGATGAGGTAACTCCAGCAATAACGTCGATGGGTAACGCCAGCCACCACATTACAATGTTATACCATTTATGTTCATCCATTTCACAAGCATTAATCCCTTTTAATTCATTTTAGTTGCAACCCTTTCATACAGTAATATAAATAGGAAGCTTCCCTCTGTGCATGGACGAATAACTTGATTAGAGAATAAACACAAGAATTTTTATTTTGGTTCTTAGTCATTTTGGTATTAGAGCTAGTCTAGAGGGTGAAAGAGTGAGGTAGAGTTGAGAAACTATGCTGGAGAGGAGAGAAGCTCAGAGGAGGAGTCTCTAACTTGCTTGAACCCTGCATTCCAGGCATTTTCTCTAGCAATTAATGTCACTATCGTGCTCAGGAGGTTTGAAAATGTGGAACAGGAGGTTCTCTATTGTCGAAAAAGTCTCCACACACCTGCATGCGCTGTCGCTTAAACTCCACATTCTATCATAGCCGAGTCACATGTCTCATGTGCCTGCTAGAGGTTGAAGACGTTGACGTCATCGTCGCATCATCTGCCACATCATCTGTTGTAACCAGTCAATAACAGGTCAGCCCAATCAGGATCTACCACATATCACAAAACCATGTCATCTTGCCCAGTTAGCCATATTTTTTAAATTTACAATTGACCCAAATCCTTTCCATATTTTGATATTGACCCCTAAACTTTTTGAAATTTCATTTTGACCCCTAAAAGTTTCTAAAATTTCATTGTGGCCCCAAATCTTTCCTAAAACTACACTTTTACCCCTTAACTTTACCAAAATTTCATTTTGACCTTATATTTTCTTGAAATTGCACTTTGATCCTTATACTTTTCAAAATTTTCATTTTGCCCTTATACTTTCCAAAATTTCCATTCTGCCCTTTTATCCTTTCAACATTTCATTTTGCTCCCCAGTCTTTCCAATATTCCTACTTACCCTTAAATTCACCAAAATTCCCATTTACCTTAATTTTTCCCAAAAATGCCTCCAAGATGTAAGAGTGTGCACGAGGTTGAGATGGAAGAGATGAGACATAGGATACGAGAGTTGGAAGCTACTATGAAAATGCAGCGAACTCTATTAAACAATAATAGAGAAAACCTAGAAGGAGATTCGAGAAGCAGCAGTTCGTCAACCATTGACAACTGCCACCCTCCACGACAACAACAATTTCATTCTAATGATATTAAGGTAGATATTCTTGAATTTGAGGGAAGACTCCAGCCAAACAAGTTCGTAGACTGGCTTCAAACTGTTGATTGAGTATTTGAATATAAGAAGATTTTAGATGCATAGAAAGTCAAGATTGTCACCCTCAAACTCAAGAAACATGCTTCCATTTGGTGAGAAAACCTTAGACGGAAGTGAGAATGTAAGGCAAGTACAAGATTGAGAGCTGGGAGAAAATGAGATGCCAACTCACCAGGAAATTTCTACCAGATCATTACCACCAGGATAACTTTTTACAGCTGCAAAATCTTCGACAGAGGTCTTTATTTGTAGAAGAATATACTAGAAAATTTGAACAACTCATGATGAAGTGTGACATTCAGGAGAAGGAGGAGCAGACAATAGCTCGGTGCCTTACATGCTTAAACACAAATATTAGCCATCCAGTCTAGCTTTGGCAGTATTAAACCTTGGATGATATAATTCGTCTAGCCATACATGTTGAAAAGCAGACACTTAAGAGATCCTCTTTCCAGCCTTCTTTCTCCAGGGGTTATTTAGAAGCCCGTAAAGCAAAATTTTAACAGACCAACCCCTCAAGCAAGTCATAATCTAGCACTATACGTAAACCACCATTAAATGTCGTCAAGGAATCTGGCTTTAAAGTAATCAAATTCTTTAAATGCCAAGGTTTTAGCCATATTGCTACAGATTGTCCTACCTAGAGGGTTGTCACCATTAAGGAAGGACAAGAGTATGAAGTACTTGAAGAAGATAAGGAGGAGATTGAGTTTTATGGCACTGATCTTGTATATGATGAGGAGGTCATGCCTGCTGATCAGGGAGAAGTATTGGTGCTTAGACAAAGTCTGCATACAACTATAGTCAATGAAGAACTTCCGCTATGATGTAACATTTTTCACACTCGCTGCACGGCCTAAGGAAAAGTTTGTAATGTCATCATTGACAATTAAAGTTGTGAAAATATAGTATTTGGCTACATGGTAGAGAAATTGAAGTTGCCAACACAAAATCTTTTGCAACCTTACAAGTTTCACTAGCTTAACAAGAGGAATGACATAAAAGTTTCTAAATAATGCCTTATGACCTTTTCTATTAGGAATCGATATTGTGATGAAGTTTTATGTGATGTTATTCCTATGGATGCATGCCATCTTCTTTTGGGGAGGCTTGAACAATGTGATCGACATGCTATGCACAACGAGCATGCAAACACCTATTCTTTAATGAAAGATGGTGTCAAGTTCACACTAGTGCTTCTACCGCCCAGTGAGATTAGCCAATCTTTAAAGGAATCTAACACCTCTAAGCCATTGGTGTCTTTGATGACTAAGGAGGAACTCAAGGTGTCAAAGTCTTAAGCCTAATTAATAAGCTTTATTATGGTGCTTGAGGTGAACAATAAGTTTGCTAATCCACTAGGAGTCATTCTGTTACTCTATAAATTTCTAAATGCAGTATATGATGAGATGCCATCAGGGTTGTCTCCCATGTGAGACATATATTATGCCATTGACTTTGTTCTAGGAGCAGTCATTCCTAACAAGCCTGCCTACAAGATAAGTCCCTAGGAACATGCCAAAGTCCAATAGCAAGTTGAAGAGTTGTTGAAGAAAGGGTTGGTTTGAGAAAGTGTCAGCCTTTATGCTGTACCTATTCTTTTAGTACCTAAGAAGGATGGGAATTGGAAAGTGTGCATTGATTGCTGAGCTAGCAATAAGATCACAATTAAGTATCAGTTTTTGATACCTCAGCTCGATGATATGCTAACTTTTTCAAAAATTGACCTTCCTAATGGATACCATTAAATTAGAATTCGGCCAGGAGATACGTGGAAGACCTCTTTTCAAGACCAGATATGACTTGTATGAGTAGAATGTGATGTCTTATGTGCCTGATGAATCAGGTATTGCAACCCTTCATTAGTAAATTTAATTCTTGTATACTTTGACGATATCCTTATTTACAGTAAGAGTCAAGAAGAATACTTAGATCACTTGCGACAAGTTTTGCAAGCATTGTAAGAATAGAAGCTTTATGCTAATCTCAAAAAGTGCAACTTTCTCACTAGTGACGTTGTGTTTTTAGGATACATCATTTGTAATATCCCAATTTAAATTTTAATAATTAATTTAGGTTAATAGAAATTTTGGAGAATATTTAGAGGTAAATAAATTAGTAGGAGATGATTATTAGATCTAACTTAGCATATAATTCTAAGTTAAGATTTTAAAGATTATTATTATTATTATTATTATTATTATTATTATTATTATTGTTATTGTTATTATTATTATTAGGAAAGAAGAAAGAGAAATATAATATAAAGAGAGATTGAGAAATGAAATGTAAATATGTGTGTGTGTGTGTGTGTGGGAATTAAATAAAAAAATAAAAAAAGGGGGAAGGTAGAACATTTTGCTCGCAATGTAATGTACACACACACACACACACATATAAATAAATTAAAAAAAGAAGAAGAAGAAGAAGGAGCGGACGTGCTTGACGTACATACATATATATTAAAAAAAAGGGAAAGGAAAGCAAAAGAGGGTGGGACCTGTACCTTTTTTAAAACCCACGCACACCTTTCTCTTCTCATTTTTCTTTCATTTCCTTTCTCTTTCGTGTGCAAACAGAGGGAGCATTTGTGAGTGCGAGTTCGCCGGTGCTGGAGAGCTGCGTTTTTAAGGTGAGACTTTCTAATAGAATATTTGGGGTGAGATTTCAAACTTTTTAAGACTAAGTAAGTGTTCTAAATTTTTTTCTTAGCCATCCTTCCTCTTTGGTTTTAGATTTTGTAGTGGTAAAAAATCTAGAATTTGGAAGAGGGATAAATTTATGTTGAATAAATATGATTGTTGAAGTTGTTAGTAGTATAATAAATGTTCTAGAGTATAAATTTGCTGATGAACTTGGAATTTGAGACTTTTGGATCAAACTCTAAGCTAGATTTTTATTAAATTCAAAAATATATGTTGATTTATTGAGGTTTAGATGATTATTTAGGATGAAAAATGGATTATTATGGCTATAGGATGATGATTCTAGCTTGAGACTCAATTTCTAATTTTTGGATATTTTAGGTGCGAATTTATGAAATAAAGAGGAAAATTATGATAATAGAAATTGGTTTAGAGGTTGAATTTAGCTTATTAAATATTTATTGATGACTAAAAGAGAAGTTAAAAATTTTACTTAATAGTACTAACTTTAGATTTGTATTAAGATTAAGATTAGAAATTATATTATATTCTCTAATCCTATTATTAGAGTTATCTCATTAGTTTCAATAATTGAAACTAATATTTATAAATAATATGTTATTTGTAGATTGTGTTGTTGGTGAAGATTGTGGTGGGAGAGAAATTGTAAGGAATAATTTATTGAAAAAACCACAAGGTAATTATGCTTTTAATTTGTGCTTAATGTTACTTCATGTTAATTGGGTGATTATTAAGAAAATTATGAATTGTTGTTGAGAAATTATCTTGTTATGCTTATAGAAAAATTATGAAATTGTGGATTTGCATTTTGAAGTATTTTTGCCAAGTGGGATGTCATATTGTAATATTGTTAAAAATGAAAAAATTGTGAAGATTGTAATATTGTATAATTGTATAATATTGTTATGAATTTGTTTGATTAATGTGGGAGGTGTTCGGAGACTTGTTTTTATTGTTATATTTATGTGCCACGTGGTATGCCCCTATTGGAGCCCAATAAGTGGCTTGTAAGGGTTTGGGCTAATATACTTTTGGCCAGGTAATTTAGCACCGAGTGTGGGCTACAGCTCGAGGTTAATGGAAGAAGATAAGGATGGTTGTTTGTTATGCATTATAATATTTCTTGTATTTTGTTAGAATTATATGACTGTTGTTTCCCCACTTAGCAAGCACACATTTAACTGTTTATACACACTATCATAAATTGGCACTGGTTACTGGAATTTTTGAGTCTCATTATGTGGTTAACAATTTTCAGGAGAAGAGCCACGAGTGGCGCATGGAGGAGTCTCTGAGGCTTAGTGGCATAGATCCACTATCTCTTTTGGGTATTTAATTTATAATTTTTAATGTGTTATATTGCCAATACTAGGGCTTTTGTTTATTGACAATTATATGAATGTAATGATGTAATCATGCCCTTCAAACTATTTTTACTTTTGATACACTTTAGATGACTGTAACTTTAATCTTTGATTTATTTTGGATGGTTTGAAATGACATGATTATGAGGCCAAATAATTGGCTCGTTTTAGGAATTGATTAAGTTGTTAGTTATTCATTTATGGTTTGCACTTGTTGGAAGTATAAAGATGGAAAATGTCGTGTTAGCCTAATGACATATGGGAAGTAAAAATTTATCTGAGATGTTGTATTGTGCAAGCTTAAGCCAATTATAAAATATTTTATATTGAATTTATTGATATAAAATGTGTTGGGTGGTTGTAACCTAACTATAGTTGTAAATGTATATTAGTTGTATAAAATTTTTTGTATTATTTAAAAAGGGGTTTAATCCTTTCTACCATGGTAGTATTTTAAATTATAGAATTGTTTTAAAAAAAATATAGGATAAGTTGACTTCGGTTTATCATGGTAGACACTTTTCTACCATAGTTGAGTTAAATTGTTTTTGAAAAAAAAATTTAGGGTGTTACATCATTACCACAGAGGGCGTTTGAGTTGATCCAAGCAAAGTTGCAGCCATTAGTAGCTGTCCAATTTCAACATCTATCCAGGAGGTTCGAAGCTTCCACAGATTAGCTTCTTTCTACAGGAGGTTCATTTATAATTTTAGCTCTATCGCTACACTACTTATAGATTGTACTAAAGAAGAGAAATTTCAATAGACAAAGTAAGCTTAGAAAAGCTTTGAGGAGCTTAAGAAGAAGTTGATCAAAGCTTCAGTCCTAGCTCTTCCTAATTTTGACCAAGTGTTTGAAGTTAGTTGTGATGCTTTTAACACCAATATTGGTGCTGTCTTAAGCCAGGATGGCCATCCCATTACCTTTTTTAGTGAGTAGCTTAATGATATCAAGCTTAGGTATTATATCTATGACAAAGAATTTTATGCCATTATTCGAGCTCTCCAACATTGGAGTCATTATCTCATGAACAAAGAGTTCATACACTTTTTTGACCATGAGGCCTTTAAGTATTTGAATTCTTAGCAGAAGATCAATTATAGACATGCTCGTTGGAGTAAACTCTTACAGTCTTATCCATTCCTTATCAAGCATAAGGCTGAAACTTTGAACTTCGTAGCTTATGCTCTTAGCTATCGACATGTGTTGCTTACAACAATGTAAGCCAAAGTTGTTGGGTTTGAACTTATCAAAGAGTTATACCAGGATGATCCTGATTTTGAGGAATGTGGGAAGCAATTGTAAATCAACCTTTTTACCAGTTCTATAGACATGATGGGTTTCTATTTTAAGGCAAATCCTTATGCATTCCATGTGGTTCCTTGAGAGAAGCTATAATTTGGGAAGTACATGACAATGGATTAGCTAAACATTTTAGACAGGATAAAACAGTTGACCTAGTGAAGGAAAACTTTGACTAGCCTTGACTTGAATGAGATGTCAACAGGCATATATAGAGATGCAAAATTTGCCACTTGGCTAAGTCTAAGGGTTAGAATACTGGTTATACATGCCTTTGCTAATTCTAGAAGCACCTTAAGAAGATGTGAGCATAGATTTTGTTCTCGGTTTACCACGGACTCAAAGGCAAAATAATTCTGTCATAGTAGTTATGGATCATTTTTCAAAAATGGCCCATTTCATTTCATGCTAGAAGACCAATAATGCTATTCAAATAGTAATTTGTACTTTAAAGAGATTGTTCATCTTCATGGCATTCCCAAGACTATCACTTCTGATTGTGATGTGAAGTTTTTCAGCCACTTTTGGCAGATGCTATGGAAGAAGATGGAAACTAAGCTCCAGTTTAGTAGTGCTAGTCATCCCCAGATAGATGGTCAAACTGAAGCTGTAAACAAGATTCTTGGTAATCTTCTTCGCAATTTTATGGGGAGGAATTTGAAGCAGTGGGATCTCATTCTTTCTCAAGTTGAATTTTCATACAATAACTTTGTTAACCAAGCAACTGGGAAGTGTCCATTTGAAGTTGTTTATGGTACTTATCCCCTTAGCCCGCTAGACTTGATCCTTTCACTTGATAAGCAATAATATAGCTCTGATGTTGATCAAAAGGCTAAGGAAATTAAGAAGTTGCATGAGCAAGTTCGCAAGTGAATCCAAAAGCAGAATTTGAGATACAAGGCTCAACCTGACAAGCATAAGAGATAGCAGACTTTTAAGGTAAGAGACTTGGTATGGATACATTTGCAAAAGGAATGATTTCTTAAACAATCAAATGCCAAGTTGTCCCAAAGCGTTGATAGTCCATTCAAGATTGTACAAAAGATCAACAACAATACTTATAAGGTAGAATTTCTACCTTCAATATTTCTGATCTATCCCCTTACATTAATGATGATGCCAAATTTGACTTGAGGGAATAAAACAAAAGGAAATAATTGGCAATAGAGACAGGAGAAAGGAGCTTCACAACAGGGGGAGTACGCCGAGACCAAGATAGGCATAATGAAAAGAAGAACTATAAGAAGAAAGATTAGTGCTACAATTAAGAGAAGGTTAGTCACTTTGCACAAGATTACTGGCATAATAGGGTTGAAAGAAATGTGATCACCTCTAGCAAAAATGATAGTGAAGAAGATTGAGATTTTCAAGCATCTTGCGTAATGGTAGAAAAGACGCTGCTGGAAGATCCTCTTAGAAGTAATAAAATAATAACCACTAGCTTTATCAATCCAGATGAGAAGAATCTTATCATGATAAGTGATAGATTAATTGGTTATGAACATGATTGGATATATATTCAAAATACTCAAATCATATGATTGGAGACAGAGAATAAAGGAAAAGGAGAAGTGGTGACCACCGATAATGCCAAGCCACAAATCACGCAAGTTGACAAGACTAAGATAGTTCCTTGCTACAATTCTGAGCCAGTATATTTGGATAACATATACTATGTGTTAGGTATGAGGAAGAATTTGCTATCTATATCTCAACTTGCTGACTTAGGGAACTATGTACTATTTTAGCCTAAAGACATGAAGATTTATAAAAGCTTGAAGGTGATTGGGACACCAATTATAGAAAGTCTAAGGCTCGAGTTAATATATGTAACGTCGATAGAGATCGCATACGTGGATAAGACAAGGAAGAGTAGGACTATTGACTTATGACATGTGCAGTTAGGACACATAAGCTTTAGGAAGCTCAAGGTAATGATGCATAAATCATTATTGAAAGGCCTCCCTTAGTTAGAAGTATGAGACGACATTATATGTGCTAGATGTTAATATGATAAGGTATATCAACTATGTTATGACTATAAGTATTCTAAATTTCAATCAAAACTACCCCTTCAATTTGTTCACTTAGACATATTTGGACTTGAAAGTCAAGCATTGATGAAAGGTTATCATTACATGATTACCATCATCAATGATTATTCTAGATATGTCAAGGTGTTCTTTATGGAAAAAAAATCTGAAGCCTTAAAGAAGTTTAAAGAATTCAAGATAAGGATAGAAAGTGAGATAGGGTAGAAAGTTTAAAGCCTATGGATTGACAATGAAGGAGAATATAACTCATTTGACACTAGTAGAAAAATGTGAATTAGTGAGGAAATTTAGTGAGAAATTGTCTATTCCTCTTTAAAATGCCAAATTAGTGAAGAAATTAGTGAGAGAGTATTAATCCCTTTTAAAATAAGATAATAATGAGGAAAATAGTAAAGGACTATCATCCCACTCTAAAATTAAATAATTACTGAGAGATTTATCAAGAGATTCTGTCCCCAACTAAGTACTGCAAAAAATTGGTTTTGGAAATGACTTTTAGTTAATTATATATTTAATTATTTTCATTTAAAATTAAAATTAAAATTAAAAATTAACTAAAATATTCATAATAAAATAATTTAATATTTAATATGTGATTTATTTTAAGTTCATTTTCCTTACAAAAATATATTTTATTAAAAGAATATAATATAAAGAGTCATATAAGTACAAATATAAATATTTTTAACACATTAATAATTGAAAATATAATATAATATACATTTGTATTTTGATAATATATTATTTAATATATTCGAGTAGTTAAACAAGATATATTTAATTTCTCATATAATGACTGCTTGTGCATTTCAGTTCAATTGGCAAAGAACGAGAATGTAGGAAGTCAAGGATTCAAATCTTAACTTTAGCATAAAAATAATGAATATGTGATATAACAATGAGTAAGTGATGTGGCGTAAGGTGAATGATGACAATAGTAGGGGATGAGGCATAGGATGGTAGGTGACATGTCATGAGCTGACCCACATATGGCTGGTGACAAGGCACACGGTGATATGGCATTAGGTAGCCATTTTTAAATGTAGGCATTTTTAGTGAGTGATTAGTGAGGGATGCAATCCCTCACTAAATTATCCATCCCTCGTTAAATTATCAAGGTAATGCATTTTATTGCTAAATTTAATAAGGCTATTTTTTTGTAAAGAAATTAGAAAGGGACAAAATCCCCATTTAGTAAGGGATATATGCCAAATCAATTTTTCTAGTAGTGTGAGTTTTACAAGTTTTTGAGGGAGAACAAGATGTGACGTTAGTTAACTTGTCTAACACACAATAATAAAATGGAGTTGCTAAAAGGAAGAATCAGCATTTGGTAGAGACGTGCAAGAGTATCCTTCATGCTAAGAATGTACCCCCAAGATTCTAGGTAGAGTGCATGATGATGGTTGTCTATGTGAATAATATACTGCCTCAAGCGAGACTTAAATTCATGTCACCATATGAGAAGTTGTGGAAGACCAAGCCCACAGTAAATCATTTTCAAGTATTTAGATGTGTATGTTACTATTCATTTTTGAATAGTAGCGAAGCCAGTTCAAGAAGAAGGCCATATGTTGCATATTTGTGGGCCATGATAACAAATGAAAAGGATAGAGGTGTTGTGATATGACTACAAGGTGCTGTCACATCTTATTCAATGTGGTGTTTGATGAAGTATCCTCATGGTGATCATTATAGGAAGTTTGTCTACCAAACACTCAAGAATTAGAAGAAAAGATACAAGAGAAGGAACAAGAATAGTAAGAGACTCAAAGTCAATAATCTCTAAAGGAAGATCAAAGCCCTTCAAAAAGATCAAAGCTAAGAACCCATGGTATACAGACGTGCAACAATCATCCCCAAAAAATGATAGGATGAGTTAACCTGAAGAATGTGAAGAAGTAAAGGAAGAAGATCAACCACAACCACTATAAAGATCAACACAAGTACATAAACCAAATCATAAGTATGCTAATGTAGATTTAGTTAAAGATAGTAGAGAGCCTAGTTCATATGAAGAGGCCATAAAGCATAAGGAATGGAGGGAAGCCATGGAGGAAGAGATCCATGCACTTTGAGGAGCATCCAAATTATGTCTACAAACGAAAGAAGGCTCTATAGGGTTGAAACAGGAACTATAAGCGTGGTATAGTAAAATTATAGAATTTCTAACGAAGAATAGCTGTACAATGGCTTTAATAGACTCAAGCTTATTTGTGAAAGTTGAAAGGCTAGCTATAGTAGTAGTATACATAGATGATTGATCATCACAAGAGATGATGAAGAAGAGATTACTTAGGCAAAGGAAAATCTATCAGTCTACTTTCAAAAGAAGGAACTTGGTGACTTAAGACACTTCTTGGGATTTGAAGTAGACCATACCAAGGAAGTGTTATCCTTGTGCCAGCACAAGTATACAAGAGACTTGCTGTAGAAATTTGACATGCTTGAATGCAAACTTATCTTGATGCCATTGGAGCCTGATGTAAGGCTATATGCATATGAAGGCAAGAAACTGGAAGATGCAACTATGTACGAGTGATTAGTAGGTAGTCTTATCTACCTTACTCTAACAAGGCCTGATATATCCTATATGGTTAGAGTAATTAGCCGATTCATATAGTAGCCTAGAAAACCACATCTACAAGTAGTGGGACGAATATTAAGGTATGCCAAAGGCATTATTGAAAATCTAGGTTTGATTTTTCAGCATAGTGTTTTGGGTTTGTTTTTACCTTTTAGTGTTATATTTTTAAACAATGCTCGATGTTGTCTGAGGCCTATATTGTCTTTGCTTTCCATTATTTAGGTCATGGCACCAGTTGAGAAGAAGATGATGAAGAAGAAGAATGAGGAGGAAGGAGAGAATAATGACCGATGGAGCAATGGTTAATGCCTAGTTAGTAAGGGAAAATAAAAAAAGACTAGGTAGCAATTTTTATGGTTGAAGTTTCACTTTGATGATCAACTAACCCAATATTTAACAGCACGGCAACATTGCACTGTTTTGACAAGTTTTAAGTTGACATTGCTCTAAAAAAATTAAGATACCAGGTGCTAATGGAGGAAATTTTTTAAATATTTTTGCCCTTTTGCCCTATATTAAAAATAGGATTAAAGTTAATTTTTATCATGAACAATTTTTTCAAGGACCAAAATCTCCTTCTATTAGTGACCCATTAACACTGTCATTTTCTGCTAATGTGGCATGTGTGGGGGGCCCATACATAATGATAGGTAGGACTTTGAGCCCTTGCTAACTATGTTTTTTTTTGTGTTAATTTACCCCTTAACTTTTTTTTAGGAGTATTGGACATCCTAAAGTCTTGTTAAAATAATATTTAATAAATTCTTTTAAAATATTTAATATTGATTGAGAAAATGATTTTATAAGAAAATTAATATTAATTAAGTTACTTAAATTTTCTAGGTCATTCTCTATAATTTTTTTGATCAATTAACAGTCAAATTAACATATATTTATAACTAAAATGTCAGTTACACAACTTTCCAACTAGGGTAAAATATACTCTTTTTGTTCAAAAAAGTAAAACATTTTTTTAGGAGTTAAATGTTAAAAAATATAAAGCATTTTTAGTCTTTTGAGGTGTAATGATTTCTTTTTTTTCAAAAGTGCCCTATTAATTAATAAATTTATATTTATTATAGGGTATTTAATAAGAGTAAATATGAAAAGATAGAGTTAGTATGAAAATAAATAACTAATGAAAATAGATAACTATTTTATTTGGGGTGAGATTCGATTAAAAATACTTTACATTTTTTAACGGAGGGAGTACTAATTATAATATATCTAAAGCAATTCATACTCATAAATCAGAATGCTACTTAAGAAATCATTTTATGCAAGTAAAGTTCTAACAAATTTTAAAAGACAAAGCAAGTCGTTTAAGTTCTTAATTGGTATTTTCATATGATGAAAAATGTTCCAAATTTTAAAATTGAAAAAATGAGCTGAGAATTCAAAATTATCCTTTAATTTGAAGGTTCGTTTTTTCAGTTTTTAATGCAAAGTTGCAAACAATTTAAAATATTAAATTTGAGTGCTGCTTTATTTTAGAGAAGAATCGTTAGTTAATCAAAAAATTTATAGAGAATGATATAAAAAATTTAAAAAATTTAATTAATATTAATTTTTTTATCAGGTCATTTTTTATAATTTATATGTAAATAAATATTATTATTATTATTATTATTGATAAATCTTCACGTACAATTTACAAGTCATCTATAAATTTTTGAAAAATTAGTTTTAGCTGTTAATATTTAAAAAATAATTTATAAATTTTGAATAAATATTTATAAATAATAATATTTAAATTTAAATTATTTTTAATATTTAATAATTTAATAATTTTATTAAATTTTATTTTAATACGACTTCAGGGTGCTTAGCGTTATTGAAAAAAGAGTTTAGAGGTAAATTAATATAAAAAAAGGTTAACAATGATTAGAGTTTTACCTATTATTGTGTGTGGACTTCACGCAAATATTACATTAACAAAAATAGTAGAGTTAACGTGTTACTAATAGAAGAGGTTTTTTACTCCTCGAAAAAATGATTTAGGGGACAAATAATTACCTTATTTATTAATGCTAGGTACTCAGTGTTCCTCAAAAAAAAAAAGGAATAAAAATAAATAATCTTCAACTTTTATAAATAAGTCTGATCAAATTAAAGCAAGACCAAAGCAAAACTAGAGAAGAGGAAAAAATAAAAAAAAAACAAAGACTGAAAAATATAACCAACTTAAAGCTAGTTATTACTAGAAAGGCAGAGCAAGTAGACGGGCCTAAACACCCAATCAACTTAATTAACACATCCCTCGACACTATGTAACGAACAAGGCCCATATCTTCATAAAGACCTGGATTCCACCTGAAAGATAAAGCCACTGCAATATTTTTTTCTCTGTGCAACTGTCCGAAATTGTTGCAACAGGATGCAAAATCATTCAGTATAAGTATAGGGAACGGTTTTTGGTGGTAGAACTTGCTCCTGGTCATTATATATAGTTTAAATCAATGGTTTTTTATATACATTTTAAGTCATAAATTACAAAACCATTGCTTATATATAAAAATAATTTTTAAATTTTTCTAATTAATAAATAAAAAATAAGAAAAATAAATAAAAGTGTATAGATAAGTTATCCCAAAAAATGAAAGTAAATTTTTTATTTGTAGAAAAACAATAAGATATAGTTTTTAAATGTTGCCAAAAAGAAGATTTAATTTATAGGCAATATTTTTTTTTTCAGTTGTCTCTTAGAATAGGAATGATTTTGAAATGTTGTGATAAAAGTGTCTTTATAGATAATAATTTTTAATGTTGTTTATTTAAAAATTTTATTTCAACACTTAAAAATAGTTGTCAATTCTATTTTTGAGATGGTTTTCAAATGTTGTCAAATATCTGTTATTTAAAATAGCGATTAATAGCAACATTTGTTATTTATATCTATTTTAAGCAACACTTTTAAAACTATTACAATCAAAACTGTTGCCTAAAATAAAAAATAAAAAAAATGTTATAGTGATCCTTGGTTTTACTTTTAATAAGATTAAATGCACCTGCTAGAATTAACATAGCCAAGACATCCAGCCAAACCGCAATACGAAAATTGATGAACGTCACAATCATAAAATGGATCAGCAAAACTTCCCAGAACCAACCCTATCGGAAACGACCTCACACATGCCAAAGTAATGGAATAATAATGATTTGAAACCACTTGCTTCTTCTTAATTTTATTTATAACTCAAACATATTTTAATAAAATTAAAAAAAAATTAAATTTTATTAACTTCATCTTAAATTTAGTAAGTTAATAAATTTTTATCTTTATCTTTAATAAATATTTTTAAATTTTATTATTGACATTTTTATTTGAAGCATTTAACAAAAACAAAAATGTAAAGAAAAATATTAAAAATTGATAAGTATCCTATAAATAAAATTAAATTTTTTTTCTCTTTATTTTATAAATAAGATCAAATGAGTATATAGCTTATTTTTACTTGGACACCGGACTACATAAAAAAACATCTGGAAGAGCCCCATCCGAATTTCAAACATCATAGCAACAAAATAAACCAAAATCAAGCTCCAACGGTAAACATTGATGCACAGGGAAGAGGATGCCTAGTTTATTATTATTATCATTATTTATTATTTTGGTGGAAAAGAGGATACCTAGTTTAGATTAGCTAGAAATTAAACACTAACCACACAACAACGCTAATCAAAGCGCCAATCCTTGAAGAGCCATGTCTCATCTGCTTTACCAATTCCAGTATCTCCTTCCGACCTAGCCATTGATCTAGTATTTCTGAGCAGTCTTTGCGAATCAAAATCCATAACCTCAGACTCAAAAATCCCCTGCCTTGCTTACCTTTTATTTTCCATTTCCATCGCAGAACCCAGTCGGAATGGGCTTCTCTCAAAAATGGGCTTCTCTCTTTTGAGAGAAGCCTCCTCTGCCTTTCTTTTGAGGTAGAGGTTTAATATTTAGATAATTCAAATTTAAAATTTTTATTTTTATTTATATTTTTAAAATGAAAAATATATAAAAATTATAAAATTTTTTAATAAATATACTTATCAATTTAATAGTTTAGATTTAATATAGATGATCTAAATTTAATATTAAATTTTTTTAATAAATTTACCGTTCTGTTCAGAATATAGTTGCACTGTCTAGAATATAATTAAAAAATTAATTTAAATTTTTTTATTAAATTTAAATTATTTATATTAAATTTAGACTATCAGATTGATAAGTATATTTATTAAAATTTTTAATAATATATATATATATATATTTTAAAATATAAATAAAAAATAAAAATATTAAATTTAAATAGTCTAAATTTACCACTGCCTCAAAGGAGAGATAGAGGCCCCTCCTTCATATCGTTCAATATCATCACTGATCATCCAAGATCTTCATCGGCAACGACGCAATCGAGAAGCCACCATTCATTCATTAATTGAAATCCAATCCTCATCGACGATCCATCACCCTTACACACCCATAAGTCTCCACCCTTCCACCGATCATAAGTCTCTCCTAATCATCGCCATCAGTGCTCATTGACCTTGCCAACCCGCAAACCGTAATTACTACACACATTAATGTGCCTAGCCTAAACAATCTCTCGCCTTTACACTCGGCCTATGCTGAGATAGAGATGCCGTCGATTGCATCACTTTGACTCGCAGAGAGCCCCCCATGGATGAGGGGAGGGTGAACCTCAATTGAACGACTAGGTAGATCAACTATGATTCTGGCCATTTGAGGTAGGAATGAGTAAAATCAAATCAAAACTGAAAATCACATCGAGTCGAATTAAATTTTATTTATTTTATTCAGTCTAAATTTTTTGGCTCATTTTAGTTTGTTTTAAAGAAAAATTTATGTTGATTGATTCGATTTAGTTAGTAAAATTTAAAATTGAATAGACAACCAATCGAATTATGATTCATATAAATAAAATAATTTATTAATTCATAAATTATATATAACTTATTAATTATTTTATTTTATTTTATTTTTTTTAATTTTATACATAAAAAAGTAAACATACAAACTAACTAATGAGAATTTATGAAACTCCAATACTCACTCCCCACATTTTCACACCCTCTGTCGCGTTCTCCCTTTCCCTATGACCTCTCTTTCTCTCTATATATGGTTTTCTTTCATGTTCACCCCTCTCTAGCTGACGTCTACTCCTCTCAATGCTATCGACTAGTTCCTTCCCTTAGGTTATCGCCCACGCTGCCAACAAGCTCCTGCACCCTTACCACCATGATCTCCTGCTCCAACACCATCAATCTCTATTAATTCAATAATGATTAACTCACCACATCTCTCACCTCTCATAGGCTCCACTTCTTCTATCTTGCCCTTTCTCCCTTTCTCATTGAGTTAGGCTTCAACTTTTGGAGACTTCATCACCTTTACAACTCTCTAATTTGTCATTTGGGTTTTTGTTTTGGGTTTCTTTGTGCCTTAATGATTTTTTTATTCTACCTTTAATGTTTGAACATTTTTCTGATTTGATGTTTTAGTTTCTTCAAGCTTTGATTTCTTCAAGTTCTGAATTCTTTACAACAGTGGCTTCACTAAATATCTCCCTTTCTAAATGCTTGGCATTGTTTGAATGTTTTGTTAATTTTTTTGTATTTAGGGCTTATAAACCAAATAGACCAATCAAACCGAATTGTTATAATTCAGTTCAGTTTTATTTCAATTTAATCAAGTATATCGGTTTGATTATGTCCAAACATTTTATGTAATTTGATTGATTGGTTTTGGAAAATTTGGCATTGAACTGACCAAATCAAACCAATGCTCATGCCTAATTCGAGCATATTCGTTAAAAGCTTATTGAAACTCAAATTTATTAAAAACCTCATATAATAAGGCTTGATTATGACACCTCAAGTTTTGGACTTATTTGGATCTGTTTGAATATCCAAATTATTATTTTTTAAGGAAATTTTAATTTTTTTTAAAATTAACTATTTGTTGTTATAATAAAAAAATATACAACATTCTTTTAAGATACTTAAAAAAATATGAAAGACTCAATTTTTTAAGGAAAATTGTTGATAAAAAAAGTTTCAAAATGAAGATTAAATTATTTTTTTAAAATTATTTTAAGATAATTTATAAATTAAAAAATTATTAAAATATAACAATGCGAAACTTTTTCAATTTCCAAGAAAATATTATAATAATGTATTTAAATATATATATATATATATATTTAGTGTAAAATTAATTAAGTCCTAAGGAAATAATCAATATGCAAGCATCACTTTCCTAAGCCTGACTTTCAAATTTTTCGGGCTGGAAGAAAAAATTTCTATTTTTCATGTTATAGGCATTGTCATTTATTTTTTGTTTTGTTTTTGGGTAACAAAATTTTTAATCCTTTAAATTTATCCCAGTTAAAAATTTGTGCCACAAGTTTAATTTTTATCAACTTAATTCTTTATATATTTTTTAAATTATCTCATTAGTCCTTTAATTTTTAAAATAAAAATCAACTCTTAAAATTAATTTAATTAGTAAAGTATGTTGATAACTTGACAAGTATATATATATAAATGAGAATAAATTAGCCATTAAATAATTTTAATTTTTATAGTTTACTTAGATGCATTTTGTACTTTTATTTTTAAAAATTTTCGGTCCATTTTTTTGACATAAATAATTATACATGTTTTTAATATTATTCTACATGATTGTTATGAATATTTTGTTATTTATGTCAGCAAATTTTAATAGTGTTACATCTTCTTTAACTAAAAATTAAGAATCAAATTGATAATTTAAACAAACTTGAGGATCAAATTGATAAATATTAATTAAATTTGAATGACCAAATTGACAATTGAGAAAAACTTGAAAGACTAAAAGTTTCATTATTCTTGTTAATTTGTAGTTGGACTAATAACATATGGGTTAAGGGCAATTTTATGCTTAAACTATAGATCTAAAAGTATCTAAGACCCTAAACTTTTTTAGATTAAGATGTATTTTTATCCCTGAACTATTTTTTTTGAGGAGCTTTGGGCACCCTGAACTAATAAATAGAGCAATTTTATCCTTGAACTATTTTATTATGGAGTAAAAAATTTTCTAGTAGTCACTTGTTAACTTTATTATTTTGTATTGATATGACATGTGCATGAGACCTATGCACCATGACAAGTAAGACTTGTAAGACTTTGATAATATCTTTTGATGCCAATTTACTCCTAAGCTTTTTTTTTTTTTAAGAGCATTAGAAACCCTAAAGTCTTTTTCTAGGAGTGTTACACATTCTAAAGTCTTGTTAAAATAAAATTAAATAAATATTATTAAAATATTAAATATTTTAATAATCAATGATTTAAATATTACTATTTATGAATATTCATTAAAAATTTATAATTTTGTTAAATATTATCAGCTAAAAACTAGTTTTTTAAAAATTTATAGATGACTTGTAATGTACTAATGTTTTACAAATCAATTATATTTTTAATATTGATTAATTTTTTAAATTTTTTATTTCATTATTTGTAATTTTTTTATCAATCAATGATCTTCTTCCAAATAATTACATTATCCAATTTAATATTTTTTGATATTTTGCTATTTTGTATTCAAAACAAAGGAAATGAACTCCCAAATTAATGGAGAAACTTTTTTTTTACTCATCTATCCATTATTTTCTTGTTAAGTAATTTTTTTTGCAGCACATTAATAGGCAATGTAAAATCTTTCAAATAAACATTTTTATTGGCATATTGTTGATCGTGATCTATCATGTTTTTGATTTTATTCTTAACAATGCAGTAGACAGAGAGTATTAAATATGGTTGGTGCAATAGTTTTGAAGAATATCATAATTACTTGATAAAAAAATGACATAAAATGATCTAAAAATTTAAAGAACTTAACTAATATTAAAAATATAGGTAAGTTCTGACTTGCATGAAAGGTATAATAATCTGAGCATAATCTTGGAGAAAGGCTTGGAGATCGTTATTTTTTTTAATCAATTAATAGTCAAAGTTAACTTTTATTATTGGTAAATAGAACATAAAACCATTTTTAATTGCTGAAAGAGAATATTGAACAAAAAAAAAACAATTTAAAGTGTCATACGCTTTTGGGGCTGTAGTTTAAAAATTAAATAAAATTATTAACCAGAAACGAATAATATATCATATACGTTAAGTGGCAATATAACGTGCGTCTTCCAGGAAAAAGAAGAAAAAACATTACTTTGAATATATGTAACCGGATTTACTTCTATAGAAATTAAATAATATACTTGTTATCTTCATTCATATAAATTGTGACAGGTATAGTATCCATTCTCGGTAGGTATATATTTGGGCAAATCACATAGAGTAGCAATACACAGGCTCACACACACAAATATGCATGTATATCATGTATAGAATAATATTATTAATTATATATTAACAATTATCACACTACTCAACAGATAACGGGACATATCATATCTCTTGCTAGCAACTAATATATATGTAGTATAAAATTTTTTTAAGTCACTCCTTTTATGAATTATAAATAATGCAATTGTATTCATTTTTTTCACACAATCGAGACCAATACTAATTATTATATAAATGTATTTTAATTACCATATTCTTCGGGCGAAATGTATATTACCATATTCGCTCTATCTGATGACCTTTGCATTATACGCCGCCTTTTATCAATTTCAAAGGCCTCATCATCACATTGTCTTCATGGTTTGACACCTGCAAATTAAAGAATCGTCATCGTGTTCTGCGCAGTCACGTACAAAGCAAATAAATGATACTACCTATATATATATATATATATAATATATATATATATATATGTTTAATAGTTTAATTAAACTCAAAGAAAGTAAATAAAAATGCTAAAAAAAAAAGTATGGCAAGAATGCTTACATGACAATGATACAAGTAACCAGGTTCTGCAGTTGCATCAAATTCATACGATGCATTTGTGTGTATATAACCAAACCTCACTACAATTTTCGTCACACACATGGGTGTCATCTTGTACACGACCTTCCACCCCCGCTCATGAGCTGGCACCTCTAGTTTCTTGCCACGTGCATACTCCTCCACGCGGCACTCAGTCGCATTATTATGTTTCCTCATGCATTCATTAAACTCGTCAATGTTCACCAGCTCGGTTTGATCCACCACCTTGAACAATCCTAAATGAATGTGAAGGGGATGATTGGCCTGTGTAAGATTGATCACATACCACACCTCCGTTGATCCCTCTTTTGGAGTTTCTGTCACCGGCGACTCGAAAGGTTCTGCATTTAAGTATAAGTGAGTTGCATCTCCTCTCTTTTTTCCTCCTCCATACCCAAACATTGTAATGTACCTTGTGTGCGACACACTTGATAAATCTGCATCAGGGTATTTCAGCAACTTCTTCGGTATATGTGATGTGTCAATTTCTGGATCAGGTTTTATAAAGAATTTGATCACCTTGCTGTTCGCTTCATTCACTGGATCTCCAAAAGGGAAGTGAGATGGTGCACTGTTTGCTAAGATAACTGTGTCATTCTTTGATTGAGAAAAGTCAACAATCACATCTGCGATCTCAAATGGCCCCACTACAACTTCCTCTGTTGTCACCGGCTCTTCTATGTACGCAGAATCTGATGCCACGTGGGTGAGTTGCAAGCCATTGGTGAAGAAGAGTCTAAAGAATCTACAGTTGCTGGCGTTGATTATCCGGAATCTATACTTACGACGTCGTACGGTCATGCGTGGCCAAACTTTTCCATTCACCGTGATAATGTTACCAAAGTGAAATGGCTGCCATTGAGGGTGTATGGTGGGGTGGTTTCCGGTGGAATTCATGTATAAGGAACCATTAACGTGAAAGCTCAAATCGAAGATCATCAATGGTCGATCGAAGCTATCACCATTGGGTAATCTGAGAGGGTGCTCGATCAGAGGGTGGCGAATGATGTAGGCTCCGAACAAGCCAGCAAGGAGGTTGGCTCTAGTCAATCCTAAGGCATGATCGTGATAGCACATGATTCCAGGGTGTTGATTGTTTGGATAATGATAGGTTTTTTTAGACCAAGTGGGTCCCGTTTCGTTGAATCTGGCAGTGAACCAAGCATTTGGATGACCATCACTTTGGGGCTCTTGGATGCCACCGTGGAGGTGAACCACTGTGGGAATGCCCTTCTTGGAGTGGGGCATGGCTGTGGGAATGGTGGGGTCTAATGGGAGGATGTGATATGAAGGGAGGTGATTTTGCCACGTCACGTATGTGTCAATTCCATGAAGGGCTTCAATTGTTGGACCAGGGACTGTTGCAGTATGTTGGTCTACACCGTAGGCGAAAACTGGTGTGGGAGGTAAATCCCTATGGAATTTCTACACATCGAAAAGCATTTAGTCATTTGATGGGATGACACCCATCGGGGTCATGAGTATCTAATTTTTGATGAGATCTAAATTGTCAACGCCATGATATGGATGATTTAAATGTAATTTTTTTAATTTTAATTTTATGAACAAAATTGTCATAAATCTGCTCATAACCAATATTAATAGTCTAGTTAATCAAGATGATCCGAATTTAATATTAAATTATTTTATAACTTTTATATTTTTTTCCAGTATAATTTTTATACATTGATTATCCATATTTATCATTGGTGGGAGGATTTAGTATTATTTTTTTAATTTTTATTTTGATAATACAATATTAAAAATAAACATAATCTTGTAACCAGAACTTGCCAAATTTGTTTATAAAAATTACAAGTTTAAAATTTTAGATTTGAATTATCTAGAGTAAATTTAAATAGTCAATTTATAGAAATTATAAAAAAACTTTAATATTAAATCTGACCTATTCAAATCAAGTAGATTTATTAAATTTTTATATTTATTTTGATAAATAAAAAATAAAAATAAAAATAAAAAAAAAAACTTAAATCTAAATTGTTTAAATTTCATTAGAGGTGATGAGCATCAAATACAAACTTGTCATTCATACCACAACCTTCTTTAAAATAAGACATAGGGAGGAAAAGATGAATTGTACGTGTGAGAAAATTAAAATGGTTTAAGGAAATAATCAAGATGATGCTATATATCATTTTAGTCAAAAACATAACGAAGAAATTATAGGAATGAAAAAATAATAATACCCAATTCTTTTGGAACATGCCAATCTGAAGTGATTTGGGTTTGGGGTTTCCACGAAGGATCTCATAGCCAAGGATTCTGGGCATATCAGGAACCTCATCCACAAACATCTCCAGCTTGGATGGTTCTACCAGTATGTCATCGTCTCTAACAAAAGAAGCCGCTGAGGAGGTAATAATCACAGCCTCTAATAAAGCAATCATGAATGTGAGTTTCAGAGGCATTAGTGGTCTATCCATGGCTCTTAAATTATGCAAGGTTCTTAAATTTTGTGTCTGTGTGTGTGTGTGTCTGTTTGTGTTTATACATATACCTACTTGTAAGATTAGCCAATGTGTGTACGTGCTATACAAATATAAGACAGATAATTAAGTGAGGACGGAGAGACATGACAATGATTTTCTTAAGACGACCTTGATTTGTATTTAATTTTGCCTTTTGAGAGTAGCATATATGCAATGGTTATAGGTGAAATCTTTAAAATTGAACATAGCCTAATTAAAAATTAATGTTAAGAAAAGCCAAGAATAACCACGCTACCGCTTCACTGAGACTAAAAACTTAATAACATTTGCGTTTTTAATGATTGATAATTCATATAATAATACTTAACAAAAAAATAATTCATATAATAACATGTCAAAAATAACGCCCAAGGCTCAGCTGAGTGGGCACAATGGTTGGTCAAAGAAACTAAGTGGGCTCAATAATTAAAGATATAAAGTAAAATAATGTTAACCATTTGCTCTTTATAAAGGGTATAGGTGAGAATTCTTCCGAGGCCATCAGGCATGATTATAATTTTAAGTTGTCACTACAATAGAAATAAGCAAAAATAACGTAACGGGGATTATAAAATAATGACAAAGTAAAATTGACGGAGATGTAAGGGATTATGTTTGCCTATGTATGACGGTTAAGCTTTTTCTACCATCATATGTAATGTATGCTCCTCTTACTTTGTTCATAACTTAATCACGCACAATTTATCTATTCTATCATGGTAATTAAAAAATAACTAAACATAGTAAGTGATTGCATAGTAGAAAAAGGCTTGGCCATAGTTGAAATAGTCAACTATGGTAGAAAAGAATTAAATCACATTTAAAGGTTTACTATGGTTTAAAAGAGTTTAACTTATTATATATATATATATATATTATGAAATATAAATAATTATCCTATTATGATAGAAAAGAGCCGACCATGAAGGAAAAATTTAAACTAAGATATTGAAGTATCTACCATAGTAGAAAATAGATAAACAAAATATGAATATGACTGCTAAGTTAGCAAGGATTTTGTTTAGTAAATTAATTTAAAGCATAATTTAATACCCTACGATGGTAGAAAAGGATCTACCATGGTAGAAAGACAACTAACTAATGATATTTAAGATCTAGCAACCATATTAGAAAAGAATTGAATAATTAATAAAAAGAAATTATTATGGTAAAAAAAAATTCAAAGTTAAATGAGATAAACCCATACGAAAATTGGATCCCAAAATCAAATAAAATCAAGGAAAAATTGTCCAAAAATACCTCACCAATAATTTATTTGCCAATAAGGACTTGAAACAATTTATGAAACTTGGTCCTTCTCTAGCATTAAATCTCACATGTGTAATGACCATTTTGCCTTTATAGCATTTGAAAGAAAAACTTGCACATGAAGAAGCTCTTAGGCACACTATCCTCTACAACCTAACGTTTGATTTTGTTGGATGACCAAGTTGATGACTTTGTTAGGTCAATTCATTGCATTTCGACTTTGTTAGGTCAGCTATTCTTTATTTTTTAGTATTTGTTTGGTGAAGGTTGAATTTCATTATGAGTTTTAAATTTTTACTGAAAGAGTTCGAAAGAGGCTGAACAAAGTATTTTTTTTGCCACTTACTCCTCCATAAGTGTATTTCCTCACATTGTAAAGGTCAGTGACACCTAATGTAGAATTTGATAGACGATGTTATAATTTTTCGCTGACGAATGTTTTTTTTTCCTTCGATGTTGAAAATTGTAGGTTTATATAACTTCTTTATGAGCCTTAAGAGTAAGGAATGGAAAGAAATATTCTGTTACTTTCATATAGATGAAATGATTGTTATTGATGGAGTGTGCAATATGTTGATGGCAGAGCAAATGGAAGGATAGTAAGTCTGTTAATGTCAATTGATGAGTTAAGAAGTAAAATATGTTCATGTTTTGGGTGTGAACTTAAAGGATTAAAATTAAAGTGAAGTGCATAATGTAAAAATTAAATAAAATCACTATTGTAGACTTGAAAGATGATGGAGTTCAACAACTAGTTGAATTTAATGGAAAATCTGCATATGTTTAAATAGTTGAATGTGTAAATGAGTGTAGGAATGAAGTTAAACCTATGTTGATTTCTGAAGGGTCAAATTGTATAGAAATGTCATTTGGATTATTTGTCATTGTATCTACATCAAGTAAGGGAAGTCAAGAGCTTTTATATTTAATTTAAAGTGCACCTACTCCTTTTCCTGATCATGGTGCAGCCAAATGAAATGACTTGCTTTTGAGCCTTAGGCAAACATTCAACAATGTAGGCATATTTAAGAAATCATTATATAAGTATAGTTTGCACACAAGTTTGCATACAAAGCATGTGAAGAACAATGTAAGAAGTATGTTAGTGAAGTGCATAACTAATGGATGTCCATGGAAGATAACTGCTTATGCAATGAGCCATTAGTGAAAATTTTTACATGTGCATTCTTTTAAGAATGAGCATATTCACTCAGTCTAGGATAATCTCATAGTTTCTAGGAAATTTACCTCTATGTTAACTTCATCTATCATCAAAGATGGTTTAAGTTGTTCTCTAGATAAAGTGTCAAATGAGATAAGGCAGAACTTGTATAAGGACTATGGTCTTTCATTATCTTATGACCAGGCATGGAAAGGAAAAGAGTGATCATTGATAGAAATACAAGGATTTTTTGTCCAATCATACATGTTGATTCTTGATTTTGCCAAAGACTAGTAGAAGTTGACCTAACAACTGTGGCTAAATGGGCAGCATCAGTCAAGCATAAATTTCGAAGGTTGTTTATATCATATGGATGCTACATAGAAGGATTCTTGAATGGTTGTTAGCTTGTATTGTATATTGATGGATATCACTTGAGTGGTCCACATTGGGGAATTATGTTGGCTACTTTTGCACACAATGTTGATAATGAGCTTTCCATACGCTACACTAAAATAATGATTTTCTCACAGCATTTCTGTGAGAAAACACCCAAAATTCTGTGAGAACATCATCTCTCACACCAAAAGGTCCGTTACTAAAATAGTCAAAGGAAAAAATATTTTACATGAACAAAACCGTAAGAACCATTTCTCATAGCCTTTGAAACTGTGAGATGTTCTCGCGGAAAGGTTTTAAGAGAAGTTCTTTCAATATAAATATGAGAGAATTCCACACACATAAATGGTGTGAAAATTTCTCTCATATTGTTATGCTATGAGAATTTTTATAACCATTTTCTGTGATAAATTCTCATGTACAACAAATTTGAGAGAATTTCTTTCAAAATTTTTTCGGGAGAAATTTGTTAGTCTCTCATAATAATGTATTGTGAGAAATACTACAACTAATGCCATATCACTTGCCATCTTGTACTATGTCAGCTACCACGTATGCATTAGTTAATCCCAATTCACACGAAACCTCACATCACATCAGGCACCACATGTGCATCTAGTTCATGCTACATCACTTGCCACCTAGTGCTATGTCACTCACCATCTAGCTCATACCATGTCATTTGTCATGTTATCACCTTATATGTCGCATGTCACTTGCCAACTTGCGCCAAATCACCTATTCATGCCATGCCATTTATTTGTTGCAAAATATACCAATGTCAATACTTGAACCTTCAACCTTCCACCATCCAAGTTTTATACTCCCCTTCTTTGCTAGTTAAACTAAAACACGCTTGTAGTCATCATATGTGAAATTAAATATATATTAACTTCATACACATATATTAAATAATATACTATTAAAAAGATATACATAAATTTTATTTTATTTTTTATTAATAATATAATAAAATAATTTATATGACTACTTATATTATATTTTTAATAAAAATTATTTTTATCAACAAATATTATTTTTGTTATGAAAATGAACTTAAAAGAAACAAATTTTAAATATTAAATAATTTCTTATAAATATTTTAACCAATTTATAATTTATAATTTTATTTTTAAATTAAAATAATTGACTATATAATTTGTTTATCATAAACTTTGTTAGTGACTAAAACAAATTTTATGTTAGATATCTTTTAATTTTATTTCCCCATATTTTTATCAGAATCTAATAAATGAATAATTAAATTTTTATCTTCTTCTCAAATGGTTAAATGTTTTCCTTCCTTTCTGAAAAATACATCTTATCTACAATTTTTTAATTATCTTAAAAAGTATCTCAATAGAAAAATTAATTTTAATCATATAAATTTTATTAATAGTCATTTTGAACCATTTTGAATTTTTAATAAATACAAATAGCTCACAATACAAAATAATTATGAGGATATTCATATGTGATCAATCTAGATAATCAATAATCATTAGTTACCTCAAAACAATAACCAAAAGAATTTCAGGCCAATCTTGAATAGCCAAATTCTTTTTTATTGTTAATAAATAAAATTCAAATATTAATTTTTTAAAATATAAATTGAAGTTGACTAAAAAATAAAAATAAAATAAAATAATATTTAATAATTTTTTATTTAGTTTTGCTCAAAAGCACAAGTTATTAGAGTTAAGTTTGGCTATATGGCTTTTTTTATAAAGCTAATGGGCACCCTTACATTATTGTTTATTTAAGGATACTAGAAGCTTTTGAAGAAAAATTTTCTAGATTTTTTATACTTTATTATAAAAAAAATATGTACTTAAATAACTTTCTCACACCCATTATTAATAAGAATTTCTCACACTTAATAATGCATTAATAATTTCTCACGGGTAAGAATTTGAGAGAGATTTTCTTGACATATAAATTGTGAGAAAATTTATATTTACTTTATGTTATTATATCAATTATTTATTTATTTTATTTTTACTAAAAAGAAAATATTCCATGCTTTAAAATGTAGATAAAAAGATTTATGGTTTGATTTTGGAAAAAATTAATATTATTTGAACATTTTTTTGATTAGTTAGTAACACACTTCATATAAAATTAAAAAAAAAAATACACTTAGTATTTCATAAAACTAATTTTTTAGTTAATTAATATTATTTAACAAAATTATTGAAAAAAAAATATACACTTAAATAACTTTACCACAAAAATTATCAATGAGAATTTCTCACCACTAATAAATTGTGAGAAACATTCAAAATAATAATTTCTCACAAGTAAAAATTTGAAAGAAGTTCTGTTGATATATTCTCTATAAGAAATACTTAAAAGGAATAAATTAAAAAATTTTCTCATGGATAATGTGTTGAAAAAAGTTCTCATCATTAAGTTAGCCATGAGAAATGTTTGCTCACATAACTTTCTCACGGAAACTATTTGAAGAGAATTTTTCATGATGTACAAGCAGTGATAATTATTTATGGGCACAACTTCCATGAGAATTTCTCATGAATAAACAGTATAGGAACTCTATCATTTAGAAATATTTCTCACAAGCACAAATTTCATGAGAATTTCTTTTAGATATATAGTCCATGGGAAGTTGTTTTTATTATATTTTGACAACATTCCTTTTGTTTTCTCATGATTGCCATCCAAGAGAAAATTTCCACTAAATTGGTGCCCAATGCACTATAGTTTTTGCAAATTTTCTCAGGAAATTCTCACATATATTTCTTTTATATCATAGTAATGAGAAAAAGGTATGAGAAACCATGTATAAATCGATTTTCGATGAGAAAATCCATAAGAAATTCTCATGTTTCAATTTTTGTGAGAAATTTCCTTGAGAAAAAAAGACCATTTTCTTATAGTGATATTGCATATGCTATTGTGAGTAGGGAGACCAATGAGGAATAGACTTTATTTATGCAGAATATTAAAGACATTGTAGGCAATTTGTAAGTTACAATAGTATCAGATAGGCACAATGTAATAATACATGTTGTGAGAGCTATTTTTGAAAGTGAGAGGTATGTTAAAGAGAACTTTATATATGAGGAAATAGGAGATGACATTTTGTATAAGTTGTACGTGATGTTGTATATGAATACTCATGTTATTTTTTTTTTTTGTAATGGGTGTGACCATTTAACATATATTATTTTTGCAAAATTGTCACGCCCCAAAAATTTAAGGCGTGACCGGCACGGAATATGTGTATAAAACCCATATCCCTTAAGCCTTGAACAAATATACTTTGGTCCATGCAAAACTATAGGCATATTTTTATTTTTTTTTTTAATTTTTTTTAAAATTTTTTTTAGAAAACTTTCATATAAATAAGACTTCTTAAATGTATGACAAAGAACAATAATAATCAAATAAAAGGATCTCGCTCCCTACTAAAATATATACAGTCTTTAAAGAAAGACGAGAATCCTACCTACATTATACGTAGAGCAATTAAGACCAGGCCATGAAATTAATACAGGGTTCAAATTTTCATCAAGCAAAACTTGTTCGAAATAATTCTTCCACTCCACTTTAGTGATAAAATGTCTCAAGTAACATCTTGATATACAAGCCCAATTTATACTACCTGAGGCCAAAATTTATTTTCCAGTGAATAACGTCCCAACAATAAATAATAAAACATAAATAAAATGAAAAGTTCAAAATGGATATGTAAGTTAAAGAAACAAAAATTTCTGAAAAATTCAATAAACTTCATAATAAAATGTCTGTATAAAAATTCAAAGAAAATCTCAAATCATTGAACTATTGTAGCAACTGATAATATCACTTGATTTTTTTTTTTTAAAAAAAGCACGTAAATGAAATAAATATTTATAAACAAATTACTGAATAAAAATTAATGGAATATAAAATCATCAAATAATTGGATTCATAATTATAGGGACTTATCAAAACAATTAACAAACGTGGACACACAGTCCACGAGGATAAATAACCAAACGCGGCTTATGCCACGAAAATAAACGTGGACACACAATCCACAAGGGCAAATAACCAAACGCGGCCGAAGCCACGAAACAAATGTGGACACACAATCCACGAGGGTAAGTAACCAAACGCGGCTTGAAGCCACGAAACAAACGTGGACATACAATCCACGAGGGTAAGTAACCAAACGCGGCTTGAAGCCACGAAACAAACGTGAGTACTATGCTCACGAATAACCATCCCTCCGTTCCACGTGCGTTGGCCATTGCACGGGCTAGCACCTCCTATGAACACCTTGCTAGCTAGGTGTACCATGGCGCACCAAGGGCTAACGGAACTGCCGTTAGCAATCAGTGTTCTGTACAAAGTCCCTTTTTAAAACCATTTTTCAAACATGCGAGAAAATCATCACTTTCAAGATACAGTTCTCATTCTCAAAATCAAACTCGCATGAATACTTTCAAGCATTAAAACTTGCCAGAATCAAATTTTATATCCACTGCTCATGCTTGCATTTATAAAAAAAAAACTTTCAACTTCGAACTCACATGAATCGTTTTTTTCGTAACAATTCAATAATTTTCAAATTGAAATCCCACAATTAAAATTCAAACTTGTATTTACTGATTAACTAAAATGATCAACTCTGGTAAAATAATTTCACAAAATAAAATAATTTAAGCAACAAAATGTCTCATAATCACATTGGTGTCGTAAAAATAATTTGCATAAAAATGTAATATTCAAATAAAAGAGATTTCGATAAAATATCAGTTGGGACGCTATCCACTTACCTGTAATATCCTCAAGGCTCCAAACTCATTTCGTATGACTCTTATTTGAGCTTCCCTCTTTCCAAACATCCTATAATATATGATATATAAGACTTTATTACACCTTCTATAAATTACAAAGGTTTCCTTCTACTTCTAACACAATCCCAATTAACTTCCACTATTTAAAATTCCAAAACTGAAATTCATATCTTAAATTTTTGTCCCATTGTCATCATTTATATCACCAATTTTCTCCGTGTCGCTTTAACCATGCCAATTTATTTACTTGAGATATAAAACTCTCTCTAGCTTTGCATCCAACGTCTAAGATACATTATTTCTAATCACTCAATTAACACTTTCTAATATTCAATCTCTTGTCCACAAGTTATTGCTAACCATACCATTCCCAAGAATTCAAATAGTTTACAAATGGCTTACACAAACCAATTTCTACACAATACCAAGCTTAATTCACAAAATACTAGCATCCAAGTCAGTTATATCTCCATGGAGATTTAATAAGCTTTGAAAAACACAAACTCAAGCAACTCCCTCTCTAATAAACATTTCATCGAACATTTTATAGGCACTGACATTTAACTTTTTAAATTTTGGTTCTTTATCCAAAGCTCATTTCAATCATTTCTTCAACATCAACCCATTTAAAAGAAAATCATTTTAACTCAAAAGCTCAATCCCATACATATCCTCATCCTGCTCTTAATAATTTTTTTTTCCTTAATTTAGCATCCCCCTACCTGTTCATCACGGCAGCAACAGCACAAGGGAAAAAGCTTACAATTTCGACCAATACATCACACACTCACGCACTTAGTACCATTAGGAAGAAGAGCTCAATACTTCTAACCTTAATCACACACACAACGCAGCAAGGAAGAAGAAAATTTTCATGAGCTATACAGGGGAGAGAGAGCTCGATAAAACCACAGCACAGCACAATCGAAGAAGACAAATTCTGATTTTTTTTTTCTATGGTCACTAGTGGCAGGCGAAAAATAAAGATGAAAGGAGAAGAAAGCTACATCACTTACACATATTTACACAGATGCTGAAGAAAGAAAATGATACGGAACAGGGGAGAGCTGGACGAAGTACTGTGCACTACCCACAGTAAGGATTCCGGCGTTCTCAAGGTTGCTGGCAACTGGACGAGTAACAGGGATGAGGGTAGAAGACAAAGATCTCGAAGCTACTGGAACCAAGAAAAATCTCCAACTCTGTTCCTCTGCTCCAGAACGTGTATGCACTGCCGAAAAGAGAAGAAAAGAAGAGGAAAAATGCGGAAGACTTGGCTGGAGGCAAAACAACGAGAACTCACCGGAAAAATTGAACCGGAAAAATCGAAGAGGAACAGAGGGAGACGGCATCAGCAAAACCCCCCCCAGTCGAAGGATCCAGAAAATGGTGTTATATCTGTGCGTGCGCCTGACCGAGAGGGAGGAAAATAAAGATCTGGATATTAGGAAATTGTGAAAATTACAAAGAGGGCACAATATTTTCCTATAATAACATAACAAACACGGGCACTTTTGTAATTTTTCCAAAATTTTAAACTAATAGAATTTAACCCATTGCTTAAAAGAATTCAAATTCTGAATCTTTAAATAAACTATTAGTATAAGTTTCACTAAGTCACCATTCTCTATTTACCATAAAATTTATCTAAACATATAAATTAGAAGAATATTTTATTATTATTGTTGTTGTTATTATTATTATTATTTTGTAAATTTTAGGTCATTACAAAAATGGTTGTAAATGTTAAAATTAGTAAATGTATTTTGCTCACATTAATGAAATGATATTATCCTGTGGCTTAAACAAAATTTGTAAATGGTTATCTAAATATTATTTCCCCTTATCCAGAAACATGTACATTTCACTTCATTTATTTGAATAATAATGGTCACAGAGGCTACACTTCCCTAATGGCTCTTGTATTATTTGAATAATGTAGATTGATATCCTAAAAAATTAAGTCACAAAGATTGAACTACTTTTATTTGAATATGTGATGATTTCCAATATTTTATTAAATTTATTGGTGTTTTAATGTAATTGGAAGTCGTTTATTTGAATTTTGTTAGCAAAAATATAATTAAGTGGATGAATGTGTGTGAAAATAAGTTTGAAAATATGTTAGAAGTTAATGGACCAATTCTATTATTTATTCTAGATTTTATGCATATAGGGAGGCCTAATTTAGGGGCCCAAAGAAAAAAATTTTAGAGCTAGAGTCAAAGGAATTAAATCTGAAAAGAAAATCTGAACAAGTCATGTTCATTGCAGCGAAGCACAATTTTATTAAAACGTACAGTTCTGACTCAATAAATTTTTAGGGCTTGGGCACCTCATTTTTGACCATTCTTCACCTCCAACAACTATAGAACATCCAGAAAGAGGGAAAAGAGTTAAAGAAGGGTTGGAAAAGCTTGGGTTTAGTAAAAAATTAAGGTTTTCACTCAAGATTGCTCCTATTAAGCTTTTCTTCTCCTTCTTTTTATTTTGCTATATATATATATTGCTCATTTTACTATCATGGAAGCCATGTGTGCCTGATTTTCTCTTAATTTAGGGTAGCTATGAATTAATTCTTGGATTAGAGTATGTTTGAACCATTTATTTGAGTTTAATATTAGTTTTGTTTACTTAATCTTGTGCTTATTTGTCAATTTAATGCTTGGCCACCATTGAGTGTGAATTTAGGGGTTTGGGTTTTGCTTTGGAATAGAAAAATCTAAATTTGACCATTAGACTGAGTAATGTGAGATTAGAATTTATTCTAATTTTTTCAATAGGATAGGAATATACCTATTGGACCTATATAATTACATTAGAGTGAGTTTGTGCCATTTTACCTTTTAAGTAATTGTGTTAGAAATAGAAAATTAATTCAAGAGAGGGGTGTAATTAATCAGAAGATAAATATTTCTATTAATACTCTAGATTAACATATTAATATTAAATGAATTTATTTAGATAATTACATGCTTTATGAATTGAAGAAGAGATTAGCCACCTTAAGTTGCCTTGATTGTTTGTGGTTGTTGGAATTTTAATTTTAATACATTTTTTTTAATTTCAATCCTTATTTTGCAAAAATCAAATCCATATTTTGCTTTGCTCAACTTAAATGAAAATGGAGACTTTATTACCTAATTACCAATTAACTTGATTCTTCATGGGATCGACCTTGATTTGCTGCTTACTAATTACGAACCGTACACCTACAGTAAAACATAATTGTGTGCATCAAGTTTTTGGTGATGTTGTTGGGGAGTCTAGGCGATTGGTGATTAGAAATAGAGGACCTTAAGTAGTTTTAGCTTGACCATTTGTTTTTTCATTTTTTTTTGTTTTGTTTGTTCAGTTAGATCATTGATCTTGTCTTGTTATTGCAAGACTATTTTACATGCCATGTAGAACTAGATTGAAAAAGTCACCTATGAGAATAAGGAGTCTCAAAGAAATCTTGGAAGCTATTTCACCTCAAACTCAACCTCCAACTGGTGAAAAAGTTACAAACGAAGAGATGGTTGAGGATGATAATGATAGGTTGTGTGTCACTGATTTTTTGGGTAGACAAGCTAGAGGATGCCAGTTTAAGATTAAAGTGCTTGACTTCTAAGTGAAGAACTTTGAGATTAAGCAAACCATGCTTAAGATAATTAAGATGAATGAGCAATTTGTGGGAAATAAAGATGAGGATCCTAATAGACATTTGATGAACTTGCTTGACATTTGTGACTCATTTAAGCAAAATGGGGTTCCTCAAGATGTCATCTATCTTTACCTCTTCCCTTGCTCTCTACAAGGGAAAGCTAAGGATTGGCATGACAATTTGGATGAGGGTAGTATCTCATCATAGGAGGAAATGAAAAGCAAGTTCAGATCAAGATTTTTCCTATATAACAAGATGGTCGATTCTAGAGCCAACATTCTTAATTTTAATCAACAATTTGGTGAACATTTGTATGAAGCTTGGGAAAGGTTTAAGTAATTGGTGAAGTAAAGTCCTAGGCATAATTAAGAAAAATAGGTTTTGATTTAAGTTTTTAGTAGTCAGTTGACACCTCAATCTAAGTCTGAGATGAATTCAGTTACTAATGGTAGGATTACAAAGCAATCAGTGAACTATGTCTAGAATTGTTTAGATGATCTTGCTAATGATTACATCTATAACAACAATGAGAGAAGACCTGGGAGACCACTAGAAAGAGTTATTAATGACTCTTCATCTTTCCAAGTGGTAGCTTTGCTTCAGATTCTGAGTAAAAGATTTGACTGTTTAGAAGCACGTGTTGATCGAAACAATAATAGGCCTCTGGGAGCTCATGCCATATATGCTCAGTGTGATTATTATGGAGATGTACATGCTACTGAATTTGCCATCTTTCTCAACAAGTTGAGATGGTAAATTATGCTGGGAATTATTGTGGTAATAATCAAGTCAACCTATTTTCAAACACTTACAATCCTGGGTGGTGTTAGAATCCTAACTTTTCTTGGAGAAATAGTGCAACCCTCAATCAAGCTTCATCTTCTAATACAAAGCCAATCATTCCTCCAGGTTTTTCTCAAGTTGAAAAGCGATTTAATCCTATTCAAAAGTCAAGAGTTAACTTGGAAGAAGTAATGGCAAATTGGTAGAATCTCAAATTAAGAATAGTTAAGAATAAGTCGCCATTAATGCAAGAGTTGATTTATCTCTAAAGAATCTTGAGGTTCAAATGGGGCAAATTACAACTACAGTGACTGTACTTCATTAAAGGGGATTGCCAAGCAATATGGAGACTAATCCTTGTAGAGAAGGAAGTGAGGAGTGTAAAGCAATTACCTTAAGGAGTAGGAAGCAATTATCTGAAATTTCCCCTCGTACTTCTGAGTCTACACTTAAGCTAGAAATTGATCAAATTGAGCAAGAGGTATCTTCTGTACCTATTAAAGCTAAAGTTGTGAATGTTGAAAATGATATTGAGAAGGAGTCTCCAATAGAGGTTGTGACAACATCCATGAAGAAGGGATCCACTAGTGATCATCTTTCTTGAGTGCCACCATTACCATTCTCTCAAAGATTTTAAAAGAAAGCATTAGAGGAGCAATACAAGAAATTCTTAGGAATCTTCAAGCAATTGCACATCAACATACCTCTTATTGAAGCTTTGGAGCAAATGCCTCAATATGCTAAATTCTTAAAGGAGATGTTGAGTAAGAAGAGGAGGTTGAGTGAATGTATAATAGTTACGCTTACTAAAGAGTGTAGTGCCATTCTCTTGAACAAATTACCTCTAAAATGTCATGATCCAGGTACTTTCTTAATTCCTTGTGTGATTGCAGATAAATTTTAAGGTGGGGCATTATGTGATTTAGGCTCAAGTATCAACTTGATACCACTTTTTGTGTTTAGAAAATTACAACTTGGTGAAGCTAGTCCCACTTCAACAACTCTTCAATTAGTTGATAGAAGTTTGGCATTTCCTAAAGTTTGGCATTTCTTTTTGATTTCATTGTCTTGGATTGTGATGAAGATAGAAATCTCCTACTTATTGTGGGTAGACCATTTTTAGCTACAGTATAAGCTCTCATTGATGTTGAGAGAGGAGAGATCAAACTTAGAGTAAATGATGAAGAAGTTAGCTTCAACATACATAAAGCAGTGAAATATCTTAAGGAATCTGAAATTTATTCTAGAGTGGAGATTCTAGATGAAGTAGTTCAAGAGATTTTAGAGTCCTTTATTGTGAAAGACTCATTACATGCTATATTATTGGGAGATAATATGGTTGAAAATGATGATATTGTTGAATACAAGAAATTACTTCAAGCAACTCCTCAATTTCTCAATTCAAGAAGAGTATTTGAATCTCTAGAGTTGGAATCTAGGTAAGCTCCTTCTTTGAAACCTTCAATTGAGTAAGCACCAATTGTGGAGCTTAAACCCTTACCACCGTACCTTACTTATGCTTATTTGAGTTAATTTGAGACATTTCCTATTATCATTTCTTTTGCTTTGTCTAATGATCAAAAGGTGAAGTTACTTAAAGTTCTTCAGGATCACAAGCAAGCTTTAGGGTAGATAATTGCAGATATCAAAGGTATTAGTCCTTCTATTGTTATGCATAAAATTTTGTTCGAAGATGACTATAAGAAATCTGTTCAAAATTAAGGAAGATTGAATCTCATGATGAAAGAAGCGGTAAAAAAAGAAATTATTAAGTGGTTAGATGCTGGGATAATCTATCCCATTTCTGATAGTGCATAGGTTAGCCTAGTGTAATATGTTCTCAAGAAAAGAGGAATGATAGTAATTACTAATAAGCAAAATGAGTTAATTCCAACTCGAATAGTTGCTGGATGGCGTATTTGCATGGATTATAGGAAGTTGAATGATGTCACGAGGAAAGATCATTTTTCTTTTCCATTCATTGATCAAATGTTGGATAGACTAGTTAGTAAGGAGTTCTTTTGCTTCTTGGATGGTTATTCAGGCTACAATCAAATTGCTATAGCCCCTGAGGACTAAGAGAAAACTACTTTTATTTGTCCTTACGGCACATTTGCCTTTAGAAGGATGCCATTCAGTCTTTGCAATACATCCGCTACTTTCCAAAGGTGTATGATGAGCATCTTCTCTGATATGATTGAAGAGATTATGGAGGTATTTATGGATAAATTTTCTATTTCTGGAGAATCATTTAAATAGTGCTTGTTCAACTTGGCAAGAATCTTGAAAAGATGTAAGGAGACTAACCTTGTGCTTAATTAGGAAAAATGTCATTTTATGGTAATTGAAAGTATTGTTGTGGATCACAAAGTCTCCAAGAAGGGTCTTGAGGTTGATTGGGCTAAGACTTCAATTATTGAGCAGTTGCCACCGCCTACTAATATGAAGGCTGTGAGAAGTTTCTTAAGGCATGTTGGCTTCTATTGTCGATTCATCAAGGACTTCTCCAAGATTTCAAAGCCTTTATCTCAAATACTTGAAAAAGACACTACTTTCAATTTCAATAAAGAGTGTACAAAGGCCTTTGAAGAGTTGAAGAGTAGATTAACATCTATCCTTATCATTGTTGTTCATTATTGGTCACTACCTTTTGAGGTCATATGTGATGCAAGTGATTTTGCTATTATAGCAGTGCTTGGACAAAGGCAAAAAAGATTTTTCATCCTATCTACTATGCAAGCAAGACTTTAGCTGGCGCACAGGTAAATTACTCAACTACTGAAAAAGAAATGCTTGCTGTTGTTTTTGTTTTTGAAAAGTTTAGAGTTTATATAATGGGTGCTAAGATAATAGTTCATACTGATCATGCTGCTATTAGATATTTGTTGAATAAGAAAGAATATAAACCTAGGCTTATTGATGGGTTTTATTGTTGCAAGAATTTGATGTGACAATTGTTGACAGGAAAGGAACTGAAAATTAAGTTGCTAATCATTTGTCTAGATTTGTTCATGTTTTTGATTATGGTGATGACTTGTTGATTACTAAAAATTTTCTTGATAAGCAATTATTTGTTGTTGGTACTTGTGATTTACCATGATATGTGGATATTGTGAATTATCTTGTGTGTAAAGTGTTACCTCATAATTTGAAGCCTTTTCAAAAGAATAAATTTTTACATGATATTGACTTTTATATTTAGGTTGAACCATTTTTTTTAAAGATGTGTTGATTTGATCATTAGAAAATATGTTTCTAAAATAGAACAAGAAGCTATTTTATATGCCTATCATGCATTTGCATTGGGGGCATCATGGGGGACAAAGAATTATATCTAAAGTACTTGAGTTTTGTTTTTATTAGCCATCTTTGTTTAAAGATACTCACCAATTTATTACCAAGTGTTATAGATGTCAAAGGATAGGAAATATTTCTAAGAGACATGAGATGCCTTAGTTTGTGATTTTAGAAGTGGAACTTTTTGATGTTTGGGGTATGGATTTCATGGGACCATTTCCTTCTTCTAGAGGAAATCAATACATACTTGTTGTTGTAGAATATGTGAGTAAGTGGGTAGAGGCTATAATGTGTCAATCAAATGATGGTAATACTATGATTCAATTTTTGAAGAAGAACATTTTTACAAGATTTAGTACTCCTCAAGATTAAGGTTTTTTCCTGGAAAGCTAAAATCTCGATGGTCTAACCCTTTTAAAGTGCTTTCTATGGCACCATATGGAGCAATTAAGGTTCTTGATGAAAGAACGGATAGATCTTTCAAAGTTAATAGACAAAGACTCAAGCATTATTGGGGAGATGACATAGAGCGATTGAAGTTTGTTGTCCACTTGGTTGATCTACCTTGATGATCTTAGAGAGTTTGGCTAAAGACTATAAACCAAGCACTTTTTGGGAGGCAACCCAAATTTATTTTCTCTACACTTATGTTTTTGGTTTGTTTGTTTTCTTTGTCTTTAGTTTGTGCTTCTTTTATTTTGGTGTGTTCGTATGATTGCAGAGTTCTTGAAGAATTTGAAAGCTCAAAGCCAAGTCTTAAAATCAAAGAATGGGCCAATAATATTTTGGGGGAGTATTCTATCCTTATGCTTAATTGATGATATTTATATGTGTTTATATGGGATCAAGATCTTGTGTTGATGAATTTTCAAAGTTGTTAATTAAAGGTTAGAAGGTGTGGGAGTGGGTTTGATATGATGAGTGTGTTGATTAGGAGGTGTTTAGGCTATTTTCTTTGTGAGTTTTTGCTTCATTTGTGTAGTCTTTTTAGATTTTGAGCATTTTTGTTCTTTGTTTTGTTCGCCTCAACAAATGAGGATTTTGCCCTAGCAAAGGGTCTCTTTGTGTTCTTGTCAAAAATTTCAAAGAGTACCTTCGCTACAAAAAAATCTCATTTTGCTCTAGTGGTAGATGCCTCTGTGACTTTTCATCAAAAATTCCAAAGAGTACCTTCGCTGTAGCAAAATCTCATTTCACTCTAGCGGTAGATGCCTCTGTGACTTTTTACCAAAATTCCAGAGAGTATCTTCACTAGAGCAAAACTTTGTTTTGTTGAAGTAAAGGACCATTCTGTGAAATGCTTAACCAACTTACAGAGAGCATCTTTGCTGGAGTGAAACTTTGTTTCATTGAAGTGAAATCTTTGTTTGAGTTTTAAAAAAAACTTAATTTTCTTTTTAGTTTAATAAGAACAAATTTGTAAATATTTTTTAAAAAAAATTTCAAAAAAAAATAAATATATTTTTTTGATTAAAATATTATTTTATTTTAATTACTATAAAGTATTATATTTTGAATAAAAATATTTTATAAATATATATATATATATATTATTTTATTTTATTATTTTTATTTAAAAAAATTTGCATGACGTTCTTGTTAAAGACAATTTGCAAGTTACGTTTTAAATTGCAGAAGTGCAACTATTATATATAAATAAATAATTTGTTTTTACAATTTTATCCTTCTCTCCTTTTACCCTAGCTTTCTTTTCTCTTCACCTTCATCCATTTTCATCCTTCAGCCACAAAACTCAGTCTTTCTTGTCCAACAATGTGCTTCACCCCTGTTTGCAACTCATTCTTCTTCCTCAATCGTGTGCAGCCTCCTTCACTACGGTGTTCAGTTTTCATGCTTCAGTCCATCAACCCCATATTCACTCCATTAACTCAGCCATGTGCAGTGTTCCACCATCGCCCTATCCTATTGAAAACTATAAGAAACTCACCCACTTAGCTGCAACAAGCTCAGCTGCAGCCTCTGCACTCCATCTTCTTAACAGTCAAGTTCAGTGAGTTTGCTCATCCCAGCCATACCCTCCACCTCTGTCATACATCATCGTGCATCAGCCCTTATTCATCGTCTTCTTCACCTACTCACTGAACACTGCTTGAAACTCACTGTTGCTTTCCACCTGAAAGTTGTCTACCATGCTCTTGTTCGAAATCTCTCTTCCTTGAATCCTTCATTTTTTTCTCTGATCTAGCTTCATCGTAAATCATATTATCCTAGTCGCGCCTTCATTTTCTCTCAATCAGCCACAACATACAGCATTTTAGCTCACCCTGTTTTGTTTTGCATTGTCTGAATCTTACTTTTATAGTTCACAGTCCACACTTCACCTTTATCTCTGTCTTCCCTTAGTTTGGTCTGCAACTGTGCTCATTCCACCAGCTTTGAAACTCACCCACACCGACCCTCACAGGTCTTCCATACTGTAGCTTACTGCTTTCATTTCCTCTGCTTCTTCTGAGTATTTTTTTTACTCTCGCTTAAGGTACGCTTTTCACGTTTTAGTTTGAAGTTGATTACTTTAACTAGTGGTGTGGATTCACATAGGTACTTTCTAAGCTGAAATCTGGATTAATAGCTGATTCATGGATCAAAATTTTGGATGCTTCCTTGTTTATTGTTGGCTTATATGCTTTGAATTACTTGTGAGAGTTGCAATGAGTATTGGTGGTATGAAATTGGTTCTACTGAATTTATGCTCTAAACTTTGAATTGAATATTTATGATTTGCTACTTGGACACACTCTTCTTTAAATGTGAACCTTATAATTCAAAGTGTCCATGCAATTTTCATTTGCAATGAATTTCAGTTGTGAGCACTGTTATTTGTTTTTCATGGTTAAGTGCTTTGATTATTGTGTATATTTCTTTGGCTTTCTAGATAATGGTTATTTAGCTTAGTTGACAAGTCAAAATTTCAAAGTAAGGACCGCTCTATCGGCTCTTGACGAATCATCCTCGTAGCCGAAGCATAAGTCTCAAGAGAGTCACGGAATTTGTTTTCTACAACAAGCATAGGCACTGCATGTTGCGAAATCGTGACTGACTCTTTAGTATGGCCTGACACCTTACCCTTCAATTTGCTTTTTCCCCTTGGCTATACAATGAAAAAGTTAGAAAATATATATATATATATATATTAAAGATTTTAAATAATTATATAAATCATATATACCTTTTTCTTTGGTGGCAAGGGGTCCTTTGGCGACTTTGGGTCCTTTGTCGGCTTTGGTGTACCGACCATAACAAGGTGGCTGGGCCATGCAACGAAGCTCCCCAACGCATCTCCTACCGTCTGCATCTCATCGGTAGGATAAGGTAATGGATACTTAGGGTCGATTGCAACAAGCAAGGAAACCCTAATGCAATCGGGTGGGAGGGGAAGGTTATGGATTGTGTCCCCGGCAATGTTATACATGCATTCCGTTGCAACTACTTTGTGTGACGGATCGTCTGCTAAACAGTTGTAGTCATTCTCGCCCTAAATAAATGAAGAACGTTAGTTGTCTAGATAAAAAATTAGTTGAGCAAATTTAAAAGAGAAAATGCATTACCTCGGGTATTTTGTCTGAAGGGACTGTGCAGCTATCTTTTCCGCTGGGGCTAACATCACCCAAAAGCCTCCCAGGGATCTGGCCCTTCAATAGCATGTCAATTAACTTCGCTTGGGCTTCTAGCTGTTGCTTCATAACAGCTTGCTCTTCTCTCAACTCTTGGACCTCGGATGAAGAAGCCGATGTTTGCTTCTTAATCTTGCCAAAGTATTGCTTCTTTGTGACACTGAAGCCAATACCCCTAACCCGACCTGGGTGGTCAGGGGTCCCCAATGCTCTAGCTAAGATATCCTCATGCTCAAGAAGCTTGCCCTGTGATACTTCTTGAGAGAGGGAATCCTGTGAAAAGTAGAGCTAATTAGTATGCCTTTTAATAATTATTTATTAATTGATAGATAAGAATAACACTTACAATTTTTTCAGCAACCTCTTTCACATGAGGGTTGTCAATCACTCCATCTTTATTTGTTCGTGCCAATGCCCAGAGTCTTTGGCGGGATATGGTAACATCCGATCCCTCAGCCTCAACTTCTTTCTGCTTCACGCCTGCATACCCTAACCTCCCTGCTCTGTAAGGGTATTCATTCTTGGCCACTCTCTTCTTATTTTGGGCGCTCAGTTCCTTTAATCAATAACAAAAATATCCTGTTAGTACACATAGATATATTCAATAAATGGCACTAAAATTTAAATTTTAGAAACATAAATACCTTAAATTCCTTATCGCGCCAAGAGACAACAAAAGCATCCCAATCTTCTTGCTTTACTAGAGGCTATAATAGGGGAGGAACTTGGGCTACAAATTCAGCATCAGGGTCTTTCAAATATTTTTGTGCAATAAAATGTCTGAAAGACCGTAATGCCCTCCTAGACTTTTGAAGGACAAAATCCTTCTTGCTCTTGTCTATTTCAAATCCTGATTATAAAATAAAATAAATATGTTAGGTGCATCAATTTAAAATATTATAATAGAATATAACTTAGTCAAATGCAACTTACAGATACAGTCTCCCAAACAATGTCCTTCGTGGCTTGATCAACTTTGCGCCAAGATTTTTGCGTGATAGGTACAGTTGTCTTTGCCACAACCCCAATATAACTTATAAACTTTGCAGATTTGATGGCTTGGCCTTTCTTGTTCCACTGCACTGATATTTTTTCCTTGCTGCTCTTATTTTTGTGACTTCTTCCATTATTGTTAGGCCTCGCTGGATATTGTAATATTCCTGTTCTAATTTTTTTTTGTGACGACGGAGCATCAGTAGAAGTTGTAGCGGGATCTGATGGAGGGATTTCAGTGGACTCAGAATCTGAAGCCATTTACCGGTAACACAATAAAATCAACCATGATTAATTCAAAAAATTAATCAACCATGATTAATTCAAATATAATCGACTATATTAATTCAAACATGGAACAAAAATGGTATAATTAATTCAAAGGTTACATGTTCAAGTTGCTCTTTTTCGTTTCCTTAACTTGGGTTTTTTACTTTCCCCTCCTTGAAATATTTTCTTCTTATGTTGAAATAATTTACCCCTCTTTGAAATTCAAATGCCTTCATTGTAATCATTTCTCATGTATAGAGCTTCATCAACAGTGTTGTTACTTTGATTTGATGTCCCTTCGAATGGGTCATCTTCAATTGCTACATTTTCATTTATTTTTTCACGTAACATAAGAATAGACCACCCCTTATTAGCAGGGTCAGAGACATAAAACACTTGTTTGGCTTGTTGCGCTAAAATAAAATGCTCATCTTTATACCCTTCCTTGTTTAAATTGACTTGTACAAAGCCAAATTAGTAATCAAATTTCAAGCCATTTTTTCGATTAATCTACTTGCACCCAAAGACTGAAACTCGAAAGGATATGTAATCTAAATCCCATATATGCTCAATTACACCAAAGTATGACATGTTTGCATAAATAGAATTTTTATCCTTAGTACTGGAAATATGCATGGAATGAGCTACAAGAGTTACACCACTATTTTGCATTGTGCTCCTATCATCTTGCTCCCTTGTATAAAATGTGTATCCGTTGACAAGGTAAGCAGTGTAAGAAATAGCCTGTCTGCTTGGACCGTTAGCTAACCATCTCAATTTGTTAGAAACTGAATTGGAATTAACATTTAACTTTTGAAGAATGTGCTCCTTAAACCATCTTGTAAAAGTTTTGTTGTGTTCCCTAGCATACCAAATTTCTGATTTATTGAGATTGTCCCTCCTAAGTTCAGCCATATGCTTGTCTACATACTCTTCAATCTCTTCAGTGTTGTGCAACATATATAAGTGGGCTTGCTCCCACTGTATACTTGACATAGTAATGACTTTGTTTCCCATAATCCCCTCTCCAGTTATTCTACCCATATGTCGAGACTTTGGAAGCCCAACATAGCTAATATGACTCAGGTATTCAGTACAAAAGTCAACAGCCTCTTCACAAATATACTATTCAACAATACAACCCTCCAGTCGACTTCGATTTTTCATATAGCCTTTCAAAATATTCATATAGCGCTCAATAGGATACATCCATCTTAAATAAGCCGGCCCGCACATTTGAACCTCCTTAACTAAGTGAACAATTAGGTGGATCATACTATCAAAGAATGTCGGTGGAAAATACATCTTAAGCTCACACAGTGTTAATACAATTCGAGCTTACAACCTTGGCAACTTATATGGGTTAATCACTTTACTGCAAATGGACTTGAAAAACAAACATAACTTAGTGATCGTCCCTCGTACTTTAAGGGGTAAAATTGCACATATAGCAACTGGAATGAAATCCTCCATTAAAACATGGCAATCGTGAGACTTTAAGCCCTTCAACTTCAAATCTTTCATTAATACAATATTTTTTATGTTTGAAGAGTAACCCTCAGGAACTTTAACTATATTAAGGAACTCACAAAATGTAGTTTTCTCTTTCTTAGATAGCGTATAAGCTACCAGAGGGAGAAAGGTACGGTTCCCCTTATCTTAGGGTGCTAATTCTTCTCTTATTCCTAAAGAGACCATGTCCAACCTTACTTTTATGCCATCTTTTGTTTTTCCTGACACTTGGTGTAAAGTCCCAATAAGACTCTCATAGATATTTTTTTCAATATGCATGACATCAAGAAAATGCCGAACATCCAAGGTGGTCCAATAAGGGAGTTCAAAGAAAATAGATCTCTTCTTCCATCCAGTTGTCCCAAGGTGCCTTGCAAATGGTTTGCCAAATTCAATATCCAAATCCTTAATCTTCTCAAATAACTCATCACCAGTTAACGGTAAATGTGTCTTACCTTCTTTTGAATTTCCATTGAACGCTTTTCTCAACTACCGATAATGATGTTCTTGGTGAAAAAACCTATGGTGGCCGAGGTAAACATTCTTCATCCCATGCTGAAGCCTCATAGAATGTGTTCCCTCTTCACAAATAGGGCATCCAAGTTGCCTTTTAATGCTATACCCTGACAGATTGCCATAAGCAGGAAAGTCATTGATTGTACCGAAGAGCATAGCTCTCAAATTAAATCTTTCTTCTCTATACCCATCATATACCTCTATACCTAACTCCCACATGATCTTCAAGTCATCAATTAGAGGAGCCAAATATATGTCTATGTCATTCCTAGGTTGCTTGGGTCCCGCAATTAGCATGGACAACATCATATACTTGCGCTTCATGCAAAGCCATGGAGGAAGGTTATAAATCACTAAAAGGACTAGCCAAGTGCTATGGCTACTGCTTTGAATCCCATGAGGATTCATCCTGTTGGTAGACAATGCATGGCATAGATTCTTACTCTCTTCCCCAAATTCAGGATACTCATAATCAATCTTTCTCCATTGTGGAGAATCAGCAGGATGACGAAGCATGCCATCTTTTATCCTTTCATCCGCATGCCATGTTAATTTTTTTGCAATTTCTGCAATGCTATACATGCGTCTAAATCTAGGCACGATTGGAAAATACCATAGTGCCTTCGTGGGACTTGATTCATTCTGCTTGTAGTGTGAGGCATTACACTTCGGACACTCGTTTAACGACGCATATTCATTCCGAAATAAAAGGAAATCATTAGGGCACGAGTTTATCTTTTCATAACTCATGCCAATTGATTGCAATACTTGTTTTGCGTCATATGTTCGACAAGGAAGCTCATTTTCCTTAGGAAGTAATTCTACTTTCAAATACCCAAGCAACTCAGTAAAGTATGCATCACTCCATCCATGTTTTGCCTTCATGTTGTACAATTTTAACACTGCTGACAACTTTGATGCACTACAACCAATATACAACGGTGTCTCCGCATCACTTTTCAACTTTTCAAACATTCCTGAATAATCCTCGAGGTCCTCTTCAACTACTTTGGCCATCTGTTCAAGACAATCTTCCTCAACTGTGTATGTGTCAAAATCATCAGGAGATGATGCATAGCTTTCACTATGCTTCTGGCTGCAACCAATATCATCTCTTGTCTCTCCATGCATTGTCCAACACTTGTAACTTTGATCCATCCCATAATCACTAGGTGTTCTTCACAAGTATCTGGACTAACCCGCTTCACAAGACCACACTTTAAACATAGGCAAACAATCCTAGTAGGATCCTCCACATGCTTAACTGCAAGTTTAACAAAATTTGCCACCCCATCCCAATATTCCTTAAATAGATGATTGACAAACATCCATTCCTTATCCATAGTTCCTAGAAAGATTAAGAGGGAAATATGATTAGTGACTTTAACTACTCCTAGATAGTGGGAGAATTAGATACAAAGATCAATTAGTCAATAATTCACTAACCACATGTTTGCACATTCCCTCTTTAATCTTGTTTAAAACTAATAATTATATTTTAATGCTCGCCATTGAAATAATTTTGGCAGCATAACAACTTAAAAAAGAGAGTTTCTCGGGCCTTATCCCCTCTTCTTATTAATCTAAATGACAACAACAACAGCATCCACAACAACAAACACATAAAGTTATATTCAAGAATAATTTAAAAAAAATTAATAGTATATATAACGGCTTAAAATGAGTATTACTAGGTCTTTATGCCTTTAAAAAAATCAAGTTATCCATAATGAGACTATATATGATCCAACAACCATAATAACAACATTAATAAGAAACTCAATTTTAATTAAAATCATATTAAACCACATCAAACACTATATAAATATCAATTTAAAATATCAAAAATATTAAAAACAAGGTAATTAGGTGGTATACTATTTTCATATCCTTAATGAATCTCCTCATATCAACAAAATAATTGGATGATCCCTTAATTCAATAATTAAGTACCTAAAAACTCAAAACTTCAAACACTCACTGGGAAGAACAACAATGCAGATCAAATAAATAACACAAAAATTATTTATTACGTATGAAAATCAAAATCAACAACCCCTACATTTAAAATGAAGATTAATGATTGAGAAAGCAAGAACCTACCTCAATAAGAAGAGGGAACACCGACTGTGCAGAAAAATAGAGACAAGAGTCTATTACAGAGTGATAGAGACCGAGAATCCAAACGAACGAGTACCCACAAGACTTATGGAGGCCGAGAATCAAAAAGCCCTCAAGAATCGAGACTGACAATGTGTTTTTTTGGTAGTTAGAGTGATGAAAAATGGGTTTCGGTGGCTCTGGATTTGTTTCTGAAGACAAAGGATTTGCAGAAATGGAGAGTGAAAAAAAATCTGGAGGGAATTTAAATAACAATACTTGACGGTTATTTCATAATAACCATCAAGTATTACATATATGACGCTTGTTTTAAAACAACCGTCAAGTATATGGCAGACAAACTTGACGGTTATTTCAAAATAAGCGTCAAGTATGTGAAAAAATTTAATTTTTTTTTCTACTATTAATTTGACGTTTGTTTATTGAAGACTGACATGTAAATTTTAGCTTTATATGACGGTTATTTATAAAAAAATGTCAAATATATATACTTGATGGTTATCTTTAAATTACCATCAAGTATTTACTTAAATATTTGACGCTTGTTTCGTAAAAACTATCAAGTATTCTCCGCCTTTTTTATTTGTCATTTTGTTAAATAAATGTCAATCATAGGGCGTCAATTATACACCTTTCTGTAGTAGTATTGTACTACTAAGGTACACTTGTTTAGTTAAATATTCTTTGACTTTATCAATTTTTGGCACTAAATCTTAAAATTTCATTTTTGTTTCCTTATGTTGAAAGTTAGTTATTCTTACTTTGTTATTTATTGATGGATGACATGTTCTCATGATTTGAGTGGGGCCTTTATTTTGACTTGCCTACTTTCACATGTTGGCGTGACTCTTGTTTCCACTTAGTTGTCTTCATTTAATTTTTGGTGTGATTACTTTTATGGTGGTTTGTTTATTGTGACTTATGGTGACTTGTCTTGTATTTATGTTTTAATAATGGGTCGTAAGAGTATAGCTAAACGCAAGACTGTCCCTTCTTCTTTTGCTCAGAAAGCTGCTAAGAAGTCAAAGCAACCATTCAAATGAGAAATTCATGAATCACGCATGCTAGGATATATTTCTCTCTCTTATGGGATCTAATAATTTTATTTCTAATTGTTATTGTGCAATTTTATGCTCCAAAGCTGGCTTTTAAACAATGGTGCGAAGGGGATGGATGGTGTATTTGACAAATATAAAATTCCAATATTATATCCCTGCTTTAGTTAGGGAATTTTATGTGAATACATTTCATTGCTGTAATGACATTTATTAGGTGTGCGACAAGGAAGTAGTTATTAATGCTGAGGTTATTCAGAATTATTATGGCTTCCCTTTCACTACTGACTGTCTTTATCGCTAATACAAGACGAATACCTTTACACCTAATTGGGTTGCATTGGCCAAGCGTTTATGTTTTGAATTTGTTGGCTTTTGTGAAAGGGGGCTATTGAGGGGTATACTTACAAGGCAAAACACATTTTGGTTTCATTTTGTGGCTCACAATGTTAGGCCCACATCAAATGCATTAGAAATGAACAAGGATCATTCTTTCCTCATCTATTGCATTATGGAGAGAAAATTAATTGATTTAACTGCTATTATCTATGCCTCTATGAAGTGGTGTATCAATGTCAAGAATAAGGTAGCATATGCCTTCCTTCATTTGATTACTGAGTTACTTCTTACTGCTAAGGTTTCCATTACTAATGATGAGGATCAACAATAACCCCGTTAGCCTATCAAGTACCATAAAATGCATGCCAAGTCATCTCGGGTAGAGGAGTCTCTAGTAGAACAAGGGGAAGAAGTCAATCAACCCACCCTTATTCGTTTTCCTCCTTTTAATGTGTGGGCTAATCAACAATTGGAGTCATTAGCGGATGCCGTCAAGAGGTTTGAAGAGTATTTATGCCTCATCATGCAGTATTTACACATACTAGGTCATGATGTGCCTGGCTCATTTATGGCACCTTCTCTTATTCCATCCATAGATCTTTCTCAAGCTGAACCCACCACAGAATTGAGCTTATACTATGCTTGATTTGTGTCTTTTTGATTAGTATCTTTATTTCTTTTCCTTTTAGTTCTTTTTAGTTAGTTTGCTATTTTTATGACTGCTTCATTTACTATTTTGGTTTGTAACTGATATTTGATAACTCTTTACTTGATAGTCTGTAACTAATTTCTTTATTTCTAACTTGTCCACTTGTCTATTTGATGTGATTAATAGGTACCTATTTTCTTGAGAATATGTCACTTTCATCCTTTTGTCAAAGTTTTTTTATCTGTCAACTCGCCAAGTCTGTTGGTTAGGAGAGTTTCAGTGTCGCTCTCTCTCCTTATTTTTTTTCGGTCTTTAAACATTAGGGGCAATGTTTAATTCAAGTATGGGGGAGGGCGTACTTGCTTTTATATTTGTTATTTTACTTTTCAGATAATATATGCACGATCAATTTCCTCCTTAGAGGACAGGGAAAGGAGCAGAGCGAAGGGTTGTTTGTGAATTGTAAAGAACTGCAACCCCTTTCTTTTGAAAAAATCTATTGTAATGTATTTAGGATTAGGGTGCTAGTAGGATATGATTATGTATATGTGTGTGAGTATGTGTGGATTGTATGGCTTGTGTATGAATTTTTATTTGCTTGTAGATTTGTGGCTAGGAAACTTGGCTATGGTGTGTGGTTTTTTATGGATTTATTTAGTAGACCAAGTTTTCACTACAAGAAAATATTTATTTTGGTATATATGTGATTCCACAAGCAAATGCAAAGTGGTTGCATTGCAAATAGCATGTTATGGATAAACATACAGCTTGGATAGAGAGAGTGGGTGCGTGGGCCCCACAGATATCTCTGAGTCAAGTGAAAATGTTTAGTGTGTGTATTCACATATGTATATGATATTTGGAATAGTTTTTTAGCCACTCTTGTGTGATTTGTGCATTTTGAGGGTTTATGGTCCATTTTGAGAAATGGCACCGGAGTGGTCAAATTTTAGTATAAAAAGTTTTTCTATTATTTAAATATTCTATCAGGTGTTTTTAGTCCTATTTGACATGTCTAAAGTGGTCTCACAAGTTTGTAGCCATTAGGATGAGATTTGAATAATTTTGAAAATGATTTTTACTAAAACACTGCACTTTTACATTTGAGTGTCCAAATCTTAATCTAACCGTTGAATTTCTTTAAAATTTAGGTCACAAGTAAAATCTTTTATAAGATTCTTGTGGGCTTTGGAATCATGTCAATCGGATATCGGACGAAGAAACGACGCTCTTCATAATTTGATTGGAGGAGCTGTCATGATAGCACTTTTGTTGTCATGATAGCAACATTGATAATGTTGCAACATGTATGAAATTCAATTCATCTATTGGATCTTTTCAAAATTTAGTATGCTAATAGTACTATTTAAAATTGACATGTGGGCTTTAGAATCGCTCCGTTTGGAGGTTGGATGATGAAATGGTGCACCCATAAAGTTAGTCCGGAAGTGCTGTCATGACAGCAAAAATGACTAAACTTTTAACATGTCTGATTTTTAATTTAACTGTTGGATCTTTTTGAAATTTGGTACGCTTATAATACCCTTTGAATGTGACATGTGAGATTTAAAATTACTTCAATTGGAGGCCAGCCGGTGAATCGGCACCTCCCAAAAGTTTTCCCGAGAGGGCTGTCATGACAGCAATTAACTGCCCTTGTTTGCCTTATTTGCTTTCGTGCACTATATGTTAATCTTTTATACTTTTCTAAGAGGTTTTATACGTGTGTTTTTCTATTATGTAAATTGTTATTGATTAAATGATTTGTTTCCTAAATTGATTTTTAGATTTACTCCTTAACCACACTTAGTTTATTTAAATTGTGTGATTTTTGGATAACACTCAGGGCAAGTGTTACATTAGATCTAAGATCAATTAATTTCTCAAAAAATTTCATATAATTATAATAACATATAGCATTTAAAGACCTACTTTACATTTTCAAAATCCTAAGATATTATTTTCATATAGACATACTAGTTTCAATTTTGCAAGTCTCACAAACATATCAAACATGTATAAAGATAGAATTAGGATATTGGTGAGCTCAATCCTTGGTTTTACCAATTTTTTCTCATGGCAACAAAATACTTGAGCTCGCTCCTTGCCCAGGAGTTCCAACACAAGCTCAATCTACACTCTAACACATTTCCATTATCAATAGCTAATTTTATGAATTTCTCCAACTAATTTACTAACCCAAAAATTTTAAAATTTATTATCTCTCACAATTAACTTCTTTTTTGATCATTTGTTAGCTTATTTAGAATCTCACTAATCTAAATATCCATTTTGGACTCTCACATTTTCCTTAAATCCCTTTCACAACTAATTAGTCAAAAATCCACTAGGGCTAATTCTTAGAGACTTAAATAAACGTTATATTAATCAATGGAAACCATCTCTATTTAGAATCCACCCTCCGACACTCATATAGCAACTGAAAATAAAGTTAAAGAGGGAGAGGAAGGTGATTATAACTTACTCAATATTACAAGCCCCCATAGGCTCTAAATGGTCAAAATCCACAAGCCTAGAAAAGCTTCAACCATCTCTCACTCTCTCTCATTCTTCCTTATGTTTTCTAGATTCTCTTGTAAATTTCATATTTCATATGTTTGGCTATTCACCACAGTGAATTGTGCCATGCATGCATTATGGTAGGTGACACAAAGGCTAGGTCGAATCTGGTCTACTTCTATTGGGCTCAATGTGGCCTAGTATCTCACTCCAAGGAACCCATTAGCCCTTCACTAATCACTTCTTATCATAATTAAGCCTTAATTAACCACTTTACCCTCAATCATATTAATACATACTAAGTTAAATTTTTGAAATGTTACATCATATAAAAACCCATCATATAATAGTCTTTCCCTTTATATAATGGGTATATAATTGTCATAAATACAAGCCAATATTTCATGTTTAAATAGCCCCATTATTTAAAACTAATGACTCCTAATATTGTGTTAATCTTTACTTACAATTTTATTCAAAAGGGAGTCATCAAGATATTATTAGTTCTAAGTAATGTACACATTTGAAACAAGTTAAGAAAATCAGAGGTTAAGTGTAGAATGTTAAACTTAGATGATTATTGAGCTAGTTTTTCTTTTATTCATTTGTTCTTTCATTTCAAAAATAGTTGAGATAGAAGCCCAAGTCTATAAGGGTAGATTTACTACTTGGCCACTATTGAATATGAATTTGGGAATCAGGTTTTAATTTGGAAAAGGAGAATCTTAATTGAACCATAAGATTAGGTAATGTGAGATTAGAAATTATTCTAATTTTTCATTAGAATAGGAATATACCTATTGGACCTATATAATCATATTGTAGTGAATTTGTGCTTTTTTGCCTCTTAAGTAACTACGTGAGGAATAACATTATTTTACTTGAGAGAGGGGTGTAAATGATCAAAAGGAATTTATGTTCATCAATACTCTATATTGACTTTGTAACATCTTGAAAATTAAATTGAGGTTAATTAGGCTAATTAAGAGCACGGGTATAATATGGTGCACAAATGACTATTGGGTCTATTAATAAACCCTATTAAAGGCTTAGAGTTAGACCATAGTTGTTATTGGGCCATATTGGGCCCAAATTAGTAGAGTAGAATTCAACTTGAGTGACCGTATCATTTGCCATGACAGATGTGTTGCAATTCTAATATAGCTGTTGCTAAAACAATAAAAAAAGGAAAAAATAGGAACAAAAGGAGAGAGTTTGGGGGAGGAGCATGGTGGATCTACTAGGGCTAAATATTAGAAACATTTGGGTGCTAGTTTAAGTTTCAAAAATGTTGAGTAAGCTCTTCTACTCATTCTTCTCCCTCTCTAGTTTGTTTTAATGAAAGCTTTTAGGTGTTCATGCATGGGTACGGTCCAACGCTAAGGCAGATTTCTACCTACAATTTGACCTCAATAAGGTTGTTAGATGTTTGGTAAGCTTCTAAACCTTGGGCTAGCATTATTAGGGTGAGCTAGGGTTTCTATAAGGGGTTTTGAGCTTGGATTTTGACCTAGATTTATTCAATGTAATTTAGCATAAAATCTTCTACTAATTTTTGGTTATAACATGTTGGATCTTTCTTTTGATTGAAAGTTGATAACTCAAAAAACATTGTAGTAGTAGTCTAAAGTTTTTGAATGCCAATTACTCATTCAGACAAAGTTCTAAGGAAAAATTGCCTTTAACATTGAAAATAACTAATTATAAATGTTAGTCAAACATTATAGTGGGGTGATGTAACATCTTAATTTTTAAGTTAGGAATTAATTATGAAAATTATGGGTTCGTTGAGGAGTTAGATTGGAATGTTGTTGTTGGTATTTTGAGGTGTAATTGAGGAATTAATTTGTGCTTGAAGTTATTTGAGGTTTATCAAATGTTTAGGCACTAAACTATGGCTTAAATTGAGCTTACAATGATATATTTAGATTGAATGGGGCCCAAAATGGTTATTGGGCTAGATCTTGGCCAATAATGTAGACTAAGTGTGTGTTTATTTTCAATTTGTCAAAAGTCAGTTTGATTGAAAGTCAGTTATTATAACAAAATTTGTGTTTGGATACATTTTTTTAAAAGTCAATTTGGCAAACTAAAAGTTGTTTAGATTAATAAAAGTTTGTGCCTCTGAAATGTACTTTAAATATGCAATGATAAAAAAAGGACATTGATATTAATAATTTGTAATTTTTATTATACGAATATAATATATTAGAAATGTTTAAAAAAATGTGAAACAAATTTTAAAATAATATAAAATTCAAAATGTTAAATAATAAGAATAAAGATATAAAATTTAATATTGGAAAATTTTTTATAATAAATAGTTTAAAACATTAATTAATATTGAATAATTACATGATTAATGGTTTGCTCTATAATACACATTTGATCTCTAATAGAATCTCAAACCTTATTCATCTCTCTATTAAAAGCCACGCTTGAAATTGCACTTGAAATTGATGATGAAAATGCACGGTAATCATTATCATCATTAATGTTACCATATTTTCATCCTCAAAATCTTTAAGTCAGAATTAGTTATAGATTTTCTTTCTAATAAAATTATGCATAGCCATTGTTACACCAACTATACGAACTTGCGTCACAAATGGATAACTAAGCATGTGTCGTAAGATTGTGAATTTGTTTTTCCAAACCCTAAAAGTCCCTTCAATTGTGGTCCTTAAACTTGAATGATAATAATTGAAAATCTTATTATTGTTTGCAAATTTGGATGAACACTTGAAATATGGGAGGTGATACCTATGAGATCTATATGGACCTAAATATCCATGTGGCATTAGATAGGGCCGACATCTACCAAATAATGTTTACCTACCAATAAAAAATATAAAATTATAGGATCCTAAAAAATATTGAAAAAATTTTTAAATTAGATAAATATGAAATATATCTTGGCGTGGATATGGAATTTCATGTCCAGCCTTGTGAGTACATAGTCAAACAAATGAACATCATGGATAGTCCCTTCCCAATCCAGCCATGATAAGTGAAGCACATATCCCAATCACATGCGGCCATTATATTTTTGTGTTAGAATACCTTTCCTTCTGATATATTTCCCTCACTCTTCAACACTGGCCACGCACATGTATGTGTTCCATCAATTGCTCTTATGAATCTTTAAGAATGGCCAATATCGTGGATTACTAAAAATTTTTAGATGTGTATCTTGAAAAGTGTGATCTTTTGGTTAGATAATTCCTTTGCTAGCTTTTCACAAGTATGCAATACATTTCTAAAATGTTTGTGAACAGCTTTGCTAAATGTTGAAATTATTCTTGTGCCATCCTATTCCCCCACCCATGTCCAATAATATTAGGAACATATAACCATTTCATGAATCCCTATTTTTCTAGTTTAGACGTAGACTATGTTGCAATAATTCATTACAAAGTTGAGAAAAACATCTTTTTCATGTGAAACATGTCGTAATAATGCTGAGGATGCCCGTGCAAAATTTCTTATGCCCATACATGACCTAATTGTGAACTGATTCTACAAGGCTCTTTCAATAAAAGTCATTGAATAATTAGATACAATGCAATAATAGCCTCAACCTCATTGTCTTTCACATGTAGAAGTAATTGTAACAAGCAAGATTGCATACTTTCATCCATATAAAATTGCATAACAGAATTTAACAACTATTACACGATTGTTCATAACTTATCATTAAAAAGCACATAAAATAAGAGTTGAATACATAAATGGCCCTAGCTAGATTTAAAAACATGAAAAGGAAAGCTAAAATTGATCTAATCTACTTTCTTGCCTAAAAATTTTAATAGCCCATTAATGCTCTTTTATTATCCCTAGGGCCCAATATACATGTCCTTTGCAGTCTTATCTAGCAAGGCCATAGCACATTGTCCAATAAGTAGCTCATCACAAGCAATCTCCTTAATTCTATAAAGTTCCTTTACAACATCCACCACATTTTGATCAACTGGTTTTGTTCCACTCTCCATTGAATTAAGAATAACTTCAATGCAATAACCCTATTGTCTTATGTGGAAACCAAATGACTCACTAAATCACCATCACAAATACAAGAAGTTTTCCTTCTTGTTTTGACCCTTTTCACCTTTCTTTTGCTTGCTCCTGAATTAGTACCCCACTGTAACCTTATTCAAGTTAACCTGCCCTAATTTTTGAGAGAGTTCTCCCACTAATGTTTCTTACATCATCACTGTCTCTTGATCCTTCAGTCAAATCTAATGTAGGCCTATACACATCTGCGGATTATCAGCTGTAGGTGTCCACATATAAGTACCCATACTACAATTGGTTGGAACAATTGTGGTCAATTCTTGTATATATGGAAGTAATTATGTTTGAATTTTCTATACTCAGGATTATCCTGCCAATTTACAAGAACTGAGTCTAGTATGTTTACAAAATAACATAAAATATATAGCATGCCATATATAATTGTATACCTTAATCTTTTGATTCTACCACTCCTCTCGTGCTGATTAGTATTCTTTTTTGTATCCTATCCTAAACTGATCTCTTTGTTCAACAATTTATCCAATATATTCCAGACTTTCCTAAATTATCCCATTTATTTTTCGTCTACTTTTTATCATAGCTTCTTGAGCTTAATGCATTAAACTGTTGTATTAGTGCCTTCTAACCCTCCTTTGATAAGGTAGATCTTTATTTGGGCTCATTTTTTTTCTAACTTGCTGGAGAGCTAATTTGATGAACAATTTGGTCTCTTTGATAGTCCATAGTGCGCGTTCTCTTTACTTATATTTACTATCAAAATATCATTATTCTCAATAATCAAGTTGAAAGAGTTAAAATATTTATACATAATGAACACTGTATCCCAATTTTTTTCCATATAATACCTTTCCTTGTATATCACCAAAAAGTGATGACAATCCATCCGCACAATAATAAATCAACTCAGTATACTAACAACTTTAAACTAGATCTAGTCATAGCTCTTGCACTATCTCACTGAATATAAATGCAGAATCAAGACACAAGCTCGATTAAAAAGAAAGAAAAGGCCAATATGCAGCAAAATAGAGACTTATTGATGGACTCCATGGCATGGATGATATGGCATTAATGCAACGATGCTTGAGGATGGTAATCATGAGCATGGTGACATGGAAGGAGTCCAAGGTAAGGAGTAAGGAGCCCAATACTTCCAATCCAATGTACCTAAAGAACCATTACAACATATTAGAGGTTTAGTGATAAGAGCCCAAACTAAAGCCATGAAGCAAGCCTTGTTCAGTCTTGTGCAATAGTTTAAGAGCTTAGAGAGAGCATTGGGGCACTCCTCTCAAGCCCAAGGAGAGCATCTATATGTGTATAATATGCTTAAGATCCAAATTCATGAAGAGTCAAGCCCAAAGAAGATGCAAACCTTAGCCCAATGTAAGGGAGACTATAAGTTGAGCCTCTTGCACGCAAGGAGGCATAAAACCCTAGTGAAGAAGTTAAAGGTGGTGTGATTTTAAATCCTTTATGATCCCTTGATGTCTCCTAAATTATTTCTTATTGTAATGGTCCTTTTATTTGATTTCCTATTTTGAGTCTAGTTAAAGGTTAGAATTAATTATATATTAATTTCTAAATTAGTAATCCCATAATTTTAGGATCACATCTCCTAAATTATGTGGCTGAATATTTTATCATTATTTTATATTATTTCTCCTTTTAGTATTAGGAAATTAGGGTTTTAATTTTAAGAATATTCTTCTCTACAAGCTATATAAATCAGGCATGCTCCCTCTTGTAAACAAAAGAGAAGTTGAATAAAATATTCATTTAGAGGTTTATAACTCTTGTGAGCCTTAGTTACTTATGGTGGCTTCCGTGTGAGGAAAAGAACAGATCAAAGAGTGTGATCAACTTTTGTGGTGTCTTTGAAAGTAAGATTCTTAGAGGCAGGTGCTCTAGAGGATCTTTTTTTGATTATATTCCATTATTTATTTCATATTGTTAACCTCTAGAAGTTCATGTTATTTCATCACATTTTCCTTAGATTCTAGTCTATTTTGGTTTATTGTATATGTTTTTATTGCCCAATTTAGGAAAATGTGCATTTTGTTTTGGGCTTGTGTTCTTAGCTTTAATTTGATATTTTTAGCCTAATTTCATGTTATTTTGATTAGAAGCATTTCTGGAGCTTTGTGGATGTTTTTGGAAGGCTTTTGGATGAAGAAATCAAGAGTAAAAAAATGATTTTTGTTAGCTGTAAAAACAGTGCAAAACTGCCAAAGTCGTCTCAAAGTCGTGACTTTCATTCGCGACTTTCGTCGCTGTCAGAAAAATGCTGCGTTTCATTTATCAGAAATTAGTTGGCTAGGATACATATAAGCTGAGAGCTCGACCCAGAACGCATTCTTCAGACTTTTAGACACTTTTGGAGCTTGGTTGTGCTAGGGTTTGGGCATTGGAAGAGTTGGGATCAAGAGATTGAAGCTTTGAAGACATTTGGAGCTCATTTTCTTTGGTTTTTTCTATTCCTCTTCCTTTCTCTCTTGTAATCTGAAATGGGTCCACTTATTTTGTATATTTGTAGCTTGTGGATGATTATGAGTAGCTAAACCCTTTGTTCTAGGATTATTTGGAACCCTTGTATGGATTAACACTATATTTCTCCTCTCTTTTTGTGATTAATGATATATATGTGTTTATTTTACTCTTTCCTTAATGCTTCTACTTGATTGGCCACCATTTAGATGTTGGGTTCACTTAATTGATGCTTGAGAGGGCTAGGTTGAGTGTAGAACTTGGGTAAAATTGTGTAAGAACTTGATATTTGCATGTTGAATGGATGGTTTTGCTAGTAAGATAGAGATATACTTGCTAGCCTTGCATAGCCACATTAGGGTTGGTGTTTAAAATTGAGTTTTATTAATTGTAACAAGAGATTGGGCAATTAATTTAACTAAACACTTGTTCATGACTTGAGAGAGCTTGTCCAAGTATTTTTAGAACCCTAGGTTAGCACTTATTTTCATTAAAAGCATTTATGAGAGGAGGTAATTTTGGTGTTATGAAATGCAAGGGGGACAATTAATCCTAGGTCTCATTGTGTTGGAAGTTTGTGAATCACTCACTTTCTTAATTTTCTCGTGTTAGTTTCATTTGCAAAACCATTTCACCTAACTATGTAGCTCAACTTGATCAAATTTGCTTAGTCTTTTGCTTGATTATAGTTTTTAAACAAATCCTCGAGGGAACGTTCATTTTTATTACTTGCTACGACCGTACACTTGCGGTGAGCAACAAGTTTTTGGCGCCGTTGCCGGGGATTTGCTTTTGAAAATATTTTGATCAACCTTAGACTAGTAATATTAGATTTCCTGAGCTTTGTAGATATTAGTTCTAAATTTTATTTTGTCTTTGTTCAGTGCTTTTGTTTTAGTTTGATACTTCTTGGGTTGTTTCTTCTTCAGGTACCCATTTGGCAAGTCATAGGCCCAGAAGGATTGGAAGTGATACTTGAAGGATTGACAATTTTTGAAGAAACCGAGTCTCCTAATTCTGAAAGAACTCTTGAAACTCAATCGGGAAACATGGCAGAAAACCATATGACACCGCCTCAATCAATGACTTTGCTAACTGGAATCTGAGGGGTACTCAATCTTGTATTCAAATGTCAGAGTTTCGAGCACATACTTTTGAGATCAAGCCCGCCATGATCACAATGCTTCAAATGAATTGTGTGTTTCATGGTCTATTTAATGAAGATGCTAACAAGCACTTGATGTCTTTTATGGAAGTATGTGATTCTTTCAGACAAAATGGGGTGCCTAAAGATGTCTTGCGCTTGCGGTTATTTCCAATTTCTCTACAAGACAAGGCTAAAGAATGGTTCAACAATCTTCTCGAAGGTTCTATTGGTTCATGGGAGGATCTTGAGAACAAGTTTAGAGCCCGATTCTTCTCTGATGATAAAACGGTGGAAGCAAGAGATGAATTTCTTAGCTTTAAGCAATATCCGGAGGAACATCTCTATGCAGCTTGGGAGAGATACAAGATGTTGATGAAAAAATGCCCTAATCATGGAGTGGACAAATGGGTAGTGATTCAGATTTTCTGTAATCATCTGAATCCATCTTCGAAGGCCATGGTTGATTCTATCACAAATGGGGGATATCGGAATGTGCCTGTCAATGAAGTTTTTCACCTCTTAGACCGATTGTCTGCGAACAACACTCAAAACACGGATAGAAGGAATACATCAATGGTGACTAGTGCTAAAGATGATTCCTCTTCCCAGATTATATCCATCTTGAATGCAATGAACAAGCAATTTGATGTGTTGGAATCTCAAATGCAAAGGGGAAATTCTCATAATGTGCATACTGTCTAAGCCATTCCAACTGTGTGCAATCAATGCAATGATATGCACATGCCCGATCAATGTCCTTTTTATATGACCACTGAGTCTGTCAACTATATAGGCAAGTTTCAAAACCCTCACAACAACCCTTACTCTCAAACATACAACTCAGGATGGAGGAATCATCCTAATTTTGCATGGAGTCAAGGGAATTCTTCAAATCAACCTTCATCCTTTAATGTCAAGCCACTTCACCCTCTGGGTTTTCAAGCTCTACCAAAGCCAATGCCGGTTAAAGTAGAGGAGTCTAGAATAGAAAAGATGCTAGCACAAATCTTGAGTAATCAAGAGTCTGTAAGAGTTGAAACTAAGGCAACTCTTACTCTTCATGATACCACAATCAAGAATCTCGAAGTACAAATGGGGCAATTGGCTTCACAAATGAATGCTATGTCAAGAAGTAATCTCCCTAGTGATACTATTCCAAATCCTAAAAGGGATGGTAAGGAGGAGTGTAAAGTAATCACTTTAAGAAGTGAGATGCAATTACCTGAAGTTCTTATGCCAAGTGTAAGTGGTGTGAGTAGTGGTGCTACTAAGGCGATTGTTGATAATGAAGTGATTAATGAAGAAATTATGGTTGAAGAGTGTGACAACTCGAAGAATGATCAAGAAGAGAAAAAGATTGAAGATCAAGCCAAAAAGGTTGGTGATGAGAAAAAGCAACTAGAGGCCAAGCCAAAATATATGCCTCCATCACCTTTTCCTCAAAGGCTTAGGAAGTAACAAGAAGATGGCCAATTCAAAAAGTTTCTTGATATGTTCAAGCAATTGTATATCAACATTCCTTTTGTGGAAGTTTTGGAGCAAATGCCCAAATATGCTAAATTCATGAAAGATGTGCTCTCTAAAAAGAGAAGGTTCAATGAGTTTGAGACGGTTGCTCTAACCAAGAGTTGTACGGATATCATTAAGCAACTACCTCAAAAGTTGAAGGATCCCAGTAGCTTCTCAATTTCGCGTCATATTGGGAATAAATTTTTAGGTAAGGCATTATGTGATCTTGGAGCTAGTATTAATCTTATGCCTCTCTCTATTTTCAATAAATTGGAGTTGGGTGAAGCTAGACCAATAACTGTGACTTTGCAATTAGTGGATAGAAGCTTGGCTTATCCACATGGTGTTATTGAAGATGTTCTTGTAAAAGTGAATAAATTCATTTTTCCGGTTGATTTCATTGTCCTTGATTGTGAGGTGGATCATGATATTCCTATTATCTTAGGAAGACCATTCTTGGCAACTGTTAGAACCTTAATTGATGTTGAAAAAGGTGAGCTTACTATGAGGGTGGATGATGAGCAAGTCACTTTTAACATGCACAAGTTGATGAAATCTCCCGATGATCTTGAGCAATACTTCTTTGTTGATATGCTTAATTAAGTTGCACAAGAAGAATCAATGAGGCAATTCCTAATAATTTTTTGGAAGCCTTGTTACTAGGAGCTCAATTAAAGACTCAAGATGGAGAAGAGTGTATGGCTATCATGAATGCATCACCGGTTTATCCTAGAAACCGTGTCCAATTTGAATCTCTAGATTTATCTTCTCTTGGTAGACTATCTTTGAAATCCTCTATTGAAGAGCCACCATATCTTGAGTTGAAGACATTACCTTCTCATCTTCGGTATGTCTATTTAGAAGCCAACAATACTTTGCCAGTGATTATTGCTGCGGACTTGAATGAACAACAAGAAGAGCAACTTGTGGAAGTCTTGAAAGCTCATAAGAGAGCTATTGGGTGAACTATTGCCGACATAAAGGGTATTAGCCCTTCAATTTGCATGCATAAGATTTTTCTTGAAGATAATCATAAAACTTCTGTGGAACATCAAAGAAGGTTGAATCTATTATGAAGGTAGTTGTGAAAAAGGAGATCTTAAAATGGCTTGAGGCGGGCATTGTCTATCCTATTTTTAACAGCTCTTGGGTGAGCCCAGTTCAATGCGTTCCAAAAAAGGGAGGCATGACTGTAGTGGCTAACACCCACAATGAGCTAATTTCTACTCGCACTGTCACTGGGTGGAGAGTATGCATGGATTACCAGAAGCTAAATGTGGCTACTAGGAAAGATCACTTTCCTCTTCCTTTATTGACCAAATGCTTGACAAATTAGCTGGAAGGGAATTCTTTTGCTTTCTTGATGGGTATTCAGGTTATAACCAAATTGCCATAGCTCCAGAGGATCAAGAAAAAATGACATTTACTTGTCCTTATGGAACTTTTGCTTTCAAGCGCATGCCTTTTGGGTTATGCAATGCACCGGCCACTTTTTAGAGGTGTATGATGGCAATTTTCTCTAATATGATTGAGCAAACTATGGAAGTCTTCATGGATGACTTCACGGTTTTTGGGGATTCATATAAGGAATGTTTGATCAACTTGGCCAATGTGTTGAAAAGATGTGAAGAGACCAACTTAGTCTTGAATTGGGAAAAATGCCACTTCATGGTTAAGGAGGGCATAGTTCTTGGCCATAGAGTCTCCAAAAATGGCTTGGAGGTAGATAGAGCCAAAATTTCAGTGATTGAGTAACTTCCTCTACCTACTAATGTTAAGGGTATGAGGAGTTTTCTTGGTCATACGGGATTTTATCACCACTTCATTAAAGACTTCTCCAAATAGTCAAGCCTCTTTGCACTCTTCTTGAGAAAGATGCTGAATTTAAATTTGATGATTCATGCTTGAAAGCATTTGAAGAGTTGAAGAAAAGACTTGTGTCTGCGCCTATCATGATGGCTCCTGATTGGAGTTTGCCTTTCATTGTGATGTGTGATGCTAGTGACTTTGCTGTAGGTGCTATGCTTGGCCAAAAGAAAGAAAAAGTACTTCACCCAATTTACTATGCTAGCAAAACACTTGATGATGCTCAAGAAAACTACACCACGACTGAGAAAGAGCTTCTTGTAGTGGTGTTTGCTTTTACCAAGTTTAGATCGTATCTTGTGGGTACTAAGGTGATAGTTTACACTGACCATTCAGCTTTGAAGTACCTATTCAGTAAGAAGGAGTCTAAAGCAAGGTTAATTCGATGGGTACTACTTCTACAAGAATTTGACTTGGAGATTATTGATAGGAAGGGTACTGAGAATTAAGTGGCGAACCATCTTTCTAGGTTGAGTACTGATGCTCAACTTAAATGTAATGTTGTTATTGATGAAGCTTTTCCTGATAAGCAACTCTTTAAGGTTGACAATATTCAAACACCGTGGTATGCAGACATTGTCAACTATCTTGTTTATGGCATCTTGCCCTTTGATTTGAAGTTTCATCAAAAGAAGAAGTTTCTCCATGATGTTAAGTTATATTTTTAGGAAGAACCCTTCTGTTTCACCAATGTGCTGATCAAATGATTAGAAAGTATGTTCCTGAGTGTGAGCAACAAGAAATTCTCAGATGTTGCCATTCTTCTGACTATGGAGGCCATTTCGGGGGTGACAAGACAACATCTAAAATCTTGCAAAGTGGTTTCTATTGGCCCTCTTTATTCAAGGTGCATATGACTTTGTTTTAAAGTGTGATAGGTGCCAAAAGATGGGTAATATCTCTAAAAGGAACGAAATACCACTCAACAACATGCTTGAAGTAGAATTGTTTGACGTGTGGGGCATAGACTTCATGGGACCATTTCCCATGTCTTTCAACAATCAATATATCCTTGTGGCTGTAGACTATGTCTCAAAATGGGTCGAAGCGGCGGCATTTCCCACTAATGATGCTAAAGTGGTGCTCAAGTTCTTGAAGAAGCATATTTCACATGCTTTGGAGCACCAAGAGCCATTGTGAGTGATGGTGGTACTCATTTTTGCAACAACCAATTTCAATCTCTCTTGAAGAAATATGGTGTCAAGCACAAGGTTGCACTTGCTTACCATCCTCAAACTAACGGGCAAGCTGAGATTTCTAATCGAGAAATCAAGAAGATACTTGAGAAGATGGTAGGAGTGGCAAGAAAAGATTGGTCCACCAAACTTGACTACGCATTATAGGCTTATCGAACGGCTTACAAAACTCCTATCGGCATGTCTCCATACCGGTTAATTTTTAGGAAAGCATGTCATCTACCGGTAGAGCTAGAACATGGTGCTTATTGGGCTATCCAAAAGCTCAACTTTGATTTTAAGGTCATGGGTGAAAAGAGACTTCTCTAACTGAATGAACTTAATGAATTTCGGTTAAATGCCTATGAGAATGCTAGGCAATACAAGGAGAAGACAAAGAGATGGCATGACAAGAAAATTTTATGCAAACCATTTGAGCCAGGCTAAAAAGTACTCTTGTACAACTCTAGATTGAGATTATTTCCTGGCAAACTCAAATCTAGATGGTCGGGACCGTTCAATGTGGTCCAAGCATTTCCTCATGGTGCTATTGAGCTAGAGAGCAGTGAAGGAGAAAGATTTAAAGTCAATGGACAACGAGTGAAGCATTACTGGGGTGGTGAGGTAGATCGTGAAGTAATTACCTTGCCCTTATCTGATGCCTCTTGAAGAAGGGAAGAGTCAGGCTGAATGACTATAAAACAAGCGCTACTTGGGAGGCAACCCAAACTCTGAACCTTATCTTTTGATTTTTCTTTTGTAGTTTAGTTGTTTTGGTGAAGTTATGCGTGATCTTGTCTCTTTTATAGGTTAACAAGAAGATATGAGGAAGTATAAGCCTTTGGAGAAGCAAGAAATGTGGCCAAAGAATAAAAGAGCACAAAATGAAGGAAAAATTCAGGGAAGTCAAGCTATTTAAGTTGTTTTTATGCTTATAAACTTGTCTTGGCAATTATTTTGAGCTTATTGAAGTAAATGCAATTTTTTATGGTTTGATTCCCATGAAAAATGGTTCTTTTCGGGGGTTGATTGCATTTAAATTGAAGGAAATTGTGTATGGTTGATGAATGATGGTTAGAGATTGATTTTGGAGTGAATTGAGTTCTTGGAAGAGGTTTTAAAGGGTGAACAAATCAGATTTTTGAAAACAGAGTGCTGCAGAATTTTGCTGTCAAGAAAGTTCTGACACAAGTCATGACTTTGAACTCACGACTTTGAGATTCCAGAGAAGGTCAAAGTCGTGACTTTCATTTCAGTCTTAAATCCAAAGTCACGACTTTCATCTCCTCTGGACCTGTTTAAAAAAAATTTGGATTTTTTTATTATATAATAATAATAATTTATATAATATTTATACATGTATTTTTTTCCTTTTCTTTTCTGTTCTGTTCTTTTCTTTCCCTTATGTGTTATAAAAATATTAAATATATATTTATAGATTTTTTTATAGATAAAAAAAATTCCTCCTTCTTCTTATCCTTCCAGTTCTGCAGCTCTCTTTAAAAAAATATATATATTCTCTTTCTTCTTTCCATTCCAGCGCCTGTAGCTGGTCTTAAAAAAAAATTTCATCAGCTAACCTCACGGGCTTTCTTCCTTTATTTCCCTGTTCGATTTTGTCTTGCTCTTCACGCTCTCGCATTTTTGTCTAGTTCTATCATTCCCTTCATTTCCAGTCGCCGTCGTTCCCCTGCTCCTCTACTGCCAGCATCCACGATATCCCTTGCCATATCGCTTCCTGTCTCTCTTGATCCCTCTTCGGTTCTCTTCCATAGCCCACGATGTACCCATTTCTTCTCTTTCATTTCCTCGTTCCCTGCCATTTTTGTTCAAACCAGATGCCTTCATCCTCACCATAAACCACTGTTTCCTTCCTTTACCAGTCATCATTTCCGTTCAAACCATGGAGTATTTCTTCTTCAAGCTTCAATCTTAGCTCAGAAGCATCTCATTTCACAGCCATTTTCATTGGAGCTACACTGTTCATGCCCGTCTGCTACTGTAGCTCCCTCTCCGCCATAGTTATTCGTGGAAGCTTGAGGGTGTCTTTTTGCCATTCATCCCTGTTTCTCCTCCCCAAGCTTAAATCACTGCTCCAAATATGAACGTTGATGACCCTGAGTAGCTTCAATCACTATTACACCATTGCCTTCCTCGTCTCTGGCCCATAGCTATCACAGCTTTCACTCTGTATTCTCCTTGTTCGGTTATCAGCTGAGCCAGTACAGCTGATTCTCTTCTCTCATTTCACAGCATTTCCTTTCCTTGATTCAAAAAAAATCTGGCTGTGTAAGTTTTTCATTTATTATTTTTTTTCTTTTTTTTCTTCTCTTTTTGTGTTTTTCTCCTTATGATTACTTTAGATTGCATTTTTAGTTTTGAATGAAATTTTTTACAACAAATTGCTAGAACTGGTCTGGCTTGGGATTTTATGGCTGTGCAAATTTTAGTATTGAATGCCCATTTAAAGCGTTGGTGAAGACTATTTTCCCAAGCAATCATGAAACTCAAGAATGATTCATCAATCTATGGCTAGCTAGATTATGTTCTGATGCTAGGGTGTCAATTTTGGAATTTCTGTGGTCTTAACAAATTGCTTAAGTATATGAGCTGCTGTTCATTGAAAATGCTCAAGGTGATACTATTGGTTTTTGGGATCTGGACATGTTATTGTGGCTAGTTAAATTCTTTGAATGGGATAGGATTGAAATTGCTTTGCTGGATATTATTCCTAGTTGAATGATAGACCTATTGTAAAATGGCTATTAGAAGATTCAACTTGCTTGAGGCATCTTTTGTAAGTGTTGTGATTCAAATTGATAAGAATTATGCAATCATGTTGCTGTTTGGTTCTAAATTTGGATAGTAAACAAGTGTGCTGCATTGTTTTTTTTAAGCTCTATTTCTGGCATTTTTTTCTTCTCATAGTTTTATGAGTGTGATTGGCTATTCATGTATTGATAATTCCATTTTTGGCTTACTTAGAAAAAAAAGTGATATTGTTGGCATACTTGTACAAGTTGAATTTGGTAAGCATGACTGAGCTATATTTCTTTGGTTGAATGCTCTCATTATGAAACTTGAGCTTATGATTGTAACTTGTGCTCAACACTCACTGTCATGCTTCTTGACTCTGAACTTGGCTTTGCTCTTCATGTTTTAAATCCTTAGTTCAAATCTGTTATGTGGAAGCTAGACCTTGTTTAAACATGTTATGTAAAGTGCCATTTTGTGCTAGCTTCATTTACTCTTGTTTGCTTTAAATTTGAACCTTTATTCTTCCTTATACTGGCTATTGCTCATTAGTATTACATTAAGTACCTTCTTGCAGGCAATGGGCAAGAAAAGTGTTCCTCTTTCCAAAAAAGCTAAGGTCATTGAGGTTGGTGAAAGTTCTAAGGGATCGGGATGGGATAAAACCCGATTTGCCACTGCTACGATTCAAGATTATTTTGAGCAAAATTTGAAGGAGCGAAAAATAGTTCAAGAAAGACCCTTCCCTTTGAGATGGTCTGAGCAATTCTACGATGATTTGCATGATGTGTATCATGCCACTAGCCTCATCCGTGAACAGAGCCATGCCTCTCAGCCACTTGTGGAAGCTTTCTATGCCTACGCTGCTTGCAAGGATACCTTGCAATGTAAGGTACGGGGCAAATGGGTAGAGATCACTGAGGACACATTTCGAAAGGTGTACAACCTTTCTCCCATAGAAGAGTGCCAGTATACCATTTACAAGAATGATAGAACTCAATTGCCATTTGATGATGTAGTCCAAGTGCTATGCCTTCCTGACAAAAATATTTGGCAACATGACACCCATGGCAATCCCAAGAGTATTCGGCGCTGTAATCTAAACAGGACAACTCGTATATGGTGGCACTTCTTGGCATCTAATGTGATCCCAGTGACCCATATAAGCGATGTGACTGTTGATTAAGCTGCCCTGTTATATACCTTGATGATGAGGCAACCTGTTGACTTTCCAAAAATCATGTTTGAGTATATGCAAAAGTTGCCTAGAAGCAGATATCGCAAGTAGCCATTTGGGTTCCCACACTTGATTACTCAAGTATGCTTAGAGAAGAAGGTTCCCACTTATCTGAAGGATCTCATGCTCCCTCCTTTGCCAAAGTTCAATTATAGAGAAATTCGATGTGCTGAGGGACCAAGAGGGGTACCGGATCAAGCTGCGATGGTAGGAGGCATATTGATCCACCTCATGTTGAGCCTACATTGAGCAACCTCATGGTACTTATCTAGAACATGTATGAGGGCCTCCAGAGCCAGCTGGATTGGATTGACTTCAGGCTCCACCACATTGAGCTATTCTTGCATCAGAGATTTCAAATGGACTTGCCCAAGGAAGAAGAGGCGGCCAATACTGATGTTGGCCAAGACTCAGACACTCACACTGACTAGCTTCACCCTTCCTTTCTTTACTGACTTTTATTTTTGTTTTTAATTCTAGTTAGCTGTTGATTAGTTCTTTTTGGGTAAATATGGTTAGCCATGATCTTCTAATATCTTTTGTGCAGGGCTAACTTTGATCTTTTTGTGGCTAATATGTGATACCTTAACTAATCTCTTGCAACTAATTACTCTATGATAACTTGTGTACATGCTGGTGTAGTTAGTTGTATTTTTGGATTGCCTATAGATATATCTCAATTATACTGTTACAGGTTTATAAATTTTTATGCCTCTCATGCACCTTCTTTTTGGTTGTTAAGTTGCATGAGAGAGGGCCCTCATTTTACCTTTTTGACAGTGCGAACACTGTTCAATTTAAGTTCGGGGGTGAGGGTATTATTTTGGTTGATTTGACATGAACTTCAATTTTAAAACTTAGCTATTTACTATTCCTCTCTTCTGAAATTTGAGCTAGATTGAGAAATTATTTGTTGAACAGAATGTGTGATCCAATGATAGAACTTTGCTTAAACTGTATGTTTTATAGGAAGTTGTGATAAATATTTTGGCATACTTGATTTGCAGGGTTAAGGCTTGCTTTCTAATAATTTGTAAAATTTTCTTTTGCACTTTTGAATCAGACAATGATTTGAATGCCTCTATTAGAAAATTTTGTGGCAAGTTTATGTGCATTTTCTTTCTCAATTCAGAAACTCTAGAACCTATCTTGGAATCTCTTAAAGCATTTTAATCACTTTGCATGAGATTAAAATATGATTTGGGCATTCTTTCAAATGCATTTGAGCCTTTCAAGCCCACCTATTGCATCATTTCCACTTGAATCCCTTTTTGAGCCTGGAATTGAAAATCTTATGTATTTTCTTTTTGAAACCTACATTAAACCGTAGCCTCTACAACTTGAAAAACCATGAACTACCTTACTCTTGAGAAAAATGATAAAAAAAAATTTATGTGCTAGTAGGAAGATTAGTTTAGTTGTTCAAGGAGGTGTTGTTATTGTAAATCTAGGTGTGAGGAATGGAAATGAAGTTTTCAATTTTACTAATTGTACTCCTGAAAAAAAAGTATAACAAAATAGAAATATACATGAAAAAAAATGCAATGAAAAAAAAAGAGTTTTAATATTAATAAATTTGGAGTACAAGGAATGGTATTTGAGATAAGTTTGGGGGAAAGTATTTGGCTAGCAAGGATGGAATGGTTGGCTTCTCATTGTCATTTATTTCAAGTTCTTTGAATTCCATTTATTCTTTCATTTCAATAAGCCCAAAACTTTCGGCCATGCTACAAGCTTACAAAGTCCCAATGATTTTGAATTATGTGAAGTGATCTTTTAGTGGAGAGAGAAGAAGAGTTTAGGCATATGAAGTCTTGATATTGAGCTTGTTCCATGCATATTGAGTTGTTACATTTTGACTTGATAGTTGCAGGAAAATCATTTTCTGGTCTCACACACACACATTTCTAAATTGTTGGAAAGCATGATCTTAATTTGTGAATTGGGCATTCCTTTATATTTCACTGCTATCCTCTTTAACATATATTTGGAGCAACTAGTGAGGATATTTTCATGCATGCTTAGTAGATGAATAATTAGTCAATCTAGTTGTTTTATTACTTGTTTTACTCGAGGACGAGTAAAAATCTAAGTTTGGGGTGTGTTAACCTCTAGAAGTTCATGTTATTTCATCACATTTTTCTTAGATTCTAGTCCATTTTGGTTAATTGTATATGTTTTTATTGTCCAATTTAGGAAAATGTGCATTATGTTTTGGGCTTGTATTTTGGCTTTAATTTGATATTTTTGGCCTAATTTCATGTTATTTTGATTAGAAGCATTTTGGAGCTTTGTGGATATTTTTGGAAGGCTATTGGATGAAGAAATCAAGAGAAAAATGAATGATTTTTGTTAGCTGTAAAAACAGTGCAAAACTGCCAAAGTCGTCTCAAAGTCGTGACTTTCGTTCGTGACTTTTGTCACTGTCAGAAAAACGTTACGTTTTATTTATCAGAAATTAGTTGGCTAGGACACATATAAGCTGAGAGCTCGACCCAGAATGCATTCTTGAGACTTTTAGACACTTTTAGAGCTTGGTTGTGCTAAGGTTTGGGTATTGGAAGAGTTGGGATCAAGAGATTGAAGCTTTGAAGACATTTGGAGCTCATTTTCTTTGGTTTTTCTATTCCTCTTCCTTTTCCTCTCTTGTAATCTGAAATGGGTCCACTTATTTTGTATATTTGTAGCTTGTGGATGATTATGAGTAGCTAAACCCTTTGTTCTAGGATTATTTGGAACCCTTGTATGGATTAACACTATATTTCTCCTCTCTTTTTGTGATTAATGATATATATGTGTTTATTTTACTCTTTCCTTAATGCTTCTACTTGATTGGCCACCATTTAGATGTTGGGTTCACTTAATTGATGCTTGAGAGGGCTAGGTTGAGTGTAGAACTTGGGTAAAATTGTGTAAGAACTTGATATTTGCATGTGAATGGATGGTTTTACTAGTAAGATAGAGATATACTTGCTAGCCTTGCATAGCCACATTAGGGTTGGTGTTTAAAATTGAGTTTTATTAATTGTAACAAGAGATTGGGCAATTAATTTAACTAAACACTTGTTCATGACTTGAGAGAGCTTGTCCAAGTATTTTTAGAACCCTAGGTTAGCACTTATTTTCATTAAAAGCATTTATGAGAGGAGGTAATTTTGGTGTTATGAAATGCAAGGGGGACAATTAATCCTAGGTTCAATTTGTGTTGGAAGTTTGTGAATCACTCACTTTCTTAATTTTCTCGTGTTAGTTTCATTTGCAAAACCATTTCACCGAACTATGTGTAGCTCAACTTGATCAAATTTACTTAGTCTTTTGCTTGATTATAGTCTTCTAAACAAATCCTCGAGGGAACGATACTCTACTCATTTTATATTACTTGCTACGACCCGTGCACTTGCGGTGAGCAACACATATCTTTCTTTATTTTCGTCATAAATTTTTCCCCTTTCTTTTTGTTCTTGTGTTTTTGTTGTGTTTTAGGGTTCTGTTTCTAAACTAGCACAATTCTGCTTCTGCGTCCCCTATCAGATTGACATCAGAGCTTTTTGGTTAAATTCTTGTCCTTTCTTCTTCTTTTTCATCTTGAGTTATTTCTTTTTGTGATCATCTCTTATTTACACCATCTACTTCTATCTTTTGGTTTTTCTCTTCTTCATCTTTGTGACTTTTTTATCTTATGTGAGTTTTTATTTTATTAGCCTTCTAAAAAAAAGAAAAAAAATACCTAGAAATTCGCGCAAAAAAAGGCAAAAAAAAGTGTTAGTGTGTTGAGAAAAAAGAAAAAAAATTCAAAAATTAAAAAAAAATTACTATGAGTTATGATTGTAGACAAAAGCTATTATTGAACTCTAAGTCACCAAGAGGTTGCCTAAAGAGAAAAGTCAACTTAGGTGATAAGAAAGTCTTCTACGTTGATCACTTTCTTATTTTTAATTTTTGGTAGCACTTTTCAAATTCTTTATTTTCTTGTTTGCTATTTGTGCTACTTTCCTATTTTATTTAGTTTCCTATTTTTATTTTTGAGTATTTGACTCCTTGACTTTTATTTCTTTCTTTCTTATTTTTTGTTGTCACGTGTGGTTTTTTCTTTTGCAAGCTTAATTTTATTTGAAAATTTTGCTTTCCTATTTGTTTCAAAATTGCCAAAAAAAATCCTCTTTTCATCTTGTGCTTGTTTTCTAGTTTCCTTAATTTAGAAGATATTCACTTGGTTTTTTTTAGTTTCTTGATTTGTGTTTGGTTTCACCATTGGATTCTATCCACAAGCTTAGTGAGTGGTAGAAGGCAAGTGTGTTTTTCATCATTAAAAAAAAGCCATTAATTTTTTTTTGTAAAACACGAGTAACTTTATTTATCTTGAGAGTAAACATGTGAGCTTGTGCATGTAAGGATCCATTTTTTATCTTATATGGTTTCTAGTACTTCTGTGAAAATGAGTAACAAGGATGAATTCCCTAGTATTGATATGAACTCTATTTTAATACTTATCAAAATACAGTTGCAGCAGTTTCGCTTGGAACTTGATCATAGGTTCCATAAGGAGGATAAAGATGAGCCGAAGATTTCCTCTTCTAAAGGAAAGAAGCATGAGACCCCCAGCAATGATGGAGAGTATGAAGAGCCCCCTTTTCTTAAGGGAAAGAAATCTTCAAAGCGTGATGTTAACTTACCCGACCAGAAAGTAAAGTATCCTTCATTTAAGGGTAGTAACAATCTAGAAAAATACCTTGATTGGGAAATGAAGATGGACCAAATCTTCATGACTTTTGATTTGTCTGAGTCAAGGAAGGTAAAAACTGCTTTTTTGAATTTCACTGACTATGCTGTTTATTGGTGGCAAGATTTATAGTACAAAAGAAGCCAACTTGGGGAAAAGCCCATTAAAATGTGGGAGAAGCTTAAAAGTTACCTGAGAAAGGCTTATATCCCCAGCTACTACTACACAGAGATGAATAGAAAATTGAGAATGTTTTCTCAAGGATCTATGACAGTAGAGGAGTATGTGCACGAGTTGAATATCTTGAAGTTTTGTGCAAACATTCAAGAAAATGAACGTGAAGCAATGTCAAGAATTATGGATGGCTTGAGGCCAGAGTTGAGAGATAAACTTGACTTGTATACTTTTGTGGACAAGGAAGAGCTCATACACAAGGTTATAAAGTTGGAGTAGAGAAATAAGAACAAATGTTCCAAGTCCTCTTGGAAAGACTCCAAGACAAATTCTAAATGGAAGGATTCCAAAGCCAAAGATACATCTCAGGCCAAGGAAGAAATAAAGACCAAGTATGAGGGTAAAACTTCTAACCCTAAACCTTCTTCTTATTCATCTAACACTTTTATTATTAAGTGTTTTAAATGTCATGGTGTGGGCCACATGGTGAGAGATTGTAATAATAAAAGAGTTATGATCTTAAGAGATGATGGTGGCTATGATAGTGTGCATAAAAGTGATAAAGATGATGCTGATAATGTTGATGATGATTCTACCTCCCATGAATTAAATGATAAGCTTGAATGCAATTGTGTAGTTGACTCTATCTTGGTGGTAGGAAGAGCTCTCAATATTCAACCAAAGGAGGATGATGAACATGAGCAATGCGAGCATATTTTTCATACTAGATGCTTCATCAAAGAGAAAGTGTGTAGCATGGTAATTGATGGTGGTAGTTGCACTAACATAGCTAGCACTTTACTTGTAGATAAATTATCTTTACCTTTAATTCCACACCCTAAGCCCTACAAATTGCAATGGTTGAATGATTGTGCTGAAATTTAGGTTTCTAAGCAAGTGTTGATTACTTTATCTGTTGGGGTTTATACTTGTGATGTATTATGTGATGTAGCCCCTATACTTGCTAGACACTTGTTATTATGTAGGCCTTGGCAGTTTGATAGTAAGGCTACTCATGATGGTTTTAGAAATTATTACAAGGTGCCTTTTAAAGGCAAGATTGTTGTATTAAATCCTCTTAGGCCCATCCAAGCCTATGAAGATCAACTAAAGATTGCTCAAGATTATAAGCAAAGGAGAGATTTCCTTAATTGGGGCATGAGTAAGAGAGAAAAGAAAGAGAGTATTACTTTACTTGAAAATCAATCAAAAGAGAGGAAAAAGAGTGGTGAGAAGGTGAGAAAAGAAAAAATAGAATGGTAGGAGTGAAGAAAAATAGTGAAAAAATATTATTGTGTGAAAAAAGTGAGATTCAAAAGACTTTGATGAGTGAGCAAGCTCTTATTGTAATTCCAAGAATATTTATTTTTCTACTGACACTCTTGTCCCTACTTTGCGTTTTAGTATTGTCTCTTTGTTGCAATATTATGGAGATCCATTCCCTGATGAGATTCCTGATGGATTTCCTCGCTTAAGAGGAATTAAGCATAAGATAGATTTCTTACCTAGAGTTGCTATTCCAAACAAGCTTGCTTATAGGGCTAACGCTGAAGAGACTAAGGAGATCTAGTGCCAAGTAGAGGAATTGATGATGAAAGGCTTTATGCATGAGAGCCTTAGCCCTTGTGCTATCCCTGTTATCTTGGTGCCAAAAAAAGATGGATCTTAAAGGATGTGTGTTGATTGTAAAGTAATCAACAAAATCACTATAAAGTATCATTACCCTATCCCTAGACTTAAGATATGCTTGATGAGTTGCATAGTGCTTTTATCTTTTTTAAAATTGATCTTAGAAGTGGTTTTCATCAAATTCGTATGAAAGAGGATGATAAAGGGAAAACTGCCTTTAAAACTAAATTTGGATTATATGAATGGTTAGTTATGCCTTTTGGTTTAACTAATGCTCCTAGTACTTTTATGGCATTAATGAATCGCATTTTTAGAAAGTTTATAGGCAAGTTTGTTGTGGTTTACTTTGATGATATTCTTATTTATAGTAAATCTTTGATTGATCATATAAATCATCTTAAAGCTAAGTTTGCACAGGACTTACATGCTAAGGTTAAAGCAAACATAGAGTGAAGGAATGAGCAATATGCCAAGCAAGGTAATAAAGACAGGAGATGTGTGATCCTTGAGCACGGAGATTGGGTTTGGTTACATTTAAGGAAAGAGAGATTTTCTAATCAAAGGAAGTCCAAACTCCAAGCTCGAGGAGATGGAATTTTTTAAGTTTTGGAAAGAATTAATGATAATGCTTACAAGATTGATGTGCTTAGCTCTTATGGCAATGTTAGTACCACATTTAATGTTCCTAATCTATCTTTATATGATTTTATAGAATCAAGGACAAATCCTTTCCAACTGGGAAGGAATGATGGACCCCATGGCATAGATAACATGGCATTAATGGCAACGAAGCTTGAGGATGGTAATCATGAGCATGGTGACATGGAAGGAGCCCAAGGCAAGGAGCAAGGAGCAAGGAACCCAATACATTCAATCCAACATACCTAAAGACCCATTACAACATATTGGAGGTTCAATGACTAGAGCCTGAACTAAAACCATGAAGCAAGCCTTGTTCAGTCTTATACAACAAGTTCAAGAGCTTGGAGAGCATTGGGGTACTCCTCTCAAGTCCAAAGGAGAGCATCTATATGTGTATAATGTGCTTAAGATCTAAATTCATGAAGAGTCAAGTCCAAGAGATGCAAACCTTAGCACAATGCAAGGAAGACTACAAGTTGAGCCTCTTGCATGCAAAGAGGCATGAAACCCTAGTGAATAAGTCAAGGGTGGCATGATTTTAAATCCTTTATGATCCCTTAATTGTCTCCTAAATTATTTCCTATTTTAATGGTCCTTTAATTTGATTTCCTATTTTAAGTCTAGTCAAAGGTTAAAATTAATTATAGTATTAATTTCTAAATTTGGTAATCCCATAATTTTAGGATCACATCTCCTAAATTATGTGGCTGAATATTTTATCATTATTTTATATTATTTCTCCTTTTAGTATTAGAAAATTAGGGTTTTAATTTTAAGAAATATTCTTCTCTATGAGCCTATATAAATTAGGCATGCTCCCTCTTGTAAACAAAAGAGAAGTTGAATGAAATTATTCATTTTAGAGTTTATAACTCTTGTGAGCCTTAGTGCTTTGTGGTGGCATCCCGTGTGAGAAACAGGCATGATCAAGAGCATGATCAACTTTTATAGTGTCTTCAAAAGTTAAGGTTCCTAGAAGCAGGTACTTTAGAGGATCTTCTCCTTGATCATTATCCCACTATTTATTTTATATCGTTCTTTATTTTCGTCATAAATTTTGCCCCTTTCTTTTTGTTCTTGTATTTTTTTTTTTATGTTTCAATGTTCTATCCCTAAACTAGCATGATGTTGCTTCCGCGTCCCCTATCACTTGTATCTCATAGAATAGAGACTTATATTAATGCCAAAAATCATTCTAGTTTTCATTTGAACGTGCAATTATTACTCAATAAGTTGCAACTATATATGACAAGCCAGCTATCCAGTTGCATGTCATATAAACACAAGCATGCATTTCAAATATGTCTAGTTAAGAAAAGTTTAACAAGAAAAATCAAGTTTCATTATCACAATTACTTAAAATTATAGAGATGTATAGAATCAATAGACATGACCAATAAAAGTGTAGCACAGCAAACCTGTAAAGTTCAAAATCAAATTCAAAGAAAGAAAATGGTAATGATAATAATTTATAGAACTAAGACACTAGTAATCTAAAAAAGAATGGGATAAAAAATTGCATGACTATGGCTACAGGACCAATTGAGTTTATATTAGAAGATAAAAATCGGCCACAAAGATATGAGTTTTTCCCCTTCCCCCTTTTTCATACCATTTTAAAGATAATCACTAACTTTATATATTGATTCACCCTTTCAAGTATCGAAATTTCCAGTAAACAGACAAAAGAATAGAGATTTCATGCAAAGGACCACATCCCCATGCTATAGTTTTTGCCATCTTTGAAAACAATTATGTTTAATGGCGATTAATAATTAGAATTTTCATCATTACTGTAGCATCTCCCTTGTTCATCTAAACATTCATTAATATTTAAAAGTAATAGATCCATTTAAGCCTAATGATAACTAAAAGGAGGTAAAAAACTTTATTGGGTTTGTGAAAAAGGCCTTTAAAACTGAAAGAACAATGACAATATAAAGAAGGCAAAAAAAAAAAGACCGGTTTTATAAAGAAGGATGGTCACCATTGCTCAGGCTTTGTAAATACACAAAAAACTCTTTAACATTATGCTTCATTTTCATCTATTAATGCAAAACAGAGGACTACCTGTAACCCTCCGCCATATCCACTTGATACAGGAGAAGACTAACTAAATTACCATACTAATTACAATAATTAGTAATCAAGATCTTTGTTTGAAAAGCTTGGGCCCAAGACTTATTTTGCAAAATCCTCAAAACCATGATATATTTAAATAATACACAGTGAAAGCAATTCACATGCACTCATAACACCAATTGCATGCATCTCAAATTACAAAAATTAGGTCAAATTAGGGGCCATGCTTTGCAGTATGTGGCATAGAGCCACACTCTTGACTCTGTGTCATGCACCACGGCATGCCAATTTGAATTTTTTACTATCATTTGATAGTAAAAATGATGAATTTTCAACATGTGTCATTTTCACATATAACGTTTGATCGAAATGATTCAAGTACTCACAGAAAACTTATCTCATAAGTTAGCTAATGCGATAGGTTTAGATATAATCTAATAGTTTAAAATTTAGATACCTGGGTGCAAAAAGTCACTCTTTCTAAAAAAATTTGCACACCTAAGCGCTCAAATCGATCTCTTTCTCTCATTAGACCATACAAGGCCTTGAACTAAGTCCAAAAGGACCTATTACACCTAATTAACCACAATATATCACATATATACACCTATACTAAAATTTGACCCTTCAACGGCCAATTTTCACATTTCTCAACTTCTCATAATTTGTTACAATTTGGCACAACTTGGCCCTTTTCTTACTAAAATTACATCTATCCATATTCATAACATAATCATAACTTAATCTTAGTACCAAATTACTCATTTCATCATAATTTCACATGGGAACTAAGATTCACCAAAACTCACAACATTCACAACATATACAACCAAATCTTAGCCCCTGATTCTCATTTCACTACATATATACAGAATTAGGATAAAATTTCATAAAATCACTACATTTTCTCCATTTCACTTGTCAAAGCATGCATGCATTCCTATGGCAACTTATATATATAAAATTCACACAAAATTAGTTCATTACACAAACTTAAAGCTTTCACACAACCATGGCACCACTATACCAATTCAGACTCCTTTGCTTGACCTTGATCACTACTTTAACCTATAAAAATGTAACCACATGGGTAAGATAAAAATATCAATAATAGAATAACTCACTTTTATTGATTACCACATGCAACTTTATGAAAGTATCACAGAATAACTCATATTTTTCACTTTAAATCACATCCACATATATTGTTTCACCATATTCACTGCTTTTCACCTCTTTTTCACATATACAACATATAGCATGATCACTACTGTAACATCCTGAAAATTTTAAGACTCGATTTTATTTTAAAAAAATAAAATAAAATATCTATAATTAAATTAAAAATAAGACTAATTTGATAAAGGTCTAGAATTTAAATTTTACTTAGCAAAAGTTGGGTTTTATTTTATTTTTAACTATAGAAAAAATTACCAAAGTTAACTCGAGCTTTTGTGCTATAATAAAAAACGTTGGGCCCTTTCTTGTAATTTTCCCCAAAGTCTTATATCAACATTTTTAAGAGGAAATAGAATGCGGAAACTGAATTGGAAGGGAAAGAATAAAATGCATGTGAGAGAGAGAGAGAGAGAGGAAGAAGAGAGGAGAAAGAGAGGGAGTTAGGCTTAGATTTGGGAGGTTTTGCGATCGTTGCGAGGTCGGCTACGCAATAGGTAAACTCCCTACTTCAATCCTCTTCATTCCCTCTTGATTTTCTTCAATTTTTGGAAGAGAGAATTTCTGAATTTTGATCCCAAAGGCTTTATTCTTGGAAGCTTTAGTTTCTTTAGATCCTTAGGAGGTTGTTTTGAGTTTCTACATGATGCCTTAATGTTTTGAGTGGGTAATTGGATGAAAAGAGGTGTTTTGGGCACAAATTAAACCATGAGAGATTGGGTTTTGCTCCTCAATAGTTTAAGCCTATTGATTTAGTTATAATTTTGCTATTTGAGCCCAATAAGATTTAAATTAAGATTTGGTTTTTATTATAAAGGCTAATGGTGAAAGTTGGTGACACTAAGTAAAGGTTTTTAATTGATTAAAAATTATATAAATTAAAAATTAGCCTAGTGATGGCTAATAAATGGTTTTGGTAGTTAAGTGATACTATGTGAATGGTTGGTTTAATATATGAATCATTAGAATGGATTATGACTCATTGACTTAAGTTGTGTGGTATGAGTTATAGTCTTCATTAATGCTATTTGTCATGATAAGTGATGTGGATCACTTATATGTTGTAGGGATTGTTGGTGGAATTTGTTCAGAAGTTAAGGAACAAGTCAAGTCCTATTTTGTACAAGAGAAACCCTTTTGGTACTAAAGGGTTCAGGTAATAAGAAAATTTATATTTCTTGTTACTTTGTTTAGCTATTTTTGAGTAGATAATATTATCTAGCATGCATTACATGTTTTAAATAATTAAATACAAATAAAATGTGTTTTAGAAAGGTTTATGGGGTATTGCTTTAATAATAATGCATCTATATTTACTATCTATTTAATAATGATGTTACTTATAGAAATAGATTATTAGCATGCATTGTGATCATTAAAAAATGAGGAGTTGTACTTAGGGAAGGGCAACTAGGTTTGGTACCTTAGATAGGCTAAGGAACCGCTTAAGGGATGAATTATGAGTGTTATATTACTTTGAGTGTTGAAGTGGTCAATACTTGGGAAAGGTAAAAAAATGGTAGGAGGCATGATCTCGGTGGGAGTTCACCAATGGGGAGATATGGTCTTGTGATATTCTATGGCTTACTGTTAGTACTCAGTGTTGCCTTTCGTATTGTGGGCTCAGTACACTAAAGTAGTTAGTGGATTGAGTGTTTGACACCTCTCAGTAGGAGAGGAAATCCAGCATATAAAGTGTGAGGTTGAGTGCCTAGGCCAAGGTAGGCGTCACATGGAAAGTAAGTCGGGCTAGCTCTGGAAGGGAGTTAGCTTTGACTGCTCAGGATTCACGTCAAAGGGGCACAAACGATTCGGTGGATCAGATCATGCCTTGATTTGTATATTGTGCCTATGGAGGTATAGTGGGTACAAGGTTTACCTACAAGCTAAAGAGTGCCAGGGGGCATTCTATTGGTCAGGAAAGGCTATATCGGCCTATCTCATGCATTCAAGCATTTTAATTAGTTAATTATATGTTATTTTGAATCTATGATTTTTTTACTTGACCATGGCCTTTCTTGTAATACGAAATATCGATTTTTCTGTTACTAAGACTGTGGTTGTTTCACCCCTTTCTTTTCAATATTTTCAGGTTCAGGCAAAGGAACTAGTGAAGGACGGGGAAAGGAGCATAGCTAGGGGTTGTTTGTGAATTGTAAAGAACTGCAACTCCTTTCTCTTAAGCAAATCTATTGCAACGTATTTAGGATTAGGGTGCCAGTGAGATGTGATTATATATATGTGTGTGAGTATGTGTGGATTGTATGGCTTGTGTATGAATTTTTGTTTGCTTGTAAACTTGTAGCTAAGAAACTTGGCTATGGTGTGTGGTTTTGATAAATTTATTTAGTAGAATAAGTTTCCACTACAAGCAAATATTTATTTTGGTATACATGTGATTCCACAAGCAAATGCAAAGTGGTTGCATTACAAATGGTGTGCTATGGGCAAACATACACCTTAGATAAAGAGAGTGAGCGCGTGGGCCCCACAGAGATCTCTAAGCCAAGTGAAAATATTTAGCATGTGTGTTCATATGTGTATATGATATTTAGAATAGTATTTCGCCACTCTTGTATAATTTGTGCATTTTGAGGATTTATAGTCCATTTTAGAAAATGGCACCTAGGTAGTCAAATTTTGGTATAAAGGGTCTTTCTATTATTTAAATGTTCTATCAAGTGTTTTTAGTCCTATTTGACATGTCCAAAGTGTTTCCATAGGTTTGTAACCATTAGGATGAGATTTGGACAATTTTGAAAATGGTTTTTACCAAAAAAACTGCACTTTTGCATCTGGGTGTCCAAATCTTAATCCGACCGTTAGATTTCTCTAAAATTTAGGTCACAAGTAAAACCTTTTACAAGCTTTGTTTGGGCTTTGAAATCATGTCATTAGATATCGGACGAAGAAATGATGCTCTTCAGAATTTGGTCTGGAGGAGCTGTCATGACAACAACAGTGATGATATTGCACTATGCATGAAATTCAATCCATCAATTGGATCTTTCTAAAATTTGGTATTCTAATAGTACTATTTAAAAGTGACATGTGGGCTTTAGAATCACTCCAATTAGAGGTCAGATGATGAAATGGTGCACTCCAAAAGTTAGTCTGGAGGTGTTGTCATGATAGCTAAAAAGCTGTCATGACAGCAAAAATGACCAAACTTTTAACATGTTTAATTTTTAATCCAATCATTAGATCTTTTTGAAATTTGGTACACTTATAGTGCCCTTTGAATGTGACGTGTGAGTTTTAAAATTACTTCGATCGGGGATCGAATAACAAAACGGCCTCTCCTGGAAGTTGGCTCGGGAGGGCTGTCATAACAGCAATTTAATGTTGTCACGACAGCATCTTTTCCCCTACTTTTGCCTAACTTGCTTCTATGCGCTATATGTAAAACCTATAAATTATTTATTTAAAAAAAATTTAAATGTTATTTTTCAATCGCATATCTGCTTAGTGATTTAAATGGTTTATTTCCTAAGTTGGTTTTAGGATTAACTCCTTAACCATACTTAGTTTATTTGAATTGTGTGATTTTTGAATAACATTCAGGGCAAGTGTTACAACTACCAACCAAACCTCTAAATCATCTCAACACAAAACCATAGGCTCACTTTACACTAATATGCTCTCTTATCGGCTCTGAGCTCACCTTTAATGGTAGAATCACTTGGCTAAATGTATTCTATCTCACTTTTAGACTATGATTTCCCTCAATACATACAATATGGTGTCATTGACTCCAACACCGTATCACACAAATACTAAGGAGACTAAATCTCCAACATCGCACCTCAATAGGTACTAAGGAGATCATTTCCAACACCGCACCTCAAAGGTATTAAGAAAGGATAATTCTCCAACACCGTACCTTATCGGACACTAAGAAGAATATGCCATATGGTCTTATCACCACACTCTACATGAGTGAACTCTTACCCCTATGATCATGCTTTTGAACCATTCGTAGGTTCCTTATTCATACATATATCCTTAATATATAACATATATTTATGTAAAGTATGAAATGACATGTTCATTTATTTAATCAAAAGCCATTTTCATGCAACATTCACACAATGCTATGAAACATGTTTAGTTTAAAATAATTTCATGCAATGGATAGCATACTCACACACAGTTATAATAAATAGCCAAACAAAGAAAGTTATCTAGTTACCTTAACCTTTTTGTCACTAGAAAGGTTACCCGTAGATTTCAACTATTACTATAGCTCTTCACAAGCTTTCTTTTCTTGACTCAAATGTGTGATATGCCAATCCAAACACAATTGACACAATGTAGTCAATTAGTCCAATTTGACTAAAAGTACATTTTTACTACCTATAGCTCTATTCAAATGTCTATTCTTTTTCATTTATCTATTCTAATTCCATTACTACTTTGCATTACTTCAACCGGTCTCATTTTAGCTAAACAAGATTTTTACCCTAAAATCTCTTTGAATTACGATCAAATTGAGCCTACAAGTTTAAAAATCTATCATTCTTCTCTAAACCAATCACAAAGCTATAATTTAACTCCCAAGAACCTTTTTATTACTATTGGAAAAAAATTAAACCCATAAAATTTCACCGATTCAATTTCTCTATAACTCATATTTAGAGAAATTTTGGTAGAATGGAAGGTAAGAGTTATATGTAGGTTACCCGCTAAGTTACTGATCAAAAGCACCTTTCACGGCTTCGAAATAACTTTCCCTAGTATCCCCTTCACTTATCTCTTCTCCCTTTTATGTGTTTTAAATTTCTCCCTTTCTGAAATTCATAAAATTTCATGACTTAAGAAGTCACTTTTGGTCTATGCACCGTAGTGCATGTAGTACAAGTCGTAGTGTGTGGCACAATAAGAAAAATATTGAAAATTATACCCTAGGGCCAATCATTGTACATTTAATGAATTATGATAACTGTATCCTTAGACAAACTATAGTGATTGTCCTAAATGTCTTGGTTGGTCATCTATGAGGGATCATAGGTGAAACAAGACTAGTATGACTTTAATAAATTATATTGATATAAATTAAAGTCATAGGCAGTTGAAAGAGTATAAGGTATTGGACCGACCCGCTATGAGAAGTTGCATGGTACAAGTCATAAGCTTATCTCATATGTAACTATATCACTAAGCCCTTTGACCTGAGAGCATCATGGATTCTAACATAATGACCATTGGCATTTGACCTAGTCAAAAATCACTTTGATTGGGTGATCATAAAGGCTATGATTGAGTTTAGTTATATTCATGTAGAGGAATATGAGTAGTCAAGATGAAATTTGTCCCTCACATTAAGTGAGAGATATTACTAGGCCCCTCGATGAGTAAGACTAAGAAAATGTATGGCCATACTATAATGAAAAGGGTTTTTCCATTGCTATAGTCAGTCCACTCAAAGATCAAGAAAGTAATAGTCAGGTAAAGGAGAATGACAATTTCATGTCTCACACTTGATCGAAATATCATGTGACAAAAAGGATGTGATATGGTTGCATGATAGGTTACATCAGATCATCAATCCTCATATGAATTGGGTAGTTGCAATGTCTAGCTAGAGGCTACTTGTGACGTATGGGCTAATAGTGTAATTATTCTACTGCCAACTTCATATGGGCCTATAGGGTCGCACACAAGAATAGCCTAAATTGAGCTATAATATCCAAGTTTATTGAATATGAAATATGTCTAGATTCAATGAATATAATATAAGGTGAATGAATTATATATATATATATATTTGAATATTTATTTGATAAATATTTATATGAAATATAAAATTCAAAATATAATTATATATATATTTGAAATATATATATATATATATTCATGTGTGTGTGTATCTGATATATGTATATATGTATGTGTGTGTATATATATGTTCATGTATATATATAATATAATATGTATATGTGATATATATTATATTATATTATATTGTGTTAGTTTTAAATTTAATTTTATAAAATAAATTTAAATTAGATATGATATTATGGATTTAATTTATGAGATAAATTTAATTAAATTTTCATTGGCTCTTTTAGTGAAAGATGAAAACAAGCTCGATTTGTGAAAGATATAAGGTAGAAATGAAGAAATGAGGCACTAGAATGATGGCGACCGATGATAAAATAGAGATAAGGAGCTCGTGGAAGGAAGAAATAGAGGGACTTAATAGGATCTATGACTAGATAGCGGAGAAGAGATAACAGAGTGATAGAGGAATAATGGAGGAGTAATAAAGGAGTGAATCAAGAGCAATAGAATGAGAGAGCTAGAGCTGGTTACACGAGAAGAAGGAAAAATAATGAGGGTATCATGGTCCATTGTAATATTAAGTACCACTCATTAATATTCACATGCCCACATTCACATTTGAAAAGCTATAAAAGTGAGCTTCTGATTTTCTCCATTTCAGGCCATTTTAAAAGTCCCTTTTCAAAGCACATTTCATCTGAAAAAATCATCCCAAAAAACATTCCACATCCCAAAAGTAAAAAAGCACTTTTAGGATGTGAAATGTGAAGTTTCCAAATGCACCCTAAGTGAGGTGTTTTATTTTGTGCCATGCATCATGGCGCATGATGTGTCTATCATGAGGCATGATATAAAATTTGCATTTATATTTTTGTTCAAAAATCAAAACAAAAAAAGTAGGAGTAGTTAGGGTCGTGGTTGACAATTAATAGGTCTGCTAGGGTTTGGTGGTAAGTATTCATTATGCATTATTTTAAACCTAAATAGCCAAGGTAACTTATTTAACCACTTTCTTACTTTCTTTTATCTTCTTTAAGCTTGTTTAAGCAGTGATTAGTGTTAGGATTTCATTTTTAAGGGTACCCAACCTTTAGATTCAAATTAAAAGGGTGTTTTGTGGTTAAATTGAGTATTTTATGGTAATTTTGATGTTATTTATGATAATAGGAAGGTTGAATCCAAAAACCCTACAATAAAAGGGTGATGATTTATGATGATGTTAGGTTGTAGAGGTTAAATTGATGATTTAGAGGTATAACAATGATTAATGGAACTAAATTGATGATTAAAGTATATGGGAAGCATTTAGATTAATGAGATTAATTAACCTAACTCTAGAATTAGGGTATAATTAGTGTATAAGCATTATGGTTAGCCATAATTAGTAGTATATTAATGTTCATTAGCATTATGTTATGTGTAAATTGTGGTCTTGATACCATTAGGGGTGGAAACTCTCTTGTTCGGGGAGCTTTACTTGTAAGGATTGAAGGTAACTTTTATTAATATGTGGTGCTCTATGTGTGTTGTGATTGGTTGTGTGTATTTTTATTGTGTTTAGAAAACATGTTTTATTGTTTGAAAAGTTTATTGCTACGTGGGATGATATTATGAGTTAATTATATTCGGCATAAAACATTATGTTTGGAAGTATTAAATTTGTTCAAATATGTTTTATTGTTTAGATAATTACTACTCATATAACTTGTTAGTTTATGAAATGTATAGTAAAGGATTTTATTTGATGATTATCTATCATGTGGTATGCCATCATTGGACCCAATAAGTAGCTAATGAGTGGCAAATAGCTAGTACTAACATACCTTTAGCTGGGTGAGTTAGATCTAGGCATGGTATATGGGGGAAAATAAGGTGTAGTCATGCATTTTTTCTTGTTTAGTTGTTTGATTAAATTCGTGTTTGGAAATGTTTGTATTTCATAATTAGCAATCCCATGTTAGTTGCCATACATGCATCATTACATATTAATATTAGTTATTGGGACCTTTATGTCTTAGTCCCGTTGTTACCATTTTTACAAGAAAGAGTCTAGCTAGAGAAGTACCTAAGGCATAGTTATGGTGTGTAGTCCTCTACTTGTCTTTTAGGGCCTCTTTAGTTTAATGTATACATTGCCAACCTAAAGGCATTTATTTTGTAATATGAGTATGTAACTTCTTATTTTTACTAGGCATGCAATTGGTTGCCATGAGTTAATTTTTGACTTTCATGGCCTATTTTGATATGACTAAATGTTCTACAATGAGTTTGAAGTAAAATATTTGCCTACAACAATTCATGTTATTTTTGCTATATAATTGTGTTGGGTGGCTGTAATCCAACTATGAGATTTTAAGTTTTGTTAGTAAGCTTGTGTTTTTAAAGGTGTTGTATATTATGTGGTCAAATATCCTATATGATAAGTATTGGCTTTAAATTTGGTTTGAGACATGAAAAGAGTTTAGAAGTGGTGTTTTGTCTCTAAATGGGATTTTGTGGTTAAAATCCTCATACAAAGGAGTTATTGTGTCAAACCAAAGATATTAGCTAGATTATTTTGTAAGCTTCATGTGGACAATTGAATCATTCAAATTAGATATTTGTAAAAAGTTATGCCCATTCAAAGTATGAATTTACTGGTCTTGCTATCAAAGTTATGATATGGCGTTGTGTAGCTTGACGTATGCCTCATTGGCCATGGCGTACAACATAAAGAGGAGAATACCTTTTTTGTATCATTTACTGTGGTGCATAGCACACATGCCACAACTCGTGATGCATTTTGGATAGAAATGCCCTTGTGTGTTCTATGTCTTATCCCCTTTTAAACTAATTTTTGCAAAATTTATCCCTTAGGAACATGTTTCACTTTTACTTGCCCCTTTTTATCATTTGATTAGATTTAAACACTTGTTTTAAATAAGATCCCAATAAATACAACTTATTTAACTTAGTTTTCTATTTAGTATGATTTGTTTAACTTAATTACTTCTTAAATTATCATAGTAGGTTTGTTTATTATGTTTAATATTTTCTATAATGGTAATTGAATTTGAGGAGTATTTTAATTGTAATAAAAATTCTTTTTACTATGGTAAGTTTTAATACAAAGATTTTGACTACTAGTTATCATGGTAGTCTCTTTCTTATCATGATAGGGTTTTGAAGTAATATTTAAAACTCTTTCTACTATAATAAATATTTATTTACCATGATAGGATATGCAAAAATAAGTATTATTCTTTATTACCATGATAGAAACTTTTCCATGGTATGTATTTAATAGTTGACGTTCAAATGTTGAATTATATTTTTGCAAAAACAAATCGGTATAAAATTTTAGAGTGTTACAAATGACATTCTACTATTTTTGAAAATTCTAAAGTTATATTGTGCCAATTCAAAGTTATGTTGAACCCTTATTTTGATAATTACACTGATTACACAATCGAGAAGTTTTTTATTTTGCAGAGATTTGAATTTGTGTTTACAAATAATTAAGAGCAATTGGTCTATATGTTTAATCTTTGACATCTTCTCTTTTATCCTTAATCCCTCATTTATTTCCACTTGAGATAATTATTTGAATTATCTTTGGTCTTTTGAAAATTTTAAGTTTATAATTTAATATTGTCAATATAGTTGTTCCTAAACATACCAATATATCCATCTCACACTAGTATATATTCTTAATACTGATATCTCTGATACATAATAGTATCTCTGTGACCTACCTCTATATCTCACTTCTACCGAATGAAGAACAACCTTTGTATTCAATAAAGTCATACTAGGATAACCTAGATATACCTGTATATCCTTCATTTATTCATATTCATATCAGTAGCAACTCTTCATACTAGTATATCCGTGATATTTTAAGCTCTATTTCACATCTTATTTAGAGCAATTTGAAGCTCACTCTAATCTCAATCTTTTCAACTTCCAAGTGTCATGTTCACTCTTTACCTATCCAAATTTCTTCTAAACACAACCAAGGGTAAAATCAAACACCTATCTAATTTTTTAATTAAACCTTCATACCCTTGTATCTTTACTCTACCGATATCAACCCTTTTCACCTTGTGTTAGAGCATTTAATGTATATACTCATTATTTTTCTTAAGTTGCCAAAAACATGCAAAAATGCCAAAAAGCACTATTTTATTGGCTCAACCTTAAGGAAACATAAAAGAAAAGAGAATGAAGTCTCTAATGGCTAGATTAAAGAGTCTAATGGATCTTTATCAAGCATCAACTATAAATACAACTCATTTATAAAGTGAATAAGTAGAAATTACTACCTAAGCATATGCATTCAATCTTTACCAACTGCTTACTGAAATTTTAATTGTTTGTGAGGTTTACTGATTGTAAGCTTACTCTTTGAGAGAAATGTTAACATTAGTATTCATTCTTAAACTTACTCAGTTCATATATGCTTTTCATGTTTAAAATAAAGAAACTTAAGCTCAAGGAGCTTAAGAGAATTTGTTCTTACCATTGTAAAGGGAGTATTACAGACTTGAGTAGAAATTTGAAATTACATTGAGGCAACCAAGTGCTTGGCTTAACCTTGGTAGAGTAAATGGAAAAAATATCATGTGTAACTTAGGGATTGGATACAGGCTCAAGAGGTTAAAACTAAACTAAGAAAAATACTTCTACAAAGCCTTTCTTCCCTTTTCTTAGTTTTAATTGATGATATCATTCCCAACTTATCCTTTAATTTTTGCATTATTTGTTTTAATTCACCCCTTCTTGGGAAATCTTACAAGTTAAGAATGCCAATTGCACTTGGTGGAAAGCATCTAAGATAAATTTACACTTTAACCCTATATTCAAAGTGTAATGGGTGATTGTCCTAAAGTAGCGAAATGCACATACACACATGCATGATCACACACGTGTATATAAATATTATTACATTACACAATTATCACACTACACTACTCAATAGATAGTAGTGCATTTTAGATCCTCTTACTACCTCACTAGTAATGTATAATATAAAAAATTTTAACCAATCATACTTTTTTATCAACTATAGACATTACAAATTTATTTTATTAAGTTTCATATAACATACAAAATTCATAATAGTTATCATATAATTATTCATTACTATATCCTCCCACTCACTCGTAATATACAATATAAAAATTTTAACTAATCACACTTTTTTATTAACTATAAACAATGAAAATTTATTTTATTAAGTTTCATATAACAAACAAGACTTATAATAGTTATCACAAAATTATTCATTATTACATCCTCTCACTTAAGCTTTCCTTTATAACCCTGCCTTTATCAATTTCAAGGGCCTTATCATCTCATTGTCTTCATGGGTCAACATCTGCAAATTATAAAGAATTTTTGTCACAAGTCTATAATTGTTTAGTATTTCAATATTAAACTCAAACAAAAAAAGTTTAAATACAAAAAAAATTTAAATAGCAATAAATACTTACATGACAATGATACAAGTAACCAGGTTCTGCAGTTGCATCAAACTCATATGATGCATTTATGTGTATGTAACTAAACTTCACAGCAATCTTAGTAACAAATTTTGTTTCATCTTGTGCACAACTTTCCACCCTCTCTCATGAGCTAGCACCTCCATTTTCTTACCACGTGCATGCTCCTCCATATGGCACTCAGTCACATTATTGTGTTTCTCCATGCATTCATTAAACACCTCAAAATTCACCAATTCTGTTTGTTCCAGCACCTTAACTAGTCCTAAATGAATGTGAAGGGGATGATTAGCCTCTGTCAAATTAATCACATACCAAACCTCTGTTGATCCAACCTTAGGATTTTCTGTTACTGGTGACGTAAAAGGTTTTGCATTTAAGTACAAGTGAGTTGGTGATCCTTTCTCATTGATCTTATACCTAAACAATGTGATGTATCGTGTTTGCGACACATGGGATAAATCTACATCAGGGTATTTTATCAACTTTTTTGGGATGTGTGATGTATCAACTTCTGGATCGGGTTGTATGAAGAATTTCATCACTTGACTATCAAAATGACCCACTGGCTCACCAAATGGGAAGAGAATCTGTGCATTATTGGCAAATATAACAGTGTCATCCTTTGATTGAGAAAAATCAACAATCACATCTATGATCTCAGAAGGCCCCACTAAAACTTCCTTTGTCAATACTGGCTCTTCAATGTATGTAGAATCTGATGCCACGTGGGTGAATTGCAAGCCATTAGTGAAGAAGAATCAAAGAATCTAGCAATGCTTGCATTAAGTATCCGAAATCTATACTTACGATGTCGTACTGTCATGCGTGGCCAAACTTTACCGTTCACGGTGATAACATTACCAAAGTAAAATGGCCACCATTGTGGATGTATGGTGGGGTTATTTCCAGTGAAATTCATGTATAAAGAACCATTAATATGAAGGCTCAAATCAGATATAATTAAAGGTCGATCAAAGGAATTACCATGGGGTAACCCTAGAGGGTCCTCAATTAGAGGTTGGCGAATAATATAGAATCCAAACAAGCCAGCAAGAATGTTGACTCTAGTCAACCCTAAGGCATGATCATGGTACCATAGGTTTCCAGGTTGTTGATTGTTAGGATAGTGATAGGTCTTCTTTGTCCAAGTGGGTCCTGTTTCATTGAATCCAATAGTGAACCAAGAATTTGGGTTGCCATCACTTTGAGGCTCTTGGATGCCGCCATGGCGATGAACTACTGTAGGAATGCCCTTCTTTGAGTGAGGTATGGCTGTGGGAATGGTGGGGTCCCATGGGAGGATGTGATCTAATGGGAGGTGATTTTGCCATATCACGTAGGTGTCAACTCCATAGAGGGCTTCGATTGTGGGACCAGGGACCGTTGCAGTTTGTTGGTCTACACCATAAGCAAAAACTGGTGTTGGAGGTAAATCTCTGTGGAATTTCTGCACTACGTACCAAAAATATTCAAAATTATAAGCAGAAATTGATGAGTTTAGTGAGTTTCACCAAGTTTGTATTTATTCTAAGTTTATAAGTGAGTTGACACAGTTGTGTAAGCTATAAAGATAAAAATAGTAAACTTAGAAAGTAAAACTCACAAGTTTAATCAAGTCTGCATCTATCCAAGTTTATAAGTGTATTGACATGATTTTATAACTTAGAAATGTAAAAATGATAAACTCAAAGAGTCATTAGTTTATGAGTTTAACAATAATGATAAGGACACCAAAACTCTTCTATCTAATCCTAATAGAAAGGGAAGAAAAAAAAAAGGAAATTAATACATACCCAATTCTTTTGAAACATGCCAATCTGAAGTGATTTAGGTTTGGGGATCTCATGAAGGAGCTCATAGCCAAGGATTCTAGGCATATCAGGAACCTCATCCACAAACATCTCCAACTCAGATGGCTCTACCAGTTTGTCATCTCTTAAGGAAGTAGCTGACAAGGTAGTGATGATACACATAGCTTCTAATAAAATACCTAAGTATGTGAGTTTCAGAAGCAATATTAACAATCTACCCATGCCTCTTAATTATCTAAGTTGCTCAAAGACGTTGTTCCAAGTTACAAGAGAGTGTGTGTGTGTGTGAACATATTTGTACTTTGTGAGATATATAAGTGTGTGCGTGTGTGGGGAGAGAGGTGAGAAAGAGACATGGAAATGACTTTTCTTTTTAGATATTTAATTTTAGTATGATTGTATGTAATAGCTATAGTCGAACATTTTCAAATTGAACAACCTAATTAAAAATGTTAAGAAAAGCCAAGAATGTGCACCACGCTACCACTTCACTATGACATAAAACTAATTAATCTATGCATTGTTGATGACTAATTATTTATAATATGATACAAAATGGAACACTCAACAACGTGGAAAAAAATTGAACAAAAACAATATAATGATCCCTATAAAATAATACTACTACCACAATAATTAAAGAAATAAACTAAAACAAAATTAACCTTTTGCTCTTTGTAAAGGGTATAAGTAGTGAAACTTTAAAGGCCATTATATGAGTTTTTGCCCTTTTTTCAATTAGTAGGTAAGAATAAGTTGTCATTGGCTACATGATTGAAAAATGAACACAAAGGAAGCCACATCATTAGTATATTTTAATTTCCTTTTAGGAAGAAATAAAGACAAGAGGAAGAGGGAAAAAGAAACAAACCAACATTGGAAAACAAAACGAGAATTTTTAAAGGAAAAAAAATTAACTCAAAAATGTTAAAGGTATTTTTTTGCCCTTTAAACTCTATCTTAGGGTAAGTAGATATAAAAAACTATTGATAAATGGTACAATGTCATGCATGAAATATTAAAATGGGTGTAGTGTTGTAAAAAATTATAGAAAATGACAAAAAAATCACAAAAAATAACTTAAAAATTATAGAAAGTAACTAAAATAAAATTTTTAATTTTTAGGTCCTTTTTTATAATTCTTTTCATCATTTTCTTAATATGGTACTGAGCAACAGGAATGAGATGATAGAGCTTTTTATTAAATAAGTTGAATAGTTATGCACATATTTTTTTAATTACTAATTTTGATATAATTTCTTACATCAATTTTTTACTTTCACGTTAAAGTTGTGGTGATGCACCACACAAGGTTCAATTTTCCCTACTCCTTATTAAGATCTTTGTTAAGTAGGTTAGTCACCCAAGAGTAGGGGAAATTGGGTATTCTATAAATTTTTAAAAACTTTTCCTAAATAAAAAATAGAGTTTTGTATCAAAACAAAGTTTGAATAATATGCTTTATAAAATAGATGAAGTTTAGAGAATGAGAATATTGACATAAAAGATTTATACTAGTTTAGCTCAATCATTTAGACTACATCATGTCCTTAAAATCAATTGAGAGTTTTTGTTAAAATTACAAGCTTCAAAGGGTGCTTGCAACCACAATACATACACAAGGCTACACTAGCCTTGATTTCACTTTGCAAACACTTACAAACCTTGTAAGTAATCAAACAGTTATAGAAAAACCTTTTCTAATATTTTAGAATAAGTAATAATGAATGTAGTAGGTAAAACAATGAATGCAATTAGTTAATCTCTTACTTACTCACTTAAATGAGGTTTATATATAATGTAAGAAATATTATAGCCATTAAAGACCTCAACAAGTTGTTTAAACTCATTACATTGCATGTGTATATGAGGAAATTAAGTAAAAGCACTTTTTCATGAATCTCTTTTAATACATGTTAGAACTCTAAAACACACATGTTTTAGGTTCATCCTTATGTGGATGAGAGGCATAGAAAGGCTTTAAGAAGAATACATGTGTAGACTCTATTTAGAACTTGCCTGTTTTAAGAATATAAAAAGCAAAAGCTTCTATAAAAGGTTGAAATACACGTGGGAACAATTTGGATCACGCATGGAAAAAATGCAAGAGATGGAAGACCTCTTGAACACTTTGAAACTTGCATTGATATGATCCAAAATTCATGAGTAAGACTTAGACAAGTTTAGAATGCTTAGAATGAAATGACTTAACTTGGGCATTCAATTTCAAACTTAGGCAAACTTAAGCAATAAACAATAACTCATGTGTGTCATTCTTGAACATATGGGGATGAGTAGGAACAGGGACTCAACTTATAACAGGTGAACTAAAACTCATGAGTATTGTAATATCTTGAATTTTAAACCTTGACTTTTTAAGTTTTAAGAAGGGTGAACTTGTCAAATTAAGAGAATTATGAATTAATAATGTTTTTGGAATGCTAATAAGGTTTTTGAACCTTTAAACAACTTTGAAAATAAGCTAGGATAGTGTTCAGATTAACTGGGCTCAAGTGGGTGGCCAAATAGGCATATAGCTTTATTGTGCCATACATTACGGTGCATGGCCTATTTCTAAAATAAATTAGACACAAGTTATGCTTCATTTCAGAGGGGATGAAAAAGACAACAAAAGAGAGGATATAAAAAGAGAGCTCGTGGGTACTAGGGCTTTATTGTAGGAGCAATTTGGAGGCATTTTGAGTAAGAATCATCTTTAGGTAAGCTTACTCTCCTCCCTTCTCATTTATGTAAAAATTTCTATGGTTTTAGGTAATGTAGGACTTGATTTCATTTTCGTTAGATTTTGACCAAACCCATTGGCTTAGTTAAGGCCTTAGGGAGTTAAATCTAGCTTTTAAACCTATGTTTAAAGGTTTTATAGTAATTTGAGATTTTTTTTTATTATGGTTTGGATGAACTCTAAGTAAAATTTGAGCTATTGAGAATAATATGGGTGGAAAATGACATTATTTAAGTATTCGAGTACTAAATAAAATTAATAAAGTGTGTTAGGAGTGCTAATGGTGTTAAAGTAGGATTTTGAGTATAATGAGTACCTAAAGTTTAGTGATAAAGGAGTTTAATTAGAGTGATAATTGATTATTATGTTTAATCATGTAGATTAAATATTACCGAGTGTCATTACACTAGTGGACCCTTGTAGAGCAAACATTTAACGACGATAACCCTTTTTGTGATAAAAGGGTTGAGATAAGTGAATAATTCACTTTATTTAATTAATTGTCTAATTGTTTGTGAGTAAATATGTAACTTTACATATGTGTTTTAAAAGGGCTGCATATTGCAAAATGATTACATTGTACATAGAAAATGGTTTTAAAAACAATGAATCTATGAAAGTATTTGTGTATAAGTAATATGTGGTTTAGATATAAGCATGCAATTTGTATGATAAGTGTGAGTATGATTATATTAAGGTTAGGAATTCACCCATAGGAAGGAATAGTGAAAGTTCATATAGGATATATTCTCCTTAGTGCCTAACCAAATACGATGTTGGAGAATATCTCTCCATAATGCCTGTATAGGTATGGTGTTGGAGAATATCTCTCCTTAGTGCTTATGTGGGGTATAGTGTTAAAGATATATGCTCTTCAGCATCAATGTGATGTGGTATTGAAATAATGACACCCTAATGTTCTATGATAGGGGAAATCATAGTCCAAAAGTGGAAAAAAAAACCTTTTATTGGGCAATTCTACCACAAAAGGTGTGCTTAGGGCCAACATGTGTAAGCATCTAGTTTAATGAAGCCTCTAGAGTGATCTATTCTCCTTTCTTAATCCTCCCAACCTTCCATTTTCTTTGAAGAGTTAGGCGTGGTAGGGGCTAAACAATGATGGTGGGGTCCAATTTTATTGCTTCCTTCATTTTCTTTTGATCTTCATCAATCAACTTCTACTCAACTTTCCTATATCCCCTACGAGACATGTAATGAGAAATATATTATGTGATTGTATTACTTTATTTGTGATTCTTAATTTCTATGCAAATAAAAAAAAATTAAATCAATGAAGTCATAAAACATTATACATAAATTAAGTGACAACTTATTACCTGAAATTCAAGATTGTTTTGAGATGCCACAAATTGTCTCTAAGTGTCTTGATCAAAAAAATTGTGCTCTTGACATGGATCTTGACCCGCCTTCTTCCCATTTGTATGAATGTAATCTCTAGTTAGTTTTAACTTGAAATCCTTCCATCACTCAACAACATTCTTTAACCAATGCCTCTTTATCTCAGGCATAGCAAAATATCATTACTTAACTGCAAAGTAAGTTTTAAGTTAAAAATTTAAAAACATAGTATAAAAATAATAGTAGAAAAGTTTGTGATACTTACCAAAATTTCTTCCCAAACTTGATCCTTAATAGCTTGTGACACTTGTCTCCAATTCTTGCATAAAATACTAATTTTGCCATGAGCTTAAAGGCCAATAAAACTAATAAATCAATTCCCTTAGCAACAAGTAGAACTAAATCTAGACTAAGTTCAACATGCAACCTTTCTATAGTTCCATGATGTATGGCCAACTCTCAATTTCACAGGGCCTTTATCCCTTTTCTTATCGAGTGAATTAGTAATATTATCACTTCCTTCAAAACCCTCCATATGCCTAATGGAAATAAGGTGAGATAGATTGATCAAAATTATAAAAATATAAGTAAGAAAATCAAGAGCAAATATATCAAAAAGAAAATTAAATAAATAAAATAATAAAACTATTACTTTATTCATTCTCCTAAATTCCTTTGTAATGATCATCTCTAATAGCATATTCAACATCTTTCTCATCTACTTCAATTGATTGATGTGGATTTGTTATGAAAGATAGGGTTTCGTTAAGATTAAAACTACAGCTGTCATCATCATTTGCTTTAATAGTCTATCTTTTTCCATAAAGAACAATAGGCAACCGCTTATTTGTTGGATCAGTCATATAAAATACTTGTTTTGCTTAATTTGATAAAATACAGGGCTTATAAGTATGACCAATGATATTAAGATTCACTATAGTAAGTCTATCAAAGTTGTCTGTTTAAATGCTACTCTTATGAGTCCACTTACATTTGAAGATAGAAATTTTGAATTTGGTATAGTTAATCTCCCAAATCTCTTCACTAATTCTATAATAAGCTATAAGTATCCATTTTAGGTTTTTGTCTTCTGAACTAAAAAAAATACTGAGCTTCAGCCACCACCATCACTCCACTATTTTACATAGTACTTTTCTCATCTTAGGCTTTCATATAAAATGAATACCCATTTATGACAAACCCACCTCAATATACAACTTTAAAATGAGGCCTTTTATCTAACCATTTTATCGTATTAGACACATTGACCTCATTGTGAACCTTTTCCTTAAACTACTTAATGAATGTCTTGTTGTGTTCATTCACTAGTTGCATATCATTCTTTTTTAGGTTTTTATCCTTCAACATCATGTGGGCATCTAAGTAACACTAGACTTCTTTCATGTTATTCAAGATGTAAAGATGAGCTTGTATAACCTCTTCATAGCACATACCCTTTACTCTAACCCCTTGTGTTCCCTTACCAGTAAGATTAGTCCCCTCATGGCGAGATTTAAGAACTCTAATAGCCTTTATCCCTTTTAGGTATTTGATATAAAACTCAACAGCCTTTTTAACAATAGATCTTTCAATAATTGAGGCATCATGACGATATGGATTCTTCAAATATCCTTTTAATATTTTCATGTAATGCTCATATAGGTACATCCATTTAAGATAGGTAGGACCATAAAGCCTTGTTTTCCTCACTAAGTGAACAATTAAATACACCATAATATCAAAAAAAGCTAAAGGGAAGTACATCTCTAATTAGTACAAAATGATATAACCTTCATTTTTCAATTCATCTAATTTAGCAGGGTCAATGACTTTACGCAAATAGAAATGAAGAAACTACATAGCCTTTTAATTGTATGTCTCACATCATATTTCAGTATGCCTTGAATAGCAACAATAACAATTATTGCATCAATATATGGAAATCATGAGATTTTAAGCCTATTAGCTTTAAATCTTTTAGTGACACAAGATTTCTCACATTAGAAAAATATCTTAGGGCAGTTTAATACCATGTAAACACCCATAGAAGCTTGATTTCTACTTTTTTGAAAGTGTGTCGACCGCAGGAGGTAGATAAGTCCTTTTATCCTCTTCTTATCATGCAAATAATCATTCCTTTATTCCCATCTCAACCAAATCTAATCTAGCATTTATCCCATCCTTAGTCTTTCCATTAATGTGTAGAAGTATGCCCACGAGATTATAACAAATATTTTTCTATACATGCATTACATTAAGATAATGCCTCATATTAAGACATTGCCAATATGGAAGATCAAAGAAGATAAACCTCTTTTTTCAAAAATTATTCTCACTTGCAGTCTTCTAATTCTTACCAAAGATTATATTGATCCTCTCCACACATTGGTAAACTTAGTCCCTAGTTAATACGCAAATTTATACTCTTACAAGCCATTAAAAGCTTTTTCTAGTTTGTGGTAAAGGTGATACTGACCAAAAAATCTCTTATAACCAAGGTAGACTGTCTTCTTTTCATCACAAATAGGACATGCTTTATGCCCTTTAACACTATACCCGAACAAGTTCTCATATGCAGAAAAATCATTTATCGTGTAAAAAATCATGGCACATAACTTAAAAGACTGTTACTGGTAAGCATCGAAGACATTGATGTCCTCCTCCTGTATCATCTTCAAGTCCTCAATCAAGGGTATTAAATGCATATCGATATCATTTTTGGGTTGTTTTGGTCGTGAGATCATCATGGTCAACATGATATACTTATTTTTCATACATAACTAAGGAGGTAGATTGTAAATTACTAAAAGAGTTGGCCATGCACTATGTGTGCTACTAAGATTTACCAAAAAGGTTTATTCCATCTGTTTAAAGAATAAGTTGAAGATTTCTCAGCTCACCACCAAAATTAAGAATCTTTTGATCTATCATCTTCTATTGAGGAGAATCAACTAAGTGTCAAAATTTACCATTATATATTCTCTCATCAAAAGGCAATATCAAATTATTTGCTTCTATGGCATTAAAATAAATGCTCAAATCATGGTATTATTGAAGATCTCGCAATACCTTCAAAGATGAGCCTTTAATGATCTCATTACTATCACCACTGATGTCCTTCTTTACTTTGAATTATGATGCCCTACTTTTCAAACATTTATGTAGCTCTTCATATCTTTTCTATACAACACATAATCATTAGGAAAAGCGTGTATTTTTTCATATTGCATACCCATTGAGCACAAGATTTTCTTAGCCTTATAGTGATGGTTGAAAAGCATATTACCATCAAGAAACATATCTACCAACAATTTAAGCAACTAAGTAAAACTCATATCGGTCCACCCACATCTTGCCTTCAAGTTGACTAATCTCAACAAATCAAACAAGTATACTTTTTACACCCCAAATACAAAGACTTCTCTTTATCGCTTTGCAAGCTTTCATATATATGTGCTTGAACAAAGTAATCCATTCTAATATCACGGATCATATTCTCTATTCTATCATCCCAAGCATTCTTACTTTCTTCTTTATCTTGAGATATAGAACTCAATCATTTAATTTCACTATACCATATCCATTTCCTATACCTTAAATTTATCCCATCACAAAGAAAATGCTCTCTTATTTCATCAATACCCAATCGACTTTCATTTAGATTTTTCACACATAGAGAAAAATAATGTTCATTTTTACTAGGAATATTTCTTTTAGCAAATTCAAGAAAATATTTTGCCCTATTATCATATTTTTCACTTATTCTCTTCGGATTCATCCAACTATAGTCCATTATTTAACTACCTAATTAATCAAAAACAATATTATATTTAAATTTTTTCTAACTTAATTTAAAAAATTTTGACAGAACTTCCCCTTAAAGTAGGACCTCCTAAATTTTCAAAAAATATAAAATTCAATTGAGATCTCAACAACAATGAAGTTCAAATCAAACTCACAAGCCATTGCTATATTATATTAGAAAATATTAGAAAAAAATTTGGTAGAGTTTCCCCTTAAAATATGACCTCCAAAAATTTCAACAATAATTAAGTTCAACTCAAATTGAAATTTGAGTAGATCTAAACAAAATTAAACATATAACAATTTCTCTAAATATGTATAAATTCCATTATACTATCCAACAACATTCATGGCATAAAAATCACTATAAAAAGTTTAATCAATATCTTCCCTAATACTAAACTAGCCAAGCCTGTAACAGTGACAGCTCTAGGTTCATTTTACTGTAGCAGTGAATATTTACAGCTTAGAGTTCATTTTTGGCTCCATCTCGATTTATTCTCTCTCTCTCTCTCTTGGAATAGAAGTTGGAACAAATTGCTTTGCATCTTAAAATAAAGGATAACCTGTAAAAAGTACTTTTTAGAGTTAGAAACTTACATGTGCCCTTTCGTTAATATATGGGCTTTCGTGTGATGATCTAAATACTCACGGGTTAAAAGAGTGCAGCATGTCCAGCCCTATGAATGGTTGAACTTAAAAGAGTGCTTTTAAAACTCACATATGCCATTTGGTTAATACATGGGCTTTTGTTGATGACTTAAGTACTCACTGGTTAAAAGAGTGCTCTTTGTCCAACCCTACAAATGGTTTAAAGTAGGCTAAATGAGAGGTTCAGCATACAATTTATTGAGGTGCCTCAAATCATTTGTAAAGTTCAACTACCTCGTCTTCTACTAATTTCTCATCACACAGCTTCCCTTCATCTTCTTTCGATTTCAATAACCATTTACCTTGTCTCATTTAATTCTTCTCTGAGCAGATAATCCTCCTCTCGCTATATGAAAATGATTAGAGCATTAAGGTACAGGGTTTAATTTTCCTTCACAATTTATTGCAGTAATGGGAGCCAGTAGTGTTTATCTCTCACTTTTCCTTTTTGATTGAGCATTTTCAAGGATCGAATATAGCCGTGTGATGAGGGACGAAGGACATCGCGGCACAATGAGATTTAGAGATGGGTTTTCATTAGGGTTTTTTTTTTAAATTTATCTATGACTTTTATTTAATGCTTCATATATATCTGTACTAAACAATTTTCCAAGCCCAACTTACAAAGGAGACTTTAACTTTTTATTTTCTTTAACTTAGAGTATCTATGATTTGTGATGTCATCGTGTTGGTTTAGTATACTTTTGATCAGATTGTAGTTAATGTTGAGACTTATGCTATTCATTAATTTTTCCTATAAATACCATGGTGGTGAAAGATGTAAACACATCAATACATTCAATAGGCGAGTGTTTCCTTCCTTAGATTGGCTTATTGTTGTTTCTTAAGAGATGATGGATGGTGTTCAACATGTCTTTTTGGCTGATCTTCATTCAAAAAGAATGAATTAGTCAGTAACTATCTGAGTGTTGTGGGTCTTTGGGAGGGCATATGGTGATGCATTTAAAGGTGACTTTGGTTATCTAAAGAGGCTGGTGTCTATGGAGTTCATCTTCATCGATAAACAGGTTTGTAAATTTGGTAAGCATAATTATTTATATTGTTAACTATTGCATGACCATTCTGTAACTGTGGTAACTATTTGGTGATGGTATAATAGTAGGGGACAAAGATGCTTGCATTTTCATGTGTGGATAGATTGATTAGTTGCTTTCTTGGTCAGCACTGTGAAGGAAAGTGTTATTCAGTGACACTTTTCGATGTTCAAGATATCCCAAATGAAATCCATGAAGATAAAAGGATTGAACTTCACTAGTTCACTCAGGTGCAGGAGGAAAATGTCTTATTACCTTTCTATGAGTTTTGTTTGAGATCAATCATGGACGTGAAGCAAGCTATAGGTTTAGCCAATATGTGTATAGGTTATTTTATGACAAAATATATTTTTTTAATGTTTTTCTATGGTCCATCTTCATGAAATAAATCATTGTTTGTGTTGTTAATAGATATCTATGATGTCATAACTGATGTCAAGGACCTGAAGCCCTCGAAGCTACATGGAATGTATATAATAGAGTGGTCTTTTGTAATAATGGACACTGAGTAATTTGTTGTTTATTACATGCTTTATTTTCTGTTTATTTCATTATGATAAAACTTGCTAGAATTTATCTGTTTAGGCTACCTTAATGTTTTTATTTTGGAATACTGTAGGGGAAACAAGGTGAACATTGTTCTACTAGGAGATTATGCCATGTTTGCCTGGATAGAGTACAAATTTTACAAGGACAAGGATATATTAGTTGTAGTACTTGAGTTTGCCAAGATAGGGTTCTGTTATGGAATGTTTCATTTAAATTTTTATTGATTATATTTTGTAAATGGTTGATACCACCTGTAAGTCATTCTTTTTCATTCTTTTTTGCTTGGCAGGGAATGTTTTTGTTGGAAACTATGCAAGTGTCACACGGGTATACTTTGATGCTAGTTTTCATGAGATATCTGGTTTTAGAAGGATTGCACTGGACAAGGGTTATGAGACTACTATTATGAAGGAAGGAATGAAGAAGATAAAACTGGAGGTTTGATTTGGATGACATTGAAGACTAATGAAGATATGTTCGGGCAACATAGCTATTATGGTTCTTGTGTTGAATCTCTAAGTGTTTTTTAGTAGGATGTAATGTACTTTGTTTATGTTTTTGGTAGTATGCTCTACACTGCCAAACTAAGTTAAGTAAGAAGTGTATTTATTAGGTACTTTCCCTCTTGAGATTACAACTTATAGGTAATAAATAATTAATTGTACTCTGTCTGTTAGGTTTATGACAATGATGCTTTGGTATGAAATTAATGATGTTAGTAGGTTTGTGTTTACCACAAGTGATTATGTAATGTAGTTTTATCAATGAAAAAGTGACATATTGTCATGTTTGTGATATTGCATTTCCCATTGTCTTAGATAAATTTTATCATACCACTTTATCATTGACTTCATTTTTTAGAGGATGCTTTTGTTGTTATTTATTCCTGAAAATAATATGGATTGTATTTCTAAACTTTTGTGTGATAATTTATCACTAACTTGATCTAAAAGAGGTTACTTTTGATGTTGTTTATTTCTAAAAATAATATAAACTGTAGTTTCAAACATTTGGTTTAAATAAATTACAGACAATGATGACCAATAATGTGAAATTGTATATTTTTAATGAAGGTGAGTTGGCATGTGACTGTGATGTGTGCAACTTTATAAACATACCAAAGTTAAAGAATCTTTTAGCTTTATGCATGGTTGAGCATGTTGTTAATGAGATAAGGTCACATGAACATTGAATGTGAGGAATACTGAGTGTTTGTGTGGTAGTTTCACATCTTTACTGTTACTTAAGAAGCTTTTGCATGTGACATTCTTTCTATTATATGTGGTAAAGACTTTTCCTTAGATGGTATATCTTATTTTTTGCAGGGAGAAAATTGAACATGCAGTTTGGAAAAGCTGCAATATTTAATTGAAATGTGCTTTGCTTTACAAATAATGTAGTAGCAGATAAAAATCATTTACAACTATAGATGTGGGGTCACAAATCTGCCAACACTGTGTTTCCCTTCTTGGGGTGAAGGAATTTTTCCCCTGCTTGTACATGTTAGACTAAGACTTATTTTTATATTATATTATAATATTTTTATAATTTTATAATTATAATATGATATAATAAAAAGTCAGATCAAGTATATATAGCTTTGGTACTATTTTTTAGATTAAGCTAGATATATTACTTGTGTGGAAGACATATTTAAGCCAAAAGTAATGACCCTAATGAAACTAATTACTTTTGCAGGCTTACTTTTCTAATTCACTATAGACTGTGGATGTAGTCTCTTACTTTTACAGTTAGAGTAGGTTCACATGACATTGGGTTTTGAATTATTTTATCATATCTATTTATTTTTTTATGCAACTAACTTGATCTTAAAGAGGATACTTTTAGTGTTGTTTATTTCTAAAAATAATATAAAGTGTATTTTCAAACATTTGTTTTAAATAAATTATAGACAGTGATGACCCATAATGTGAAATTCTATATTTTTAATGAAGGTGAGTTGGCATGTGATTGTGATGTGTGCAACTTTATAAACATACCAAAGTTAAAGAATCTTTCAAGAACGGTTGAGCATATTGGTAATGAGGTGGGGTCACGTGAGCATTGAATGTGAAGAATATTGAATGTTTGTGTGGTAGTTTCATACCTTTACTATTACTTAAGAAGCTTTTACATGTAACATTCTTTCTGTTATATGTGGTGGACATTTTTTCTCAGATGATCTATCTTATTTTTTGTAGGGAGCAAATTGAACATGCAGTTTGGAAAAGCTACAAGATTTAATTGAAATATGCTTTGCTTTACAAATAATGTAGTAGAAGACAAAAATCATTGGAGGTCCACCATAAGAATAACAATAACTTTTGTATTTGGCACTTTGTGTTTGTACATGTTAGGCTATGACTTATTTTTATATTATATTATAATATTTTTATAATTTTATAATTATAATATGATATAATAAAAAGTCCTAGATCAAGTACATATAGCTTTGGTACTATTTCTTAGATTAAGCTAGATCTTTTACTTGTGTAGAAGATATATTTAGGCCAAAAGCAATGACCCTAATGAAACTAATTACTTTTACAATATTACTTTTCTAATTCACTACAGACTGTGTATGTAGTCTCTTACTTTTGCAGTCAGAGTAGGTTCACATGACATTTGGTTTTGAATTATTTTATCATGTCTATTTTTTGTTATGAACAACCAGAAATTGAGACAAAATAGTTACTTCTATTATTTTATACACTCTTGCACCTTAAATTCATTCATAACATAAATATTAGTTTTCCATTTTTGTCCCTTTCTCATTATTCTTATTAATTGATTGAATTGTTCATGGTCTATTCATTTTTAGTGAGTGCTAATTTACACATTGTATTATTATTTTTTGAATTTTTTTTTGCTAAAATGTAACTGGTGGTTCACTATCAATGAAAAACATGTAACTAAAAATGTACATGAGGGCAAGGAAGATGAACTTATTTTAGCTGTAAATAACATCAATTAGCAGGCAGTACGTGGTCGACCTGCAATCTTTCTTCAAAGGATTCTGTTACTAGTAAGTATTCATTTTTGTCTTCTCTTACTACAACTATATGTCACTGCTACCTAGGTATCTTATAGTTTGCTTGTGAAATAAAAAACCATACTTTTGTTTTTTGTGTTTCCCACATTTTTAACATAATATTATCTCTCACATTAAAAATATGTTTGTAGATTTACATTTATTATTGTTTTCCCCTGGATGTAAAACTACTTCAATAGTGAATGCAATCTATTGAGCCCCACAAATGTTTAGGAGTATGTAGGCTTTTCTAGATGAACTTATTCTAGCTGTAAATAACCTCAATTAGTAGCCGGTATGCGGTCGACCTGTAATTTTGCTTCAAAGAATTTGTTAGTAGTAAGTATTGGTTTGTGTGTTCTATCATTGCAACTACATATCACTGCTACCTAGGTATCTAATAGTTTTCTTGTGAAACAAAAAACCACACTTTTGTTTTTTATGCTTCACACTTTTTTTAACATTGTATTATCTCTCACATTAATAACATGTCTGCAGATTTATATTTATTATTGTTTTTCCTCTGGATGTGAAACTGCTTCAATAGTAAAACATATCTATTGAGCCTCACAAATGTTTAGGAGTATGTAAGCTTTGCTAGATGAAGGCCCAACAAATGGTAGTATATATGACAATAGTTGGAAAAAAAACAAGCAACGAGTCAGATTTGTACCTTCCTCAAGTACTGGCTATTTTTTATGGTAACTTCTATCATTAATCATTAAATAATTAATTAAATTATCAAATTGGCCAAATATTAAATATTAAATAAAAAATTGCTGTAAAATGGTACAAAATTACGTCTTTGATAGCTGTAGTTATTAGGTAACATGAAAATATTCATTAAACACAATTAATTTTTTCCAAAATTTACCTACAATTAGAGCTGCATTTCTAGATTTTTTTTGTTTCTCATTATTCTTTCTGCACCTCTTTGTGTAATCATTTACTATATTCTTTCTTTTAAAAAGTCAAGGTAATTTTCTCAATGTAGAATCATTTGATATTGAAATATTTACTCAAATTGTACTATTAGGCATTGGCCTCCTTCCTTAGTTAAACTTGCACTGTTTATGTTGGTTCTCGTAATCCTTTCAAGCAATGCTTTAATCTTTATATAAGCCTCACAATCATGCATACATTTTTCCATCAATATTCACACTTGAAACTCATCTAAGGTAGTTGAATATTTTCAAACCAATGGCTGGAAGATTTTCTTTGATCAAAGAACTTCATAGTGGGAAGGACATATGAAGTATTATTGCTCGAGTCTTAAGAAGGTGGCAAGTGCATAACAAAAAGCTGCCTTTTGATTTTTATAGGATCACGATGGTCTGGATGGATGAGGAGGTTTGTCTACTTTATAATTTTACATCAAATATTATTGTACATTGTGGATGATAACTTGCAAGGCGACACTTTACTATCATTATTTGTTTCTTTATATGGCTTTAAGATCCAAGCAAGTGTCATTAACAAATATGTTATTCCTATATTTATGGATAAACCAATCGAAGGATCTGTTTATTGTTTTATGTATTTCTTAGTGTCTTAGAATAAATTACCTTACAAGGCTGCTAACCATCCATACACAATCACCTCCATTAGAAAACTTTTTTAAGGGAAAAATGTCTTCAAATTTTTTCTATTCAATAAATACTTGATGGGAAGGCCCCAGAAAATACTTTCATTGGTATGGAACCATTTTTTTTCTGAACAGACATTTTTTATAATTAAAATTAATACATGAATTTTAAATTTTTAGCTGTTTGTACAGAAGTCATTAGATTCCTGAAAGCTGTTGGCCTAATAAAAGGGTTTCAAAGCAATAATGAAACACAAAGCATATGGCCTTTTGAAATATGTGGCATTAAGTAATTAGTTTCTTCTTCCTTACATTGTTGGCTACTTTTTTGTTGTTAGATTATTGTGAAACTATATGCTTTGACACTTTCATTTTCTACATGACTAGCGACACAAGTGTTAACTGTGTGTTATTTGGTGAGTGTGCCACAAACACCTACAATAGTTATTTGGAACACACAGAGGCACCAATTGTTGTTGTAATGCAATTCGTGCGTGCAAGCAAGAAAGGTATAGAGAAATTTATTTGTTAATCTACGTAAATGTTATCTGGTGTGATGATATAGATAAAGAAAATTGTTTATAATTATTTTTTTATCTTATGTAGAAGTGTGGGAGGTTTCTAATTCTTTTACAACAAGCTTAATTACTTTTAATGCAGACATACCAAAAGTCAAAGACATGCTAGAAAGGTTTTAACTTAGTGCAATTTCATTTGTCTTTTAATTTTATCATGTGAAACTAATTTTCTTTCTAAACTTACATGTAGCTTACAAAGGACACCATCCAACTTAGCTCACAGTTTTAGCCAAGTTATTCAGGCCCATCAATCACAATCATCCTTGGCATCCATGCTACGCAATACAAAGAAAATATTAATCTTTGAAATCCTAAAGCAAAAGCTTATCTGTTTTGGAACAATAATTATTGGTTGGCTAAATTCTAATTATTTATAACTAATTATTTATAGGCTTTAACTTGAAAAGTTGAAAACTAATATCTTATTAGGATGAAGCCTTCATTGTATCTTGTGAGATTGAGAAGTTGGAAACTAAATATGATTGGACTTATGAAGGGTGTCCTATGAAAATCCTAAAAAATTTTAAGACTCAAATTTATTTTAAAAAATAAAATAAAATATTTATAATTAAATTAAAATTTAGAATAATTTGATAGAGGTCTAGAGTTTGAATTTTTCTCATCAAAAGTTTGGTTTTGTTTGATTTTTAACTATGAGAAAAATTACTAAAGTTGACTCGAGCTTTTGTGTTAAAATAAAAAATGTTGGGCCCTTTATTGTAATTTTCCCTAAAGTCTAATATCAGTAATTTAAGAGGGAAAACAGATGCAGAAATGCAGAAAAGGAAAAGGAAAAGAAAGGAAATGCGAGAGAGAGAGAGAGAGGAAAAAGAAAGGAGAAAGAAAGGGAGTTAGGCTCGAATCCAGGAGACTTTGCGGCCATTGGAAGCTCGACTACGCGATAGGTAAACTCCTTACTTCAATCATCTTCCCTTCCTTTTTGTTTTTCTCAATTTTTAGAAGAGAAAATTTGTAGATTTTGATCCCAAAGGCTTTATTCTTGTAAGCTTTTGTTTCTTTGGATCTTAGGGAGGATGTTTTGAGTTTCTATATAGTGATCTAATATTTTGAGTGGATAATTGAATAAAAAGAGGTGTTTTGGGCGCAAATTAAACCTTGAGAGATTGGGTTTTTCTCCTCAATGGTTTAAACCTATTGATTTAGTTATAATTTTTCTATTTGAGCCCAATAAGATTTAAATTGAGGTTTAATTTTCATTATAAGGGCTCATGGTGAAAGTTGGGACACTGAGTGAAGGTTTTTAATTGATTGAAAATTATATAAATTGAAAATTAGCCTAGTGATGGCTAATAAATGGTTTTGGTGGTTAAGTGATACTATGTGAATGGTTGGTTTAATATATGGACCATTGGGATGGATTATGGCTCATAGACCCAAGTTGTGTGGTATGAGTTATAGTCTCCATTAATGCTATTTGACATGATAAGTGATGTGGATCACTTATATGTTGTAGGAATTATTGGTGGAATTTATTCGGAAGTTAATAAACAAGCCGAGCCCTATTTTGTACAAGAGGAACCCTTTTGGTACCAAAGGGTTGAGGTAACAGAAAATTTATATTTCTTATTACTTTGTTTTAGTTATTTTTGAATAAATATTACTAGCTATCATGCATTACATGTTTTTAAAAATTAAATGTGCTTTATAAGGGGTTATAGGGTACTACTTTGATTATAGTGCAAATATGTTTTATAATTGTTTAACAACAATGTTTTTATGGAAACGAGATTTGTTTACATGTATTTTAATCATAAGAATAGAAGTTGCACTTAAGGAAGTGTAACTAAGTAAGGTACCTTAGATAGGCAAAAGAACCATTTAAGGGAGATTTATAAATGTTATACTACCTTAGAGTGTTGAAGTGGTCAATACTCGGGAAAGGTAGACACAAATAAAAGGCATGATCTTGATGGAAGTTCACTAATGAGAAGGTGTGGACTTTTGATATTCTATGGCACACTACCAATACTCAGTGTTGCTTTACGTATTATGAGCTCAATGCACTAAAATGGTTAGTGTATTGAGTGTTCGACACCTCTCAGTGGGGGAGGGAATCCAACATATGAAGTGTGAGGTTGAGTGCTTAGGCTAAGGTAACACTGACATGGAGAGTAAGTCGGGTTGGCTCTGGGAAGGAGTTAGCTTTGACTACTCAAGATTCACGTTGAAGGGGCATAGGCGATTCGGTGGATTAGATCATGCCTTAGATTATGTTTTGTGCCTGTAGAGGTACAGGTAAGTATAAGGTTTACCTGTGAATTAAAGAGTACTAGGGGGCATTCTGTTGGTCATAAAAGGCCACACCGGCCTAGGTCATGCATTCATGCATTTTAAATGGCTAAATTATACTATGTTGAATTTATTATTATTTATTCGATTATGGCTTTCTTTGTAATAATCAATGTAGATTTCTTGTTACTGAGACTGTGGTTGTCTTACCCCTTTCTTTTCAATATTCTAGGTCTAGGCAAAGGAACCAGTGGAGGACGAGGAAAGGAGCAGAGCTAGGGATTGTTTGTGAATTGTAAAGAACTGCAACCTCTTTCTTTTGAACAAATCTATTGTAATGTATTTAGGATTAGGGTGCCAGTAGGATATGCTTATGTATATGTGCGTGAGTGTGTGTGGATTGTATGGCTTGTGTATGAATTTTTAATTGCTTGTAGACTTATAGATAGGAAACTTGGCTATGGTATATGGTTTTGATGAATTTATTTAGTAGACCAAGTTTTCACTACAAGCAAATATTTATTTTGATATATATGTGATTTCACAAGCAAATGCAAAGTGGTTGCATTGCAAAAGTGCGTTATGGGCAAACATATACCTTAGATAGAGAAAGTGAGTGCGTGGCCCCACAGAGATCTCTGAGCCAAGTGAAAATGTTTAGCATGTGTATTCATATGTGTATATGATATTTAGAATAGTTTTTGGCCACTCTTGTGCGATTTGTGCATTTTGGGGTTTAGGGTCCATTTTGGGAAATGGCACCCGAGTGGTCAAATTTTGGTATAAAGGGTTTTTCTACCATTTAAATATTCTATCAGGTGTTTTTAGTCCTATTTGACGTGTCCAAAGTGTTCCCACAAGTTTGTGACCATTAAGATGAGATTTGGACAATTTTGAAAATAGTTTTTACCAAAAACCTGCACTTTTGCATCTAGGTATCCAAATCTTAATCCGACCGTTGGATTTCTCTAAAATTTGGGTCACAAGTAAAACCTTTTATAAGCTTCACGCGGCTTTGGAATCACTTCGATCGGTTATTGGACGGAGAAATGGCGTACTCTAGAATTTGGTCCGGAGGAGCTGTTATGACAGCAAAGGACAGCAATATATATTAATGTTGCAACATGCACGAAATTTAATCCGTCCGTTGGATCTTTTCAAAATTTGGTATGCTAATAGTACTATTTAAAAGTGATATGTGAGATTTAGAATTACTCCAATCGGAGGTCGGATGATGAAATAGTGCACCCCAAAAGTTAGTCCAGAGGTGCTGTCATTTAGCTGTCATGATAGCAAAAAAAGTCAATCTTTTAACATGTCTAATTTTTAATCCGACCGTTGGATCTTTTTGAAATTTGATACACTTATAGTACCCTTTGAATGTGATGTGTGAGTTTTAAAATTACTTTTATCGGAAGTCGAATGACGGAACGGCGCCTCCTAGAAGTTGGCCCAGGAGGGCTGTCATGACAGCAATAAATTACTGTCATGACAGCATCTTTTTATTCCATTTTTGTCTAGCTTGCTTCCGTGCACTATAGGTAGAACCTATAATTTTTTTAAGTTTTAAATAATTTATTTCTTAAGTTAGTTAGAGGATCAACTCCTTAACCACACTTAGTTTATTTAAATTATGTGATTTTTTGATAATACTCAGGGCAAGTGTTACATCTTACATGTCCAACAAAACCAAAACCTAATGATGATAGATTTGAATTTTGTGACCACTACAATTGTGAAGTTCTTCAGAAGGAACCAAAGTATGTATAACGGTTGTATATGTAAAGTTGAATATTGTCACTTAGTTGAATTCATTATTATTGTTTTTGTTAACCTTACTTTTTCTTATATGCATATTTTTTCTCAAAGACTTAAGGTCCATTACTCAGTGTTTGATAGTTCAGGGAATGCTTTAGTTGTACTCTTTGATGGTTTGGCAATTCAACTGATTGGAAATATAGCTGCACAGTTGAAGAGAAAACTTGATTTGGTAAGCTTTGTCATGCATTATTAATTATTAATTAATATTAAAAAATAAGTGATTCTAATTATGATTTACATTATTCTGTTTGGTTTCGCCTTATTAGGAAAGAATTCTTTTTTTATTTCCTGAAGAGCTTGAAGAACCCATAGGGGAGAAGATGCTTTTGAAATTAAAGTTGAATAGCTACAATAAAGAATTTCCAAACTCTAGTATCAATGTATGTCAATATACTGAGCAGCAAGATCTGTTATCAAAGTTCATTGAGACAAATTCCTAAGCTTCTAAAGCATAAGCAATTTCTTCAACAGAAGCAAATAACACTTACTTTTTCTTTTTATTTAGTTTCGTGTAATGATATCTAGGAGTTTGTTGTAAGATTTAATAAGTATTTGAATTTTTAGGTGTGCTTCTCAGATCTACAAGAACTAAAAAAGGTATTGCAATAAAATTATTTGTAACTTTCAATTAGTTTAACTACATATCTTAATAGTAATAAATGAAACTAGGTTTTCTATTATCACAGTTGCAACCTTCCCCTACTATAGATGTCATCCAAACACCAATACATCAAACGATATGAATGGTACTACTCTTTCAACACCACATTTCAAGGATGTCTGTGTAGGGCTTGATGAGGATCAAATGAGCATTCTAAAGTACTTGAATCCACCGCTGTTAGATCTATGAAGAAAAAGCAGGCCAAGCATGCAACATTTAGAGATAACTCCCCTAGTCTTTTTGATTTCTCTGCTCTAAATTTCACAAAATCTAGAACTAAGGGGGTCATCAAGAAGGAGAAGGATTGCTGAAATATGTTCAATCCAAATCTAAGACTATTATTGAATTGTAATACATTTGTGTTATGTTTAATCTATGCTGTTATCATCATGTGTGTCTCTGGGTACCCTATCAAACATGCTATGTGTTTAGATATTTGTGGTACTCATTTGCTTCTACTTTATTATTTTTGTAATCCTGTAATCTACTGATATGCTTCCGTATTTATTAGTGTAATATTATGAAACTACATCAATTATCCCCTTTTGATGTGTTATGGCAAAATCATTTATTCCTGTACTTATTTTTAGGAACAGCTTGAACATATCAACGTGTTTAAAATGATACTTGACTACAATAAAATATAAGTGTATTAGGTAAGACATTAAACCACACTATTAGAATCAGTAAACTTGATAAAATTTAGGTTCATTTTTTTTAATAATATGAAGAAGATTGAAAGTAGTGAACCAAATTGAGAATAATAAGTTCAATCTCAATATCAAAAGTTGTCAACTTTATAAAAGTTAACAGTTTTTGATAGTGAGATTATTTTAAAAGCTGTAAACTTTAAAAATAATAGAATTATTTTGTTTCCTATATAAACAATAGTGACAGAAGTTCAACAACTTAAAAGTTGCAAAATCATTTCCATAACATTTTGTGAGAGAGTTTTATTTACTATCATATATGTATTTATTTAAAAAAATTTAATGGACGTCACAAAATGAATTCTACCATTTCCAAGATCAATTTTGTTGTAAAACACAAGAAACACATACCCTTTTCCTTTAGGTCCTAGACATATGTACCTACTTTATATAAAAGCTAAATTAACCAACTCTTTAATTTTTTGTTTTATTTTTTTGTGCAAACTCCTATACCTACTTTTCCTATCTATTTAGCCACACATATGTACCTATTCTAAAAAAAGGCTAAATTAGCTAACATTTTTAGTTTTTGGGTTATTCTTTACGCAAACACCTATACCCACTTTTCCTATAAACTTAGGCATAGGTGTGTATTGTAATAGACAGACAAAGTAACCAAGCATATGTTGGGAGGAGTGCATTTTTTATTTTTACTAGTGTCTTTTTTTTTCCTTTCTCACTTCATTAATAATAAGATAAAGGGTGTCAGATTTATAGGGTTATTTTTGATAAAGTGGAGTTGAATTGCGTTAGCTGCCCACAATATTATAAGTATTAATTCCTCACTGGCTATCATCATGAATCACTAAATCAGAAAAGATACTTCCCTTCCTTAAAAACTTTCCACCTTTCTATTCTTTTTTGCATTCTCGATTGTTCATGAAGATGAAATTACATCTAATATATTTACCTACTGATGAAAGGAAACTGCATTATCTATCACTTATGTGACTAGCTGACATCAACCACACAAGCATATTGAAGGTGTAGCAAAAATTCAGCCATCATTATGCATGCCAGGTATTTCTATATGTGATACATGACTCAATATTAGCAAAAAAATTGTTCAAGGACTGATTTGCTGTGTCCATTTGTGATAATTAATTTTTGACTTGCTTTATAATATTCTTTTTTTATAGATATAGATATAAATTATAGATTACATATGTATTAGTTGTACATTACTTATGCTGATAATTGATTTTTGTGATATGTAAATCATAATATTTCACAAGAACTTAATTAAATGTAATAACCATATATGCATATATGCTTTGAAAAAAAAAGTACCACACCATTGTTAGGTGGTGTTAAATTTTCAAATGATAATATTGAACAACTTAAATAATTTTAGTTACCAATGAGATTTTGTCAACTGAATGTTGTAATATAAAATATTTAATTGTTAAATTAAATATAACTAAAATGATGTATGCATATGTTTAAAACAATTACACATACAATATTTTATGAATTTATATTTCTTAATTAAAACATTGATTATGAAAAAGGACTTATTTACATAGGTAATACAAGTGAATAGTGATGATGTGAATATTATAATGTTTTATGTTATAATAAAAGTATAGATATAGATTAAAGCTGATAAAGCAACATTTAAATTGCAAATCAACATAACTGTTATATAAGATTTAATTACATTTACAATATTCAGAGATGATTGCAATCATACAAATAATTAATTATACATTGATTATGAAAAGAAATTACATGAATAAATTTGTTAATTTGTAATTTTTAAATTAGTATCAAACATGTGTCATAACATATCAACAAGTTTGAGTTATACTATATTTTAAATTCAAATTCCTAAATGATAATATTAGACCAATACTAAATTAATAATACATCATACATTAATAAATAATCAAGTGTAAGTACAAGGCCAAGGGTGGAGATAGGGAGGGACCAGTAGGGGCCACAGTCCCCCTAACTTTTTAATGAGTGAGAGTAAAATATAAGGATTATATATTGTCAGTCCCCTAAGTTGGTAAATTATGGAACTTTGAGATGCTAAATCTATTTCAATTTTATAGTAAACTTATAAATGTATAGTCCAACTATTATAGGAGTTTGAAGATATAATTACAATAAGATCTACTTATTTTCAATAAGATAACATTATAATATCTCTTAAAGATTGATATCATTTAATTCTGCTTTCATTTTATATTTGATAAAAGAAATTAGAAAAATTATCACTAACAAACTTTATAAAGCACTATAACAAAAATTGCAGGATATATTAAATTAAAAACTTATCAATTAAATAATTAAATAGTAAATATAATAAGTAAGCAATAGAATTTTTTTTATATTGAACAGAACTTTAAATTTTAAGGATGTATTTAAATTTTTCAATGCTTATGGGGGAAGATGAAATATTCCCTAATTTAGCTTATATTGATAAGAAAATTTGTAAAAAATTTATCATAAACATGATAATTAATTGTTATTATGCCATGTAAAATTAATAAGTAAAACTTTAAAAAATGAAGATATATATATTTATTTTTGTTATGTGTGTGAAATTGATTATAAATATATTGGTTGAAATATTTATGTTATGTTAGTAATATATATATATATATATATTTAATTTTATTTTGATTTTCATATATGATTTGTCATTTCGGCCCTCCTTATAAAATTTTCTAGCTCTACCCCTTAGTACAGCCGAAGTGATTGCTTGGATTTATAAAATTAGTATATATATTAAACTATATTTTATTATTGCCTAAGTTAAACTATATTTTAAAATTAAATTAGTAAATGCTTATATTTGTCGTATATGTTATATGATAAATTTTACCTTGCTTATATATTACAAATGTAATATCTTGTAACTAACTTTTGTGAATTATTGAAATTACATAATCTTAATTCAGCAATTACAAATATGAGGAACTTATATCAAAAACAATTTATCAACTGCAATAGCAAAAGCATAAGAATTGAAGTAATCAAAAATACAATTTTTACGTTGCCAACATCACCAGGTCAGTTTTATACACCACCATATTAATTTCATAATTCAATTAGTACTAACTTGGTTGATATGCTAGATGCAAACCCCTACCATTTTGATCCAAGTACAGAAAATCAACCAAATAAGTATACTCAGCCTATTTCAATCCTTGGTCAACAACGTTCTAATTCATTCCAAAAAAAATAAAAAACAAAGATGTGCTTTGAGAGACATAACCAATATAGCAATTGCTTTGTCAAAGAAATCTGATGGATCATGTTCAACAAGTAATTTTATATCAAACAATGGTTCAATATTTTTTTTTTCTTTTAAGCTAACATATTTAGAAGCGAAAGTTTTTTTTTTAAATGTATCTTGTCATGTGTTAATAAGGCTAAATTAATTTAGTCACCAATGTGTAGTTGTGAATTGTAAAGATGTGGAATTGCATGAGCCAAATACACTAAAAGATCAACACAATAACATAGACTATAAAGAATATGAAGGTGGTAAATATTTCTAAACTATAACATATGTGTTTTTGTATTACTATACTATGTTAATAATTAACTTATGATACATTAAATTACAAGATGGGAATCTAATTTTGGAATAGAGATAGTATGAACAACAACAAATTTATTTCAAGTATCAAATGGTACACCTAAAAGGCATTATCACTTCATTTTTTAAGTAAATGACATAAACGTAAAATTGTTATATAGTAACTATTTATTTGTTGTTTTAATTATTAGACTACTTGGATGAAGGAGATCCCATCAATGAATGCAATTTTTGTCATTCATTAATATGGTATAATGAATGAGTTTATAAATCAAGAGTCAGTGGAACTACTCTATTTTCTATGTGTTACTTGCAGGGAAGGTTGAATTGCCATTTGTTAAGACTCCACCAGATCATATTAGAAGTTTGTTTCTTGATAAAAAGACACCTAAATTAAAGAACTTTATGCACAATATTAGTCATACAATAATATGTTCTCATTTACTTTAATGGTGGTAAGGTTGTGCATTCTATAAATTCTAGTGGTGCACCTTATTCTTTCATCCTTCATGGACAAAATTATCATTACTTAGGTAGTCTTCTTCCTCCAGAAGGGCAAAAACTGATATATTCTCAACTTTACATCTATGACACAGACAATGAAGTGGAAAATCATATCTCTGCGGTCAGGTGTCAATACTTTCATTATGTTTGTTCCATTAAATCGATTGTCAATTATTGCTTAGCTTCTAACTTTTATCTTTTCAATTGTAGCAAATATACAAAGCAGAATACTATTGATCTTAAAATTATATCAGACATATGTGATGTATTGAATGAGCATAATGTTTGTGTGCAACAATACTAAAAGATCTCATCATTAATAAAAGATAAGCAAAGCACAAATGTTAGACTTCGCTTGATTAGCAAAAGAGAAAAAGATAGACGTACTTACAACCTACCTTCATCATCTGAAGTTGCAGCTCTCATTGTAGGTGACATAGATAGTTCTTTTCAACCAAGGGATATCATTGTTGAGGAATTATCTGGAACACTCAAATGGATTAATGAGTTACATACTTCATACTTGCTTCTTCAATACCCTCTGTTGTATCCATTTGGTGAAAATGGCTATAGAGATGATGTTGAACATAGGGAGAACACATTAAAGACAACAACAAAAAGAAAGAAGGTAACAATAAGAGAGTACTTTTGCTATAAATTGATGAATAGAAATTGTGAGGTGTCTACTTTCTTACATGTTTTAAAATTGCTCCAACAATTCATCGTGGATGGTTACACAATGATGGAATCACAAATACTATACTACATAAGAACTCATCAAGAAGATCTAAGAGTTGATTTATATAAAGGTTTATCTGATGCTCTCATAAGTGGTGAAACAAATGCTTCTATAACTGGTAAACATATTATTTTGCCATCTTCTTTTACAGGAGGAGCAAGATATATGATACAAAACTACCAAGATACAATGATAATATGTAGATGGGTAGGATATCTTGATCTATTCATTACTTTTACCTGCAACCCTACATAGCCTAAGATTAAATGGTTCTGTGAAAAAGAATCTTTGCTTCCATCAAAAAGACTAAACATTTTGTGTAGAATATTCAAGCTTAAGCTCCAACAACTATTAAAAGTAATTAAGGAAACAAAAATGTTAGGCACGATTCGAGCAGGTAAATAAGTCTTGACTTTTTTTAATTACCAAATAGATTGTATATGTAATCATATTTTCATTGAACATGTGCTAAATAGACTATCTAAAGTTTATTACTTTGCTAATTAAACTTTAAATATTATAGAGGTCTACACAATAGAATTTCAAAAAAGAGGACTACCACATGCTCATATTCTATTGTTTCTTGATCCTACGAGCAAGTTAAAAAATGCAGAGGATATTAATAACATTATTTTAGTGGAGATCCCTGACAAGGAAGCATCAAAACTACTATATAAATTAGTGAAAATGTACATGATGCATGGTTCATGTGGTAGAAGTAATCCTAATTCTCCTTGCATGAAATAGAACAAATGCAGTAAATATTTTTCAAAGAAATACAATGAAACAATAGTCATTGATGATGAAGGGTATCCTACTTATAGAAGAAGGGATGATAGACGAACTATCGAAAAAAATGGTGTGCCTCTAGATAATTGTTTTGTTGTTCCTTATAATTCAAACCTGTTATATATGTTTCAAACTCATATCAACATTGAGAAGACCAATCAATCAACATCTATCAAGTATTTGTTTAAATACATTAGCAAAAGAAATGATAGAGTTATTGCTGTACTTTATAATAATAAAGGTGATGATGTTTCTTATCAAATCATTGACGAAATCAAACAATACTTAGATTGTAGGTTTGTCAAACCAAAATTAAGTTTTGATCATTATGCATATTTTTGCAACTTGAAACTCATAATAAATATTTACATGTATATCTCTTCCTGTGAAGGAACATGGCGTCTGTTCGGTTTTGATATATATCACAGGTATCCCTCTGTTGAAAGGTTAAGCTTCCATCTTCCTAATGAACAATGTGTTATCTACTCAGGAACAAATGATGTTTCATCATTACTAAACAAATAAAGGGTGAATGAATCTATATTTCTCTCTTGTTTGAGTGTAATCAAGCAAATGATGATGTAAAAAAACTCACTTATGGTGAATTTCCTCATCATTTCGCATTTGACCATAAGTTTAGGATATGGAGAGAAAGAAAAAAAGGATTTTTAGTTGGTCACATTAGCCATGCATCACTAGCATCAGGAGAAAGATACTATCTTCATGTCTTACTAATAAAAGTAAAGGGTCCTACTTCTTGTGATGATATCAAAATAGTAAATGGTGTCACATACCCAACATTTAGAGCTGCATGTTATGCAATGGGACTTCTTGATGATGACAAGGAATATGTAGATGCCATTAAGCAAGCATCTATTTGGGCTTCTGGAGCACAACTATGAAAGATGTTTGTTAGCATGCTGTTGTGATGTTGTTTATCTAAGCCTGAAATTATTTAGAATGAAACATCAAAAATTCTCTCTGAAGATGTGTCATATTTTCCTCGACAAGACCATACTATTTCAGGTAATTCTCAAATTTAATTTAATGATTTAATGACTTAATTATTATATCATAAATATTCATGTTTCTTGAGCTTCATTATTTATATATTTAACTAATTAATGATGTCATTATAGGTGTTTACATATCAAAACATGACAAATAACAAGTTGCACTACTTGAGATTCAAAATCTTCTACAAATGAATGGAAATAATCTTTCTGACTATTTGTCCCTTCCAATCCCAAATGGTACATTTGTTACAAATCACAACCATCTTATGACTACATTGCATTGTTTGCAGAAGCTCAAAAAATGATTGATTCATTAAATATTGAGCAAAAAAGAATTTTTGAAAATATTATTGAATCAACAAATCAGCCATATGGAGGCTTCTTCTTTGTTTATAGACATGGTGGTACGGGTAAAACATATTTATGGAATGCATTAACATCATGGCTTTGTGCTAAAGGAGAAATAGTTTTAACGATTGCCTCAAGTGGAATTATAGCAACATTGCTACCATCTGGATGAACTGCACATTCTAGATTTGCAATACCTATTAATGTGAATGAAGATTTAATGTGCAACATAAGACACAAATCACCATTAGCGAAGCTACTTATTAAGACAAAATTGATCATTTGGGATGAGGCACCCATGATAAAAAGGCATTGTATTGAAGCTTTTGACCATTCGTTGAAGGATATAATGTGTTTTGATGAACCTTTTAGTGGCAAATGTGTGGTTATGGGTGGTGATTTCTATCAAATCTTACTTTTATTCCAAAAGCAACAAGAGCCGAGATTGTGAATGCTACTATCAATTCTTCATGTGTATGGAATCATTGCAAAATTTTCCACCTTACAAAAAACATGCGTCTTTCTTCTTCTATACTTGGTATTGATAAAGCTAGGCTAGAAAAATTTTCAAAGTGGCTTCTGGATGTTGGGGATAGTAATTTATCACTTCCAAATGATGGCACTGCAGAGATTGAAATACCACCAGAATTATTGATTATAGATTATTCAAATCCACTTGAAGCCATTGTTTCCTCGACATATCCAAGGTTATTTGAAAACCTTTCAAATAACTTTTATTTCAATGATAGAGCAATCTTGGCGCCTATGGTTGAATGTATTAAACAAGTCAATGAATTCATGTGCACACTGCTTTCAGGTGAATCTATTTATTTCTACAGTTCAAACTCTGTTTGTAAGACAGTGCAAGACAATGATTCATTTGATGACTTATATACTACAGAGTTCTTAAATACTATTGAAAGTTCAGGAATTCCATCTCACAAGTTGACACTTAAAGTTAGAGCTTTGATCATGTTGATAAGGAATATTGATCAAGTATCAAGATTGTGTAATGGCATCAAACTACACATCACCAATCTAGGCTGAAATGTTATTGAAGCTATAACATTGAATGTAACATCTCAAAAATTAACCTAAGGTTAATTAAGTTAATTTAGAGCAAATGAGTAATTTTGGAGGAATATTTAGATATAAATAATTTTAGTTAAAAGATTATTATTGGATTTAATTTGGATTAAATCCTAAGTTATGATTTTATAGTAAATAAAAATAGTAATAATAATGTTATTAAAAAAAGAAGAAAGAAAGAAGAAGGAAAAGGAAAATAAATAAAATAAGAAGGGGATGGGGATGTTCATTGTATTTGTGTGTGTTAGAGATATACATTTATATATACACACAAATTAAAGGAAGGGAAGGGACGTGTGTGTGTCTTAGATATATATATATATATATATATTTATACCAATTAGGATGTTGGTGTGCATGTATGCAATTAATAAAGAAAAAGGGGGGCTGCCACTGAATGACCTTCACATATATTAGTATTAATAGATATAAAAAATATAAGAAAATGATGTGGGACCTACACCCATTTTAAACACACACACAAGCCCTTTTTCATTTGTCCTGATCCTTCCTTATCTCTCCATGCGCGCAACAAAAGTGTGAAAAAGAAAAAAAGAACAAAGCGAGAGTGTCGCCAGCGATAGGAACTGTTTAGAAGGTAAAGCTTCATAATATGATACTTTCGATGAGATTTTAAGTATTTTAAGACTAGGTAAGTGTTCTAAACATTTTTTCTTAGTCGTTTTTCCCTTTAAGCTATAGATTCTGAGATTTTAGAAAATCTAGAGTTTAAAAGATGGATGAATTTTTGATGAGTAAATCTGGTTTTTGAGGTTGTTGGTAATGTAATAAATATTCTAAAGTATTATTTTATTGATAGAATTGGAATTTGAGGCATTTGAGTATATCCCTAAATCCCTATAGGTAGATTTTTGGTTAAATCTGAAAATATTAATTTATTTGTTGATATTAAGGAACTTAACCTAACATTGTTCCTATTTACATTGTTCCTACCTGGAGTTTTGGGTAGAGCTAGTTTTGAGTATGACACCCTATATTGTGTGATTTGGGGGAAACCATGTTCATAAGTGAGTAAGGTAACCCTGGCCTGGTAGCCCCTCACGATATGATTAAGACCTTAGGTAGTCTCACCACATAGATGATCCCTTCCCTTTGTTCACAGATTTCATGTAAGAGGAAATAAGGGGGGATATAAGGAAGAGATTGATCATGCGTATTATTATTATCATGCCATTTGAGTGATTGATGGCTATGTTGAGGATATGATTATAATTGTGGAAATGAGAACATGTAGTAATTATGCAAATAATGTATATGTGGCCATTTGTGCAAACTTTATACTTGACTTTATTCTTGAAATTATTCACATGAGTTAAATGGTAATGTGATTAACATGTTATTAATGTTATTGTTTACATGGTCACCTTGATGAATTTATTAACCACTTGCATTCGTAATTAATTATCATACATTTGTATAACTTAGATGTACCTTAGTTACTAAGTAGTTTCATCTTAGAAGAACAGAGGAAAGGAGTATTAGGCCAAGTGATAGTAATCATTTCTGTCGGCCTTTCTCTTTTTATTTTGATATGTGCATTTAGTTTATGATATTTTCAACTAGGATAATATATTCTTAATCCACTTGCATTATGGGTTTTGTGTTGGGTGGAAATTTATTTTGGGCCCTAGGGAATGTGGTCTAATGCTTGTGCTATATTAATGGGCCAAAATATTTGTGCAAGTAGAAATAGTTAATATTTGCTTAATTTGAGAACTTGAATGTTGTTATGGTCTCCTCTTGTGTTTTTGATGTCTAAGGGTGAGCAGTTGATATTAATTATATGCAAATGAAAAGAAAAATTCATGCATATGATGGGCTATTAATGAATAGATGATATATAGAGTATGATGATTAGGTAATAGTCATTGTGATAAATGTGATTGAGACCTTAGCCCCCCGCTGCTAGTTATGGAAGGATTTGAGTGGCCAAATGTATGTTGTAAAGATATATATATGTGTTGTGGAGTAAGGCATAGAAAGAAAATAAAGGGGGAAGCTCTTCTCCCATGTTGATGTATTTCCTTTATCATGCTTCCGCATATGTCTAATTGAATAATATGAGTTCTTGAAATATTTTAAAGACTTGGGATCCCTTTGTATTGAATCATTTATGAAAATACATGTTAAGAATTTATTTAGATTAATCTCTTATAGGATAATCCTTTTGAGTTAGTCCTTGATTTACTATAGTTAGTCTGATGATTAAGTCCTAATTTAGGACACCCTTTACATTGAATGGTTCTAATCATAATCAAAAAGTGCTGATACACAGAATGGATATGAATCCTTCAGAGAGTTATTTTCCATTTCGTATGCAAAGAAGACAATTTCCTATCATGTTGTCCTTTGTAATGATAATCAACAAAAGTCAAGGCCAATCTGCAACATGTTGGATTGTATTTACCTAGACTTGTGTTCACTCATGGGCAACTATATGTTGCTCTTTCTAGAGTGAAAAAGGTAGAAGGATTGAAAATATTAATTCATGATAGTAATAAAAGACCAAAGACTATCACAGACAATATGGTATATAAAGAAATATTTCAAAATATTCATTAGATATTTCTCAAAAACTGTTAGTGCCTTTCCAACTATTAAAATGTACTGCAATACATTATAATTTGTTCATGTTAATTTTTGTTGTTAAATTTTAGTAATAAACAATCAGTAAGAATCTAGTTTATCTAAATAAGTATAAATTTCATTCCTTTATCCAACAATATTCATCACAATGAATTTAATTTTTCCATCCAGAAACATTTTAAAGAAAGAAAAGAATTATATTAATTATAAAACATAAAAACATCAAAAGCAAGTAGAGAATATATATAAAAACATCATAGATATATATATATATATATATAACTAGCCACCTAAAAAAATAGCAAATTTTCATTAACCAAAGAAAAAATAGGGAAAAAAAATTATACTTACTTGAAATCTATGGAATGAAAGTGCAACCCAGAAAACCAACTTAAAGCAACACCCAACAATGGAGGAAGAGGAAGAAGCAAGTACCCATTGAAGCAAGTACCCAACAGAAGATTCACTAATAATGGAAAACAATGGAAGAAAGATTAAAGCAAATGGAGACCCCATATCAAAGAATGAACTTGACCCACAAACAATGGCGGTGCCAGGATCCTAGGTTAAGGGGTGCAATATTTTTTTGAGCTTTAGTTGAACATATTTAAAATTTTTTTAAAACTCATATTTTTAAAGTTGGGATAAGGGGTGCAAAAAATTTGTATCAAGAGGTGCAAAATAGTGAAACATATAACCCTTTCTTGCAACTTTCTCCAAGTTAAACGGGTACATTTGCCCCCTACTTATACCTAGCACTACCTATGCCCATAAAGAGAAATAAAGAAAATGTACCTAAAAAGCTTCAACACTAAAAATGGTGACAAAGTGGCAATAGTAGTGATGGGAGATGGCAGAAGGCTTCAACATTGGAGTTACGATGGAAGAGGAGAAGGCTTTGGCAAATTTCAAATTGAGAGAAAAAAAATTACAAAACTGAATGGCTGCATCTTTAAAAATTTTAATAGCTAGAGATATGACATTGATTACCAAGTTAACCGATGTCGTATCTATCTTTCAAAGTCAGTTCCTTTTGAACTGACATTGAAAAGATATATTTTTTAAATATATACTAGGAATTGATATGGAAACATAATATGACGTTGGTTATTGAATAATCGATGTCAAAAGTCACCTCTAACACTCCTTAAAATTTTATATATTTTGAGTTTTACCACTGCCTTATTTATGACAACGGTGATTTATAAAATTGGCATTAAAAGATGACACATGAAAAGCATTTTTTTTTCTAGTAGTGTTCAATTGTGGTTACTATCTCATGAAATTCATGAAGGATATCATCACTCATGGGCCTCACACAATTCCTAACAATGTATATATGTTATTGACCTAACCTTAATTTATAAGTTGTAACAAAATTTTGTTATCTAGCTTGATTTTTTTGTGGTGCTTAGCATATACTAATTCGATAATGTTTATTTTGTATAATATTCTACCACTCAAATGAAACAAATTCGTGAAGAGTTGGCTTTGAGTATTTATTTAGAAGTTCCAACGAGTGGGTTTGCTTAGATTTTTAATTAAAGATTGTGACATTTTATAGAAACTTAGTCAATTTTAGCATAGTTATTTACGCCACTTAGTTTTGGAATTATAAAGGAATTAGCATGTGAATACATGTTTTGGATTAGATAACACATGGATATTATACATTTTTTGGATTTTATTTAATAAATTATATTGAGATTTGATTCTTTTGCTGGATATTGAATTTTATGTGTATATTATTTTAGATCCAAAGGTAAAAATTGTTATAATTATTTGATGATTATTTAAAAAAAATTGTCAAGTATTATATCATATTTAATAGTTATTTTAAATAACTGTCAAGTACATTTATATATTTGACAATTTAAACCAACGAGTTATCAAGCAACTGTGACCAAAACTGATTATATATATTTGATATTTTCTACAAAATATTAGTCAAATATATAACTAGTAATTGACTATTATTATATATAACAAGGTAACTTTTACTTGACATTTTCTTGATATAATCATCTAGTATGGTTATTTGTATTTGACAGTGTTTGAACTAAAGTATGAAACATTGTTCAAATAGGTTACAGGGCTAGTTGGACTGAATAACTAAAGAATCAGGCCCAATATGAACAAAAGAGCTAGCCCCAAAGCTTAACAAAGGCCTTGATAAAATAAACATGCCAAAATCCCGTCAGTTACAAATATTGGACCGTTGGTACAAGAAGACACGATCTCGAGTAATTTCAGAATCCACGGACATTGTGTCCAAGTATTTCGATGAGATAGGCTAATTACCAAAAATGGAGAACACAAAATAAAGGCCGTGCCATGAGTTTCACAAGATCCCTAATTCCTCAACAAAATATGCTAGGTCTTAAGGGAAAGGCTACTTTCATTCTAACACTATAAATAGAAGATGAAGACACAGAAGAAAGACAGTAAACACTCAATTAAAGATTCACATTTTTACACCTTTAGTCTTTAGTTTTATTAGTTGGTTTTACTTTCAATTTAGACTTGTAACTTTTTGCATTTAATAAAAATCAAATATTTATTCTACCAAAGCCTTATGTATCTTTTACATCTAAGTGAACTATGGTAAGGGAGCTCAGGACCCTTTTGTTATCAATTGAGATCTAGCGTCTCTGGCACACCTCACGACACTACACCTGATTGTTTTTTACGAAAAATTTTTAGCACGCCCAATGGGACCTATGTAACAAAGATAGCAAGGATGAGAAAAGACAAAAGGGCTAATGAAACAGGTATTAGTTCTCACGAACCATGAGGGATCTCTACACATGCAGGGTCAGAATACTTAGCACCTAATGCTGAAGCAGCCGAGCATCGTGAGCACATAGTGCCCATGTCGATAGGTAGCAATGGCACAAGCCCTGGCTTAAAGTTAGGAAGTGGACAAGCTAACCCAATGATCATATGCAATGGTCATGTGACATAAGTACTATAGGGAATTCAAGACCTAATGGATAAGCAGTTGGAAGAAAACCAAAGGTTCTTTGCACTATCTCTGAAAATGTCAAAACGTAAGGAGTAAGAATGATAACAGATCATGATGCAGGCTCTGTATGATGGCATGAAGAACATAGCCGCATCATTGAAAAGCACCCCTCTAGAAGCAGGCTTAAATTTAGGGCTGCATGAAGGGTAGCAAGTAGGAATAAATATAGATGCTGGCCCTCAGTGCCACTTACTTGTAAGGGATATCCCTAACCCTTATATCTTTGCTAACACTAATCCTTTGACTAATCCATTATACTATTTATAGGAGCCCAGCACAAGCAACCGGGGGCATGGCAATAGTCTCAAAACATTAGAATGAGCCTATTAACTGACTGGTGAACATGACGGCCCTGAGGAATGCTATCCAGGATACATACAGACTAAGGCTGAGGCCAATTAGCCACCTCACCTTTTCAAAGCCATATCCGAAGTATATAGATAGGGACAACCCATACCATCAAGGATGCAAGATCCTTGACTTCATACTATTCTCAGGAGATGGAATGCAATCCACCCTGAAGCATATTAGGAGGTTCATAATCTAATGTAGGGAGATTGCTAGTTACTAGAACTTTGCCAACTTAAAGCTAAGACTGTTCCCCAATACTCTTATAGGCCTGGCATTCACATGATACACTTCACTACCCCGCAACTCAATTATCAGCTGGATGGAAATAGAGCAGAAGCTCTATGTTTAGTTTTATAAGGCAAAGCCAGAGGTCAACATAGCAGAACCTTGCAAGCTTACCTAATGGGCTGGAGAGACGGTGGACCAATACTTGGTGAGGTTTAAACAACTGAGGAGTAGGTGCCATGTACCACTTCTAAAAATTAAATTCGTTAAGCTAGCATAAGTAGGACTGGATATAGAGCTTCAAAAGAAATTTCAAGGAATGGAATTTTGAGATTTCTACGAGCTTACAGCCAAAGTATGTGGATATGAGGAGTTTCTCAAAGAAGAGGATCATCACTGACGGACGATAGCAGGAACCTATATTAGTGACCTTGACATGTTGGTGGTAGAACTAAAAAATGTTGGCAACTACACATGCTCGGCCCTAATAAAGAAGGTTGAAGAGATTCCTAAAAGGCCAAATGCCATTCAATACACCTTTAACACCACCAAAATAGAGAAGATCTTTGATATCCTCCTTAAAGAAAACTTTATCTTCTTGCCCACTGATCACAAAATCCCTTCGAAAGAAGAACAAAGAGGGTAGAAATACTATAAGTACCATCACTCGTGGAGTTATAACACTAAGGCCTGTTGGGGCTTCAAGAATGTCATCTAGGATCGGATTAATAAAGGAGTTGTTAAATTCCTTAAGGAAGAATCCATGGTCATAAACAAGGACCCGTTCCACCATGTGCCACAGTCAACATGGTGGAGATAAACTTCAACTAATGACAAACTAAGAGAAATGATAGTAAGCGGAGAGATGGGAGGCCTTAGAATATCTGGAACAGGGAGGAAGTAACTCAATAAAGCTTAAGAACAGTGTAAGACCACCTGGAGAAACCTATAGGCCTATCCGGCAAGAACAAGTCTTCTAGATGGGATGTTAACTCGAAAAGGCAAAGCATCAAGAGCTTAGACAACTTTAAGGTGTTTTGGGACCACTTAGGAGAAACCCCGAACATTAACAAGCAGCAGAACATAAAGAAGAATAGTAAACGACCCTCAAGATGGGATATTGGCCTAAGGGGATTGATAATGACAAAGCCAGATGAATCTAAGGTGGTCTAGGACCGTCTGGGGGAGCCGTCTAGAAAATTTGACTTCTTTTTTAAGTACTGGGCACCACTAGGACCAGGTAAACCATTCGCAGGAACACTAATGAGCTGGGATATAGGCCTTGACGACCTACCTTTACCACCATTAACACCATCAAAAAGCACAACAGAGCTTCCTTCAAAACCAAAATTCACTAAGGGCTCGAGTAGGTTCGTTACGCCACCTGGAAAAGTGCCTCCTCTAAAATGGAGAGTTGTGAGGCACAAGAAGTTCCCAAATGCCTTAACTAGGACTCTAAAATGACATCTTTAGTAAAAATAGGCTGCACAGAGATACCTCAAGCAGTAGAAAACTAAGGTACAGGAAGGCCCTAATGTGTAAAAAACTGACAAGTTCAGAAGGAAGTTCACCGAGGATCAAGATGAGGGGAGTAAGAGCAAAAATCAACGTGATGAGACCATTCACGTTGGGGAGATACCTCTTAATTTTTGCTATATAGTTTCATTAATGCTCCCTTCTCATTTTTGGTCTACTACCAATAAGACCCAGGACCAGTATGAATAGAACTCTTCAGAGCCGACGTACACGGCCCATATTAATATTGCCCAATGGAGCTAAGGGAGGAGGCAGAGTATAAACCAATAAAGACATAGACATAGAAACAGAAGGCTACAGAGCTCGTCTACTAGGTCACCTTACAAGCTATAGAAGGGAAGCCAAAGCAAGCCGTCCTGGAAAAATCAAGCATTAAGATAACCCAGCACCTAAAGCCTTTATACATTAAGACACATTTTGATAAGAAGCTAATGACTAGGATCCTAGTGGACAACAGCTCGATGGTGAACATACTGCCAACTCATATGGTGTTCAAGATGGGTTGGGAAGAGCGAGACTTGATGCCAATTGAGGTGTCCGTTGTAAGATTCACCGAGACTGCCTCTAAGGTCCTTGGTGTATTACTATTACAAGTTGATGTCAAGACTAAATCCTCTTTGACGGTCTTTTTCGTGATTAGCACTACAGCACAGGTCCTCTTAGGTCAGGACTGGATCCATACCAACTAGTGCCTAACTTCCTCACTACATCAGATGCTTCTCATATGGAAAGGGGAAAGGGTAGAAGTAGTCTAGACTAAAGATAAGCCATTCACAATAGTCACTGACTTTGTGGATGCAAGGTATTATGATGCCAATGTGGGCCTGTTCACAATTTAAAGGGCACAAGAGGATCCAAACAGAGTCCTCTCATGCAAAATAACAACGAACACTATAATGCCTCTTGCATCACAGAGGCACAAACCCATCATAGAACTGGTAGATAACTGAGTCAAACAAAAGAAAGGCTGTAGCAGCCACAACCATTCAAAAGCTATGGTTGCACAACATACAAGAGAGACGAGAAGACTACAGACCTGAAACCTTTAAGGCTAAAGTCGTATATGAAGATGAAACCTACAAGGTAATGCAACTGTACGAGCTAGACCTTGTACCTCTAAAGTTTAAAGACATAGCCCTGAAGGTTCAGGATCTACTAGAAGAAGTAAACCTCGAATCCCCAGAGGAGCCGAGGATCACTTTTATTAGCTCACTATTAAATGAAGAACAAAAGAATGCCATCAAGCAAGTACTACAGGAGTTCAAGGATTGCTTCGTGTGGGACTATGATGAAATGCTAGGGCCGACAAGATAGTTGGTTGAACACAAGCTTCCTATAAAGCTAAATTACAAACTGCACCAACAACCTGCCAGGAGAATGTCAATCGAGGTAGAGCTATGAATAAAGGAAGAGATCAAATGCCTTCTACAGGCCAAATTTTTACGACCTTACAGGTATGCCCAATGGCTCTCAAATATATAGTCCCAGTAATCAAGAAAAATGGAAAGCTATGAGTTTGCGTAGATTTCCAAAACATAAACAAGACCGTACCTAAAGACGTGTATGCAATACCTATTGTAGACAGGTTGATAGATGCTAGGGCTAGAAATGCTTTATTGTCATTTATGGATTATTTCTCTGGATATAATCAAATATTTATTGCAAAAGAAGACATTCACAAAACTACTTTTAAATGCCCGAGTTGTATTGGGACATTTGAATGGGTAGTCATGCCGTTCGATCTAAAAAATGCTGAGGCCACCTATCAGCGGGCTATGAATGCCATCTTCCATGATATGATAGGAAAACATCTAAAAGTGTACATAGATGATATAATAATTAAATCTAAAAAGGCACATGATCATATTGAGCATTTGAGGACAAGTTTCCTCTAAAGAAAGGAAGTAGGCCTTAAATTAAATCTACTTAACTGTGCTTTTGGTATAACTGCAGGAAATTTTCTTAGATTCCTAGTCCACAAAAGGGGGATTGAAGTAGATCAAAACAAAGCACAGGCTATTTTGGAAGTAAAGGCACTAAGCAATAAGAAAGATCTTTAAAGGTTCTTGGGTTAGGTCAATTATCTCAAGCATTTTATCTCAAATCTAGTACAGAAGATGAAAGAGTTTTATGAGCTCCTGAAACATAAAGACACTAAAGAATTCACCTAGATCAGACATCATCAAGCAACCTTTAACAAGATTAAAGAACACTTAACAAGACCTCTAGTCTTAGCAGCCCTGAGGGAGAACACTCTATTTTTATTGTATTTAGTTTCCATCGCCACATACATAGGTTGTATGTTAGCCTAAAATTTTGATGGGGGAGGTGAGCAGATAGTCTATTATTTAATAGATGTTTAATTCTCACAGAGACCAGACACTCAGCTATGGAAATAACGTGTTTAGCTTTATATTATGCTTGTACAAAATTAAGGCATTATATAATAAAATGTAGTTGTATATGTGGTTTCTCATTCTAATTTAATTAAATACATGCTTTATCGACCAATCATGATGAGCTATATAGGAAAATGGAGCTTAGCCTTAACAAAATTCTCATTAATATTCTTGCCTAAAAAATTAGTAAAGGGCCAAGCATTAACATATTTCCTAGCTGATTACCCCTCAGCCGGGCTCCCTAAAGATGAATGAGAACTACCTGTGTTCTCAATAAATCCGGGCCCTAGGTGCTTAAGTTCGATATGTCTAGTACTAAACAAGCATCTGGGGCTGGGATAGTAATAACTTCTCCTAATGGGGTAAAAACGATATTATCTCTTCAATTAGATTTTAAATTTACTAACAATCAGGTGGAGTATGAAGCACTACTCACAGGGCTTGAAATCCTTTAAGAAATGAGATCCTGTGATGTGCTTATAAAAGGGGATTCTCAGTTAGTCATCAAACAATTAATTGCCGAATATAAGTGTATAAGCCTGGCTCTAGCAATGTATTACGCTGGGGCTTCTTAGATCTTGGAAAAGTTTGAAAATGTAATGTTAACTCACATTCCCTGAGCTTAAAATTGGGAGGCCAATGAACCAGCTCAAATAGTATTAGGGCTAAGGCTATCACCCAAACTCACTAGGAAGATAATTGTGGTAGAACAGAAAGAACATCCTTTGATCTCTTAGCGTGGTTTGACAGTACAATGTGGTGTGATCTCGCAAGGGTTAGCTCGGGATTAATTAGATGATTTCAAAAGTTATCTATAAGATCCCAACCAACAATATCCTTATAAAACAAGGATACGTGCTCAACACTTCATTCTAATTAGAGATGAATTATACTGAAAAGGCCCCGACGAGTTATTACTTAGGTATTTGGCCGTCATTGAATATACGAAGGTCTTAAGACAGGTGCATAAGGGAGTATGTGAGGCCTATCCCATCAGTCAGGGCTAAAGGTATAGAGGTTGGTACGAAGGCATAGATATTATTGGCCATGAATGACTAAAGATTGCATCGAATATGCTAGAAGATGCAAGAAGTACCAAATGCAAATACCAATACAATAGGTGCCAATATCATACATGTATCTGATTATCAAACCATGGCCTTTTTAAGGATGGGCTATGGACGTAATAAGGAAAATCTATCAAGCCTCATCCAAGGGCCACTCATCCATCTTAATGGCTACAGATTATTTCACAAAGTGGGTAGAGGCTATCCCTATGAAGAAAGTGGAATAGGACAACATCATTAACTTTATATGTGAGCAAATTGTATTTTGATTTGCGATTCCTCAAACAATTACAACGGACCAAGGAATAATGTTCATTGGAAGTGACTTCAAAGCCTTCATTGAGGAAAGTGGGATTAAATTGTTGTCATCCTCGCCATATTACCCTTAGGAAAATAGGCAGGCTGAAGCTTCTAACAAAATAATCCTTAAAATTCTAAAGAAGACAATCGAGGAGAACCCTAAGGAATGGCACATATGACTTCTCGAGACACTATGGGCATACCGGACGTCAAAAAGAGAAGCCACAAGCACAAGGGCACTTGCCAAGCTAGTGAGCGGGACTGAGCTAATGGGGGGAACCATCCTTGGGGCCTTAGTAGAGGTAGGCTCTTGAACTTCATTAGCCCCAAGCCCTAGCTCACCACTTGAGGCTACAGTAGAAGCAGGCTCCTAACTAATAGCAGTACCAAAGCCTTCTTGACTACTAACACCATCTGGGGCCTTAGCTAACGTAGCTCCTCAAACCTCCGCGGTAGCCTCAGATCCTTCTATGCCTTCCATTACCTCTCAGGCCATATCCCGATCAACCTTAAGTGGATCCTCAAGGATTGACTTAAGGATTGCTGTAAAAGCAACCCCTTGGGAGTCTAAGGTTGTTGAAGGGATGGCAGAGGCAAAAGAGATGACCACCTGATGGTCTGACATAAGTTCAAAAGTGAAAGTGGAAGTCACCACTAGGGAGTTTAGGAGCTGAGTCTCTACCCCTCCATAGTAAAGGGGACTCACCCTATCATCGTCACATTTTATCGACAAGATCATCGTCCGCTAGTACTTATGCATGCGCTTTCCCTTGTAGGAAGTAGTTTTGGCTAGAAAAAGGGTGAAGGAAGGTTGATCGATGAGAGGGGGTGAAGGAGACAAAACTCACTTCCTCTTGTCAAGGCCATTTCCTTTGTCCAGGAAACTTGAAGGGTGAGTTTTCTTGGCCCCAAGCTTCTTCAGGACTAAGATTTAGGAGAATGCATTGTCTAACTCCATTCCTTGGACAACGGTCCTTAGTGAGGGGGCCGTCTAGGTCTCTAAAGTAGTGAGGGCATTGATGTTTCCTTTCACGAAGGTCATCAACACGTGTGATTGTGTCCAATCATGACCTATAAAAAGTTAAAATAAGTTAGACTACATTATAATGTGAAAGAAGGAAAGGTGGAAGAAAAGGGAACACAAGAGACAATACTTATTGGTATGGCTCTTTATTATGCGCCTAAAGCACTAGGGCTACCATTTATTGAAGTGAAGGTAGGCATCTCTATCTACAAGCTCTACCTTGCACTGCCTTTGGGCTGTGTGTGGGATGACTCTATGGTCAATAGCCTCCTAGTCCAGCAGCTCTACACTAATTTGAGGGGACAACCCTCAAGGGATGCATTGGCTCAATCTAAACTAGCCCTCCACCAGTTAAGGATAATAAAACTCCAAGTAGACCTTTAAAGACTTGGAGAAGGAGCTAATGTACGATAGCCACATCTTTCTAGGAGTAGTGGCTGAAAGGAAGACCTCATCCCTTAGCAATGGGGCGAGCTTATTCTTTTGGTCTACTAGATGTTTATACTAGGTAAGAAGGTAGTAGTTCAGAATATTGAAAGCCTTTAAGGTCCTTCGTAAAGACCAGCTTTACTGATTGAAGAACTCGAAGAAGTTCTTCGAGTCAGTCAGCAAATGACCACCTATAAGGTAAGTGAAGGGGTGGTTGGCATGAGAATCTTCAAGGAAGGGTTCTCGACAGAGAAGAAGGAAATAAGCCCTTATCCATAACTTCAAAGACCAGATAAGCCCATGAAAGTTGTTGAAGGGCTTCTTCATTAGCAACTCCCTCATGCCTTCATAGAGGCAGCACAAAAACATTATCCCCAAAGGTATCTAATTGTCATAGAAGAGGGAGTGGGGATCCTCAAGTACAGCTGCACAGGCTTCCCACCCCTGGGACTAGGATCCATTAACTCAACAGGATCTTGATGAAGACTAGGTGATCTGTATGGTTGACAAGCTCATTGACCAGCTTCTCGAAGAATAACTTTATGATCTTCATGTAAAAGCCAGTGCTCCTAATTTTGCTCTCCAAGTTGGCCGAGAGGGTGATGTAGGAGTCATGCTTCTCGAGGATTTCATAGAAGTTCTCCTCCTCGGTGATAGGTAGCCCTAAGTACATGAAGACATCTCATAATGTGATGAACATGGGACTCAGGTCAAATATAAAGGTGTTGTAGCCTGGAGCCCATAAAATTAAAAAGGCTGTCAGCAGATCGACCGGGATGTTGACATCGGCTAAGAACAGATAAATAAGGTCATAGAGATCTATCTCCTTCCACTAGTGTGCATATGCCTCCTTCAAGTGTCTTACCTAATTAACCTAAGCATGATGAGATCGAGGCCATTTCTTGAGCTTTTGGCAAGATGACTCAGGAAAAGGAGAGGTCATCCTAGCCAAGATTAAGTTTCAGACTAAGGTCAGCGGCCATAGATTTGGTTAGGTAAGGGCAGTCACTTTCGACAAGTCAGGAGAAATGGTCAAGTACTGATATCGCTCTTGTTAGAGATTTGAATACTCCAAGAAGAAGTACTAAAAAACAATGAATAGTTAGTATATTTCCCCAATAAAATAGAAGGGCTAAAAAGGAGAAGTAAAAAGCTAACTAGAAAGTGATAGAATCATGGAACAAAGAATTCTCCTGTAATGAAAATAAAGAAATATCAAAATAAGGGCCTAATTAAGGGGAAATAAGGATTTTTAAACAATCAAATATGTATCATTACAAATCTGCTGAGTGAGGCAATAAGATTTCGAATAGTGGCCAGTGAATCAAGAAAACTTTCAAAGGATGTGGAAGATGGAGCAATAGTAGAGGCACGACAGAAGTGGAGGAAGCCATTTAAGAGAAAAGGAAAGATTGGAACAAGGGAGGAAAATGCTTGAATGTCAAGAAACGGCAAAAAAGGCAGAGAAGTAATGAAAAAAAGAAATAAGTTTATATTAACAAAGGGAGCTCAGAGACAAAGTGACATTTCAGTTTTTTCAAACGTGCCATGTGACTTACGTTATCAGCCATTGGCACGCGGGGGGCATTATTTAAGCTAAAATATGAAACATTGCTCAAATAGGTCAAAGAGCTAGTTGGATTGTGTAATTGAAAATTCAGACCTAATATGAATAAAGGGGCCGACTCCAAAGCTTAACAAAGGCCATGATAAAATAAACATGCCGAAATCCCACAAGTTACAAAACAGTGGACTATTGGCATAAGAAGACACAATTTCAAGTAATTCCAGAATCTACGAGCATCGTGCCCAAGTATTTTAATGATACGGGCTAATTACCAAAAATGGAGAACACGGAATAAAGAGCGTGTCATGAGTTTTGTGAGATCCTTAATTCCTTGGCAAAGTGTGCTAGATATTAAGGGAGAAGCTACCACCACTTTGACGTTATAAATAGAAGACGAAGACACAGAAGAAGAACAATAAACACTCAATCAAAGACTTGCTTTTTTACACCTTTAGTCTTTAGTTTTATCAGTTAGTTTTACTTTCATTTAGACTTATAACTTTTCACAACAACAACAACAACAACAATAACAAGCTTTTATCCCACTAGACTTATAACTTTTCACATTTCTATAAAAATCAAATAATTGTTCTACTAAAGCCTTGTGTATCTTTTACATTCGAGTGAATTGTGATAAGGGAGCTCGAGGCTTTTTTATTATCAATTGAGGCTCAGCATCTCTGGCATGCCTCGCAACACCACGCCTGATTGTTTTTTACTAACAGACGGTTATTAACTATCACCTAAGTTCTCATTCTTTATACAACGCCTCCATATTTTATAATTAAAATAGTCAAATAATTAAGGACAAAATTAATAATTAAATATATCTTTTTTTTTGTAATAGTGTCATGTTAGATGGGACTAATCTGATTCATTATATCCAACTATGTAAACATTTTTTAAAAATTTTTATGACATTTTAATTTAACTCTTATCGTCAAAAACGAGTGACTTTTAAGACTTGTTTGTTTTATTCTTGTAAGAACAGCTTGTTGTTTCCGAAAACCAAAAAGCTTAAAAACTCATTTGAATAAGTGTTTTAAATTTAATTGTTTCCATATTTGTTTTCATTTTTTATTTTTAACATAAACCAAAAAACAGAAATAACTTCAAATTATTTTTTTATTTTTAAAATATATACATTTGATTATTAAAAATTACAATTAACTTGATCACTTTTTGTTATAAACCATTATCATTAATCATCTATAACTATCATTATCAGCCTATTTTTTAAATTCTAAAGTTATTTTTAAATTAATATAATTAAATAGATTTTCATTCTGTTTTGTTTTAAAAAATTTTTAAAAATAATAATGCAAAAAAAATTAAAAAATAAAAAATAAGAACAGAAATTAAATAAGTTCTTATTTATTCGTTTGTTTACTTTGATTTTATAGTGATTTTAAAATGAACTCAGTCACCAGAATTAGAATTGGCTCCAGAGTAGTCTTTTTGCCATGTTACTATGTTAGCTCACAGATGTCATCGTGACTCGTGAACTCTGCCCGTGACATTGATACATCACATCTTTATTTTTCTCCGGTCCCAAAAATGAAAAAAGATCTTTAATTTTCTCTACCATGATTGTAAATTTGTATTAAATTGAAAGGATAAGCATCTAATCTAATTCTCAGTTATTCAATTTTGTATGATCACTTTATTTTTATATTTTTATTTATTAAAATTAAAATAATATTCTGACTGTTATTTTGTAATTTAAAAATTTAAATTTCTACCATTCAAATCTCAATTAAATGGTCTAAATGCCAACATATAAGGATGAGTATTACAATTACCGTGTGACAACAAAACCAGACCACGCTGCGAGTGGCCATATCAAGGGATGCATGAAGGACTAGATAAAATAGAATTTGAATCTAATCTAAAATTTGATCTCTTTCAGGAAAAAAAAAATCAAGATAAGCAACCCCTAATTTGATTTGATTCAGTTGTAGCCTGAGATTAATTAGACTAGACTTAGTTCATATAATTGGGAGACTCGTTTTATTAGTCTAATATTCACTTAATTTTTTTTATTTTTTATGACAAAGAAGCACACCCAAATTAAATTTGGGGTGGGTTCTTTTTAAAAAAAAAAAGAGAGGCAACAATTCATTTCAATATAATAAATTCAATTAATATAATAAAAATACTTATAATAATAAAAAATCCACAACAATATCCCACAATAAAATCTTCAATTACAATCTAAATGATTCAAATTCATAATTTTAACAACATTCGACAAATTTCAATGTGTCTCATCTACATTACAATAATAATTTAGCAACAAATTAAATTAAAATTATATTATATGGAAAGGTAAAATGTAAATGAAAGAAATACTATGTTCAAACTTCAATTTATTCAAATATATTAAAAATAATTAAAATTATATTAAAATAATTTTTTTATAAGATTGGACTGGATTAAGTAGTCTAAAAACTTGGTTTCCCTGATCCTTAAGAAGCTATTGGCATTTTATTCAAACGAGTAGAGACGAAATAACTTCGAATGAGTAAGTCTGCCTCCCCTAATATTCCTTAATTAGCATCAAATTTTTAGCTTCTAATAATAACCAACTATCTATACCTTTGTTAAATTATTCAACCTTCGTAGAGAATACATTCATTTATTTAATCACCTGCATTGTTGATCACGATAATAAATCTCACTTTATCATTTTCAAAGGCCTCATCATCACATTGTCTTCGTGGTCCAATATCTGCAAATAATTGTGATGTTAACAGCTAATTGATAGAGATGACTTTTTTATTAACAGTAATTAATACTTCTCATTTAATATTATAAGACACTTTTTTTAAAACATCACGTTCAAAAATATTTGAATTTTTTTCAGATATAATTAATACTTTTCCAGTTAAAATATAAATTATTTTTTTTCAGCTATTTTTAATCCAAAATATAATAGGCTTACTATTTTTTAAAAAATATTCTTTTCATTTTACCCTTGCATTTATTAACTTAGTTTACTATATGGCACTGGCTCTAATAAACATTTTATACCTCTAAAGCATTAATTTAAGTCTATTTTAATTTCAAATTCTTCTTCTAAGCTTTAAACCTTACTTTAAGAGTCCTCAAATATGATAAAAAAAAAAACTTCATATTTAGGTATTAAACTTTTTAAAACCTCAAAATAGACCTGAATAGATTATTAAAGTAACCCTCTATCAGAAAAGACCCAAAAATTTGAAATATAATATAAGAATTTATCACCTTCTTATCACTTATTGGTGAGCTTATATCATTGGCAGTTGGAGCTTAAGGGTAAAAAGAGAAATGGACAATGATAGTTAGGTTCCAAAACACATAATTAATGATAGTTAAGTTTTCATCAAATTTTTTTAAAAATAAGTTTAAAATATCAATTCAAATTATTACAAATTCAAAATTTTCAATTACAAATAAGTATTTAAATTTAAATATAACTTTTATATTATGACAAAATTTTTTATTTATAACTATTTAAATTGATATTTATAATTTATTTTATAAAACATTTTATCGGGGATCCACCTGTCATTAATTTATTCATTTGAGATCTAATTAACTGTCATTCTCCCAAAGAGAAAACTATAAATATAGCTAAATTTCATTGATATAATGATTATAGTTAAAAGTTGCTTATAATTTAGATAGGAGGAATTAAGATTTTTCTCAAAATTATCTTTAATTCCCGGTAATTAAAATTTTTAAATTAAAAAATATTCTATTAAGTAAAAGTAAACATGAAAAAAGAGTATACTTTTAAATTTTCATTCATTAATTTTTCTTGAGAATATAAATTAATTAAAATTGTCTTATAATCTTAAAAAAGGTTGAATAAGAATTAAAACAATAATGCACAAAATTAAAGGGAATAGTAATAAATACTTACGTGACAATGATAAACGTAGCCAGGTTCATCAGTTGCATCAAAGACATATGATTCATTCGCGTGGATGTACCCAAATCTCACCACAATCTTGGTCACAAACCCAGGTGCCATCTTGTACACATTCTTCCACCCACTTTCGTGAGCAGCAACCTCTAGTTTCTTGCCACGTGCATGTTGGTCCACGTGGCACTTCTTAGCATCGTTTTTTTTCTCCATGCAATCCTTAAAATCTTCTGATTTCACAAGCTTTGTCTGTTCCAACACTTTGAACAATCCCAAATGAATGTGAAGCGGATGATTATCCTCCGTCAAATTGATCACATACCACACCTCTGTGGACCCCACCTTCGGAGTTTCTGTTGCTGGGGCCTCATATGGTTTTGCGTTTAAGTACAAGTGCGTGGGCTCGTCGATGTCGCTTGTGTACTCATACATTGCAATGTACCTTGTGTGCGACACACAGGATAAGTCCACGTGGGGATATTTTATCAACTTTCTGGGAACCCTTGACGTGTCAACTTCTTGATTGGGTTGTATGAAGAATTTGATCACCTTGCTGTTAGATTCATCCACTGGATCACCAGAAGGGTAGGGATAAGGTGCATTGTTGCCTAGGATAACCGTATCATTCTTTGATTGAGAAAAGTCAACAATCATATCTGTGATCTCAGATGGCCCCAATAGAAATTCCTTAGTTGTCACTGGCTCTTCGATGTATGATGAATCTGATGCCACGTGGGTGAATTCCAAGCCGTTGGTGAAAAAGAATTTAAAGAATCTAGCGTTGCTTGCGTTGATTATCCGGAATCGATATTTACGACGACGTACTGTCATTCGAGGCCAAGCTTTGCCATTCACGATAATAGCATCACCAAAGTACTCAGGCTGCCATTGGGGGTGAATGGTGGGATTGTTTCCGGTCGAATTCATGTATATGGAACCATCAGTGCGAAAGCTACGATCAAAAATCACCAACGGTCGATCGAAGGCATCGCCATGGGGCAAACCAAGTGGGCCCTCGATCAAAGGGTGACGAATAATGTAAGCTCCAATCAAGCCAGCAAGGAGGTTGACTCGGGTCAACCCCATGGCATGGTCATGATACCACAAATTTCCCGGATGCTGGTAGTTAGGATAGTGATAGCTCTTACGAGTCCAAGTGGGTCCCGTTTCATTGAATCCATTAGTGAACCATGCATTCGCATTGCCGTCACTGTGGGGCGCATGGATCCCACCGTGGAGGTGAACCACTGTAGGAATGCCCCTCTTTGAGTGGGGAATGGCAGTAGGAATTGTTGGGTCCCATGGGAGTATGTGTTTTGAAGGGAGATGATTTTGCCACGTCACAAAGGTATCAACACCATGCATGGCCTCGATCGTTGGACCAGGGACCGATGCTGTACGCTCATTCACACCGAAAGCGAAAACAGGCGTCGGAGGCAAATGCCTGTGAAATTTCTGAAATACCCAAACAATACTAAAAATGATGAAGAATATGTATGCCAGTCCCTTACATATAAGTATAATAATTAAATATAAACATTTTAATTTCTGGGTCATTTTCCTGTGCAGGTCACTGCAGGATCCTATTTGGATTTGGAAGAAATAATGAAAGGTGGTAGAATGGACAGAGTAGATGGCATATATGAAAAAAGTTAAACTATATTGTGATGGAATAAAGTCTTTTGGTATTTATCCAATTCTGAAGCTTTAAGAGCCCTTGAGATTTTCATAGGTGTTGACAAATAAATGAGCTTTCAAGAAAAAAAAAAGAAAATCATCTTGAAATCTCCCCAACCATTCAAAATATCCAAAGTTCTAACCAAATCCAAAAAAATCTATAAGTTACTTGGAGACTTCAGGGTAAATATGATTGAAATAACAATAATCAAAATGTTTATGTTATAAAATATTTTATTGACAATTTGACAGCGATTATTTATTATAAAAGAAAGGTAATTGATAAGTGAGATATCTGTCAGTAACAAATATTACCTCACTTGCCAATAACTTTTATCTTGTGATGTATAGTTGTTATCAAGTTGTCAGCAAGACATTTTATAATATGATCATTTTAATCATTGTCATTTTAATCTTATTTACCCCATTTATAAAGACTTGACAGCTATTTAAAGATTTTATGAAATCTTCAAACTATTTTGAATATTTGTGGGAGACTTTATAGTATTTTTTTCAGGATAAAAAAATAAAAAAAGGTACTGTGATTTGAAGCGGAGACTCAAGAGATTGGTCCACAACATTCTGGAATCATTTCTCAAAAGGCTGAGCCGAAGCTAGCTGTTTCCATCACACTTTGGTTATTATTGAGCAACTTTCCACACTAGCACAGGGTCAGGACAGCGGAAAGAAAACAAAAAGGGAAAAGACAAATAAATGAATAAATGACTATATTTGTTTCAATTTTCCCAACTCTTAGTTGTCCAAAAAGAATTATTCTTAGACTGGCCTTTTTAATTGCTTATAGCAATACAATATATATCTAGAATCAATTTTATTGTTATTAATTATCTTTCTTGAAATTAAAGTAAAATATTTTTTATTTTTTATTTATATATTAGTCTTACCCTTCAAAATAATAAAAAAATAAAGAATTAAATGTTGTAATTATATTTTATAAACTTTCGAAACAGGGCTCCTTATTTAAAAAAAAAATTGTAAGATTTTTTATGAGGTCAGTGGACAAAACAAGAGAAGAAGCAGATTCCAAATTCATCTTATAAGGATACAAACCGTTGGCTTTTTCCTTGAGAATAAGAATAGTTTATAAGCATCTCCAAGAGTTGGGAAAATCAGAAAACAACTCAAAATAAATTTGGTAGATTTCTCATATCTGTCACTCTCTGATACGCTATATTAATAAAATCAAATTAAATGAACAAGATTCGTAGGTTGAAGCCCAATCAAATCAATTGCTATCATTAATTTTGTTTGACCTTAAAGGTTTAAACCACTCCTTAAATACTAATTAATAAGGTTTGGCCGAAAAAAAAAATACTAATTAATTTTGTTGAACTATGTAGACAGTCCACTCTCCACACCGGTTACAAAAGCAGTGTAATTTTTTTACATCCCTTCTTTCTATGCCGATTGTGAAACAAATATAAAAAACTATTTTTAACCGGTAATTTTTTTTTTTTCCTTTTTGTAGTAGCGACCCGATTACCATACGATGTATAAGACAGTAAAGAACCGTTCAACAAGATATATCATCTTCAACCTCTCGAACACTAGTTTCGATGTACACTACACATATATTTGTCTGTTTTATTCTAGGAAGTATCGATGGACACAGAGCAAGTAAAGAGGCAAAAACAAAAAAAACAAAAATTCTTCAGGCACTTACAAAAATTCTATATATATATATATATATATAGATTTCAATTAGAACAATAACAATAATAATTTCATAATAAAAAGAGTTAAAAATTGAAGAAGTGAAGTAAATTAAATGAAGGCGTACGTACCCAGTTCTTCTTGAACATGCCGATATGAAGAGATTTGGGTTTGGGGACTCCATGATCGAGCTTGTAGCCATGGATTCTGGGCATATCAGGAACCTCGTCCACAAACATCTCCAACTTTGATGAATCTAACAGTTTATCATTCAGTGAAGAAGAAGAAGAAATAAGTAGAGCTGCATATAACAGACCCAAGAAGGTGAGTTTCTGAAGCATTACGCGTGTGACCATGGCTTCTAATTATCTGTTTGATGAACTTGATGAACAGAGTGAGAGAGAGAGAGAGAGAGATGAAGATGATGACGACCACGCCGAGTGAAGATGGGGTTCGTAGAATTATCTCTATATATAAAGGGTTCGACCAATAAATAAATGTATTTTAGGCCCAACCCGAAGACTTTGGTTTATTGGGATTTTTATTTATTTATTGTGATTGGAATTTTCGATGTCATTGTCTGCTTTCATTGAAAAATGTAAATTAGAGAAAGCCACACACCCGGATATTTTTTTGTCTTCCGCCAAAGGAATCATACGTTACCCATTAATATTAATTAACTCATTATTTGAAGATGCCAATGACAACAAATATTAGAATCGCATATCTTCTTGCAAGCAATCTCTTTTATACGTGTGTGTATTAATTAAATTGGAAGGGGTTTATCTTTTATCATTAACATTTCAAAAAAAAAGTTTTTTAATTTATATATAGCCTAAGAAAATAAAATTTATATGACCCCTTTATGCCAAATTTGGTATTGTTTAAATTATTTAATAATTTTTTAATTTTTAAGCATCTTCCTAAATAAGATTTTTTTTAAATGCAAATGATATGGTGATTTTATTTTAAATAATGGTGTGAGAAAGAAGAGTGGAGGAACAATGGGTGACCCAAGGGTGTGGGGTGTTTCCCTTTTTTCCCCCTTTATTTTCCCTTTCATTTTCTTGATCTGACTATTAAATCAATAAGGCTTAAAAACTTTTTTCATTTGGAGAAAATTTTTAAACTTTTCAGATTTTTTTAATAACCATTTTTTAGAATTTTAAATTGACATTGTTGTGTTAGTTTGAGTTGAGTAAAAATTGTTTGAGTAAAAAAGAGATTGCAATAGAGAGAGAGAGAGAGAGAGAGAGAGAAGAGAGTGGTGACAGAAGGCAAGGAGGCTTCCTACGGTGATGGAGAAGCTAGCGGCAGGGGTGATGGTAAGATGGAGAATATTGGAGGAGAAAAGACAGGCTTTGAGTTTGTTTTCTCATCAAAACAAATGACTTCAGAGGAGCAAAAGACTATGGGATCTCCATCTGTGATAGGGAATCAAAAAAGAGTCTTTTATAAGGGCTCTTGGTTAAGCCTGAATTCTTTTGGCTTTCTATCTTAGAATGACCCTAATGATTACATTATGAATGGTTGGACAAAGTATTTTGCAAAAACAAATAGCAAGAAGGAGAAGGATGTGAAGAGAAGGGAGAAGGAGATGTGAGTTCAGAAGAGCAAGAAGGAGATGATAGTTCAGAGGAGGAGGATGTTCTGCCTAAACTTAGGAAAGTTAGGTTCCTGGAGTTAAAGGTTTCAACTAAGAAGTATGAGGAATGGTGTAGACCTTGGAAAAATTCTTTGATCATAAAAACCTCTAGGTTGAAATGTTCTTCTCAAGTTTCTATGTCTAAGACTGATTCACATATGGAAATTGTCTAAGCCTATACGTATCACTCCTTTGAACAATGGTTATTTTGTGATGTCTTTCTTAAAGGAGGAGGATTTGATTATGCTTATCAAGAAGGGCTGTAGATGATTGATGATCATTATTTATTAGTTTAGAAATGGAGACCCAACTTTAATCCATAGAAGGTTGAAAGACAAAGGAAGATTGTTGCTTGGATTCAAGTGGCAGATCTTCCTTTAGAACTATATAATATTGAGTCTATGTGCCTTATAGGCAACATGGTGGGGAAATCTTTGAAGATTGATCAATCAACTTCATTATTAGATAAAGGAGGGTTTGCTCAAATTTGTGTTGAATTAAATCTTAGCAAAACTTTGCTACCTTTTTCTTTGCTTGGTGTAGGGAAGAGTATAAGATAGCTTACAAGGGACAACATCTTGTTTGTTTTCACTGTGAAATGTATGGGCATCATAGAGATGTATGTCCACAGAAAGTCACTGATCAGGCTAATGTAGTGAGAAACAAGGAGATTGGATTGATACAAGTTGATCTAATAGTTCTTCAAAATACAACAAAGGGGAATCCTTCGTCTGAAGAGTCTAGGAAGAGTGATGAGGCTGCCGAAAATATAGATGCCAAAGTTGTGTCAGATATGTCAGAGGTGAATATCTTCAGGTAAGAGATCTTGGTTAGGCGAGATTTCAGGGCGACAGTTATGAGGGCGGATTTGAAGGGATCTTCAAATAATATAGCAAAAGGTTTAGAGGGAGAGAAGGCGAAGTAAGAGCATAAAAAATTAGAGGGTAATTATTTTGAGGATAAAATTGGATCACAAAATTTCAAGAAGGATATATCTAATCAGAGCAAATTTGAGTGGGTGGCTATTGGAGAAAAAAGGAAAAGGGTTTTGAGAATAAAAGAAAAGGCTAAGGAGAATATTCCTCTTGCTAATAAGTGGATGTGGACATGTAAGAAATATCAAGCTAAGTCACATGATGTAAATTTGGCTAACCAATTTAATGTATTGGAGAAAGGGGATCCAAATTCTAGTGATATGGTATTTACCTTTACGGACTAGGGAGAGAAGGAATATATGGGCTTGGGTGTTGGGTCTAATGATATTTTTCACAATGCAAGGTGTTGGGTTGGATCAATGGATACAAGATTGGATGCTCAATCTAATACTGTTGTGGGCCCAAAGTTAAATGATGTTGAAGAGATTATGATGAATCAACATACTTCTTTAGGTAATTCTAATAATATGATGGATAAGGATGAGGGCATTGTAGCCCAAATTTCTTTTAAGGTGTCTTTATGAATATTTTATTCTAGAATACAAGGGGTACAGGGGCTAGACCATTAGCTGGTCTCATAAGGGAGTTAACCAAAAAACATAATTTAGGTTTTATAACTATTTTGGAAACTAGAGCAAGTGGGCTAAAAGCAATTCTTTGGCCAAATCTATATTAGTGGAGGCTTATGGTTTTTTTGGAAGGAGGGAGATTGGAAAGTTGAAGTTATTGAAAGTCACCCTCAATTTATTCATACTTAAATTGTTCTAGGCTCTAAATTTTATTTTATTATTTTTGTATATGCTAGTCCTGTCTTGGCTTATCGTAAAGTTGTTTGGCAACAATTAAATAGGCTTAGTTCTTCAGTCAATGACCTATGGTGTTTAAGGGGAGATTTTAATTGTGTTCTTTTTTCCCATGAACAGTTTTCTACTTGCAGTTCTCATAGCACCGCTGATTGAGAATTTATAAGCTAGGTTGATTATTTGAATCTTATTGTACTAGGCCATTTTACACTTTGAAAAGGGGGACCTGTGAAAGTACATTGGATCGAGTGTTCTTTAATGATAGGTGTAATGAAACGTTCCAGAATGCTAAGGTTTTTAACTTCCTTTCTTTAAGTCTGATCACCATCTGATTCTACTTAAACTTGTGGAGGAAGAGACTCAAAGAAAACTTCAGGATAGACCATTTTGTTTTGTAGCTTCTTGGGTGCTTCATGATGATTTTTACCATTTTGTTAAAGATAATTGGCAAGAAATAGAAAGCTAGGTAGAAAATATTTCCAGCTTACTTCTAAAATTCATATTTGGAGGGAGGAGGTATTTAGATATTTGGGCTATAAAAAGAGGTTATAGATAAAGGGTTTGGCTAGAAATAATTATTCAAGTTGTTCTCCTTATGCTACTGAATTGATTCAAGCTAAATTGTGGCTTGAGCTTAAAGAAGTTTTGTACTAGGAGAGTCTTCTTTGGGCACAAAAGGCTAAATGTAAGTGGTTTCAAATAGGGGATAAAAATTCTAAGTACTTTCATGTGAGGTTGAATGCACGAAGGAAGAGAAACAAAATCTTGAGTATACATAATGAAAATGGAGAATGGACTTATGATGTGGATTAAATTCAGAAGATTGCTATTTCATACTTTAGGAATTTCTTTAATGAAAAGGCTGGAGTTAGACATGATTTGATGACTATCTCACATTATCCAAAGATTAATTCTTCTTTACTTGATAACTTGTCTGGTTGCTTCAATGATAAAGAGGTTAAGAGAGCTATTTTTGACATGGGAAGTCTTAAATCCCCTGGTCTTGATGGTTTCAATACATTATTTAACAAGACTCAGTGGTGGCATGTTGCTTGTGTAAGGTCTCGCTTACTATTTTTCAATTAACTTCAAATTCAAGGTGATCAAGGAATTAACCCTAAATAAGATTTACTAAGTTTGTAACATTTATCAAAATAGGATCTCAAGTTTTCAAAGATTTCTCACATGACAAAACATCTTTACAAGTATAAATTAAAGTGCAAATGGTATGTGGAAGCATGAGAATCTAAATAGAGTCAAATTATTTGCATAAAAGTTGAAACAAGTGAAATAGTATAAAAAATGAACATGCGCCATGGCTTGTCATTCGTGCACCATAGCTTGTTTCTCTCTGTGCCATACATCGGGCATATTGCATGCCAACACACCCTATTTCTCTGTCCAACATCCTTTTGAGTTGATCTAACTATTTATAGAGAGCTTTCTTTTAACTTTAGCTAATGACACTAATTTCACAATTAAGTTATTCCTCAATTAGAAATTGGACATCCATTTCTCATAATACTCATTTTCACATTTTAAACATAACTTGGGTATCTAAATTTCATTGCAAGTGCCAGAAGCCTAATTTACACCCCCGATCACACTCAATAGATCATAACGGACTTGTGCAATACACTATATCTTAAAAACATCATATGTAACACATTTTTAATGCTCAACCCCTTAATCAAAAAAATAGAAGTGGGAGCCTCAATGTCATAAACCTCATAGTCATTCAACAACATTCACATTTTTACCCACTTCTTACTTGCATTAGTATTTTAGCCCTTTTTACATTTCATAATTTACATATATACTTAACCTATAGCCTAAAATACATAGTTTAATAAAACAACACATAATACAAGTAAATGCATATATAAACTCTCAATTGGCAATATCATCAATAATTATACACATAAAATACTCAAATTAAAAGAGGCCTACAATTTTAAGACAAAATCCTAAGCCTCAGTTTGTTTTCCTCAATTGTGTCTCGATGAACTAGTTCTTATAATATTGAAGAGAAACGGGTAAGTATTGTAAAGTTCCAACTCAGTCCAAACTTTACCATCCCAAACCACAAAACCAACAAATCAAAATCACCAATATTAGAGTAATAGCCCTTTATTTGTTTTCAAATCGCGGGATCCTGACTTCTTAAGACACATATTTAAATAAAAGGGCTAGTGGAAGCACAAACGCAGTCAAAATGACTTAACAACACATAACTCTTCAATCCTAAAAATGGGCAGTACACCACGACGTGTGATATAGAGCCACATGCCTGACTTTTTTATGTCATGCGCTGCGATGTACGATGCTGTAACATCCTCAACTTTAAATTAAGATTAATTAAGTTCAAATAGATTAATTAAGTGTATTTGTGGGGTGTGTGGCAAGAGAGGCCTGACGAGCATGTTTGGTCTTGATTTCAGTTATAAATGCAGGTTCAAAGGAAAATCAGGTCACCCAAGAATGGAAGAGGAAGAATTTCTGAAGGGAGTGATTCTGTGCCATACACCACATTCTGTGACAATATAACTGGAAGAGGCTCTTTATGCTATGCGCCATAGCGCATTGTGTGTCCACCATAGAGCATGGTCAGAATTTTGTAGTATTAAGTCATAGTAGAAGAAAAGAGAAAACAAAAGAAACCAAGAAAGTGATAAAGAGTTAAGCTAGGGCTTGAAGAAACTAATTATTGGGAGTAATTTAGAGCTCATAAACACCAAAGGTAAGCTTTCTTTCTTAAATCTTCCTCTCTTCTTCCATTTTCTTGATGGTAGATGTAACATCCTAAAAATTTTAAGACTCAAATTTATTTAAAAAAAAATAAAAATAAAATAAAATATCTATAATTAAATTAAAATTTAGAATAATTTAATAGAGGCCCAGAGTTTGAATTTTACTAAGAAAAAGTTTGGTTTTATTTGATTTTTAACTATGGGAAAAATTACCAAAGTTGACCCGGGCTTTTGTGCAATAATAAAAAATGTTGGGCCCTTTCTTGTAATTTTCCCCAAACTTTTTGACCAGCAATTTAAAGACCAAAATTGATGCAGAAATGCAGAAATTGAGTTGGAAAGGAAAGGAAAGGAAACGTATGAGAGGGAGAGAGGAAGAAGAGAGAAAGGGAGGGAGTTAGGCTTGGATCTAGGAGTCTTTGCGACCGTTGCGAGCTCGGCTACACGATAGGTAAACTCCCTACTTCAATCCTCTTCTCTTTCTCTTGATTTTCTTCAATTTTTGGAAGAGAAAATTTTTGGATTTTGATCCCAAAGGCTTTATTCTTGTAAGCTTTTGTTTCTTTGGATTCTAGGGAGCATGTTTTGAGTTTCTATATAGTGATCTAATGTTTTGAGTGAATAATTGGATGAAAAGAGGTGTTTTGGGCACAAAATAAACCTTGAGGAATTGGGTTTTTTTCTCCTCAATGGTTTAAGCCTATTGATTTAGTTATAATTTTGCTATTTGAGCCCAATAAGATTTAAATTAAGGTTTGGTTTTCATTATAATGGCTAATGGTGAAAGTTGGTGGCACTAAGTAAAGGTTTTTAATTGATTAAAAAATTATATAAATTGAAAATTAGCCTAGTGATGGCTAATAAATGGTTTTGGTGGTTAAGTGATACTATGTGAATGGTTGGTTTAATATATGGACCATTAGGGTGGAGTATGACTCATTGACCTAAGTTGTGTGGTATAAGTTATAGTCTTCATTAATGCTATTTGTCATGATAAGTGATGTGGATCACTTATATATTGTAGAAAATTGTTGGTGGAACTTATTGAGAAGTAAGGAACAAGCCGAGCCCTATTTTGTACAAGGGGAACCCTTTTAGTACAAAGGGTTGAGGTAATAGGGGAATTTATATTTCTTATTACTTTGTTTTAGCTATTTTTGAATAAATATTACTAGTTATCATGCATTACATGTTTTAAAAGATTAAATGTGCTTTATAAGGGGTTATGGGGTACTACTTTGATTATAGTGCAAATATGTTTTCTAATTGTTTAATAACAATGTTTTTATGGAAATGAGATTTATAAATATTATACTACTTTAGAGTGTTGAATGGTCAATACTCAGAAAGGTAGACAAGAGTAAAAGGCATGATCTCGGTGGGAGTTCACCAATGAGAAGGTGTGGATTTTTGATATTCTATGGCACACTGTCAGTACTCAGTGTTGTCTTACGTATTGTGGGCTCAGTGCACTAAAGTGGTTAGTGTATTGAGTGTTCGACACCTCTCAGTGGGGGAGGGAATCCGACATATGAAGTGTGAGGTTGAGTGCCTAGGCCAAGGTAGCCCTCACATGGAGAGTAAGTCGGGCTGGCTCTGGGAGGGAGTTAGCTTTGACTGCTCAGGATTCACGTCGAAGGGGCATAGGCGGTTCGGTGGATTAGATCATGCCTTAGATTATGTTTTGTGCCTGTAGAGGTACAAGTAGGTATAAGGTTTACCTGCGAGTTAAAGAGTGCTAAGGGGCATTCTGTTGGTCATGAAAGGCCATACCGGCCTAGGTCATGCATTCATGCATTTTAAATGGCTAAATTATATACTATGTTGAATTTATTATTCATTTATTTGATTATGGCTTACTTTGTAATAATCAATGTAAATTTCGCTGTTACTGAGACTGTGGTTGTCTCACCCCTTTCTTTTCAATATTCTAGGTCCAGGCGAAGGATCCAGTGGTGGACGGGGAAAGGAGCAAAGCTAGGGTTTGCTTGTGATTTGTAAAGAACTGCAACCCCTTTCTTTTGAGCAAATATATTGTAATGTATTTAAGATTAGGGTGCCAGTAGGATATGATTATGTGTGTGTGTGTGAATATGTGTGGATTGTGTGCTTGTGTATGAATTTTTGTCTGTTTGCAGACTTGTGGCTAGGAAACTTGGTTATGGTGGTGTGGTTTTGATGGATTTACTTAGTAGACCAAGTTTCTATTACAAGCATATCTTTATTTTGATATATATGTGATTTTATAAGCAAATGCAAAGTGGTTGCATTACAAATGGTGTGCTATGGGAAAACATACAGCTTGGATAGAGAGAGTGGGTGCGTGGGCCCCACAAGGAGCTCTGAGCCAAGTGAAAATGTTTAGCATATGTATTTATATAAATACATGGTATTTGGATTGATTTGTGACCACTCTTGTATGATTTGTGCATTTTGGGGGTTTAGGGTCCATTTTGGAAATGGCACCCGGGTGGTCAAATTTTGATGTATGGGGGTTTTCCATCATTTGAATGTTCTATCAAGTGTTTTTAATCTTATTTGACGTGTCCAAAGTGTTTCCACAGGTTTGTAACCATTAGGATGGGATTTGGACAATTTTGAAAATGGTTTTTACCAAAAAGCTGCACTTTTGCATCCGGGTGTCCAAATCTTAATCCGACCGTTGGATTTCTCTAAAATTTGGGTCACAAGTAAAACCTTTTATAAGCTTCGTGTGCGCTTTGGAATCACATTGATCGGATATCGGACGGAGAAACGACGCACTCCGGAATTTGGTCTGGAGGTGCTGTCATGACAGCATTAAATTGCTGTCATGACAGCTACAGTATTGATTTTATAACCTGCACAAATTCAATCCGTCCGTTGGATCTTTTCAAAATTTAGTATGCTAATAGTATTCTTTAAAAGTGACATGTGAGCTTTGGAATCACTCCGATCGGAGGTCAGATGATGAAATGGTGCACTCCGGAAGTTGGTCCGGAAGTGCTGTCATGACAGCTTTTTAGCTGTCATGACAGCAAAAATAATCAAATTTTTAACATGTCTCATTTTAAATCCGACCGTTGGATTTTTTTTGAAATTTGGTATACTTATAGTACCCTTTGAATGTGACATGTGAGCTTTAAAATCACTTTGATCGGAGGTCGGATGGCGGAACGACGCCTCCCAGAAGTTGACTCGGGAGGGTTGTCATGACAGCAATTTAAATGCTGTCATGACAGTATCTTTTTATTTCTCTTTCGTCTAACTTGCTTCCGTGCGCTATAGTTAGAACCTATAATTTTTTTTAAGGTTTTAAATGTTTACTTTCCAATCGTATATTTGCTTAGTGATTTAAATGGTTTGTTTCCTAAGTTGGTTTTAGGATTAACTCCTTAACCACACTTAGTTTATTTGAATTGTGTGATTTTTGGATAACACTCGGGGCAAGTGTTACATTTGGTATCAGTTTAGGTTTATGATTCCTTTTTCCTACTTGGCACCTTAAATACATTACTTTTATGCTCTTTCCCTTCTACCACTAACCTGGACTAATATTGTTTTTCTTTCTCTAGCTTGTTCCTTTAGGAGGGGAGAAAGGTCCGTACGCTTGTGGCCGTACACCTTTCAGTTCTAATATGGCTCGAAGGGGAAGGGGTAGATCGAGGAATGAGGAATGACCACCACCTCTACCTCCTCCGCCTCCACCTCCGCCTCCACCTCCACCACCACCACAGGGGACAGATGCAGTCATGGCTAGGCTGCTTGAAGTTATGGTGGATATACAGCAAAATCTTAGAAGTCATACTGTTCCAGATCAGCATGTTGACCTAAGTGCTGGGCAGGGATCTTTTAGTACTATGGGAGCTCATGCACCAGTTGTTAATAATCGAGAGGATGACATATCTGAACCTTGGAAGGAATTCTCTCGCTTTAATCCGACTACATATGATGGTAGTATGCTTGATGGGAAAGCTGAGGAGTGGTTGGATCGGATGGAGCAGTTATTTACTGTTGTGAGGTGTACATCTGAGCAGAAGGTTATCTTGGCTACGATGCAGCTTGTTGGTGAAGCCAAGCATTGGTGGGATTCTGTTAAGCCCACAGATGGAAGATCTATGTCTTGGGATGAATTTAAAGAAAGATTTTATGATTTTCACTTTCCGCCAGCTTTCAGAGATGAGAAAGAGGCAGAGTTTCATGCATTTCAGCAGGGGGACTTAGACGAGGAGACTTTTATAAGAAAATTCAATCACTGTCTAAGTTCTCAACATATCTGAAGGCTTCTAATGATAGCAAGTGGAAAGCAAAGAGGTTATTAGAAAAGATGAGGCCAGAATACCGCCAGCAGCTATCTTTGTTAGGCGAGGCGACATATGATGAGATGTGCAATCATCTGAGGATTGCCGCTCGTCGAGGCCGAGAACATAGAGAGTAGCCGGAGTAGGGATACACGAGGTCGATTTTCTTTTGGGTTAGCTCCTACTGGTGGTGTATCCAAAGAATGGGTTTTAGCTCTGGTTCTGCTTCTAGTGGCTCCTTTAGAATCGGGTCTTCTTCTGCTTCTGGTAATCGAAATTTAAATAGGGGTTCAAGATTTCAAGGTAATCGGGGTGGTAATATGAGATCGGGGGTTCTCGTTTCTCTGGGAATGCTCCAGCACGTTCTTTACAGACCAGTCAAGCCCCAATTCTAAGTACAGCGAGGTCACCTTGCAATAGATGTGGTAGGGTTCATTTTGGTCGCTGCTTTGCTTGTTATAAGTGTGGAAAGTTAGGCCATTTGATCCGTGACTGCCCTGATTTACATGAGAGCCCGGACCGGAGGAACGTGATTCCTGGTAGAGTGTATACAGTATCTCAGGAGGAGGCTAGGAAGTCATCGAATCTAATCACTGGTATGGTTTCTATCTGTGGCCTCGATTTAAAAGCTTTGTTTGATTGTGGTGCGACGCATTCTTTTATTTCTGCCGAGCGCTTAGATAGAATGGCTATGCCTGTTGACCAGTTGCCCCATGATATAGAAGTTTCCTTTACTTTTGGTTTAGTTGGTCGATCCAGTGTAGTGTGTAGGACTAAGATGACTTTTAATGGGCGATCGACTTGGGTGAATATGATCAAATTACCTATGCAAGGGATTGATTTAATTATTGGTATGGATTGGTTGACAGCTTATGGTGCTGTCTTAGATTGTGTGGCTAAGACAGTGACTTTGGTAGAAGTACCGGAGGTGATCAAAATACCCTGGTCATTCTTGTTTTCTTTCTTCTTTACAAGTTGAAAGGTTGATTGAGCAGGGATGTGAGGCTTACGTGGTAGTGCTCGCTACCCAAGGGTCTGAGACAGGTATAGTGGATGAAATTGAGGTTGTTAGGGAGTTCCCAGAGGTGTTTTTGAGGATGTATCAGGATTACCTCCAGAACGTGAGGTTGAATTCTCAATTGACCTAGTACCGGGGACTCAGCCAATTTCAAAGGCTCCCTATAGAATGGCTCCTTCAGAGTTAGCTGAGTTGAAGAAGCAACTTGAGGAGCTGTTAGATAAGGGATTTATTAGACCTAGTGTTTCTCCTTGGGGATCTCCTGTCTTATTTGTGAAGAAGAAGGATGGTAGTTTAAGATTGTGTATCGATTACAGGCAGTTGAATAAGATTACGGTGAAGAACAAGTACCCACTGCCTCGCATCGATGATCTCTTAGATCAGTTGGTTGGTGCCACGATTTTCTCTAAAATTGATTTACGTTCAGGGTACCATCAGCTAAGAGTTAGTGAGAAGGATGTGGCAAAGACTGCTTTCAGGACTCGATATGGTCATTATGAGTTTTTGGTTATGCCATTCGGGCTGACTAATGCGCCTGCGGTTTTCATGGACTATATGAACCGCATTTTTCGACCTTTCTTGGATCAGTTTGTGGTAGTTTTTATTGACGATATACTGATCTACTCTAAAGATGAGGAACAACATGCCAGACACTTGAGGACTGTCCTAAGGTTTCTGCGAGATCATAAGCTATATGCCAAGCTCAGTAAGTGCGAGTTTTGGATGAGAGAGGTTAGGTTCTTGGGACATATCGTGTCGGCAAATGGTATTGCAGTTGATCCATATAAAGTTGAAGCAGTCATGCAATGGGAGAGACCAAAATCGATAACTGAGATCCGTAGTTTTTTGGGATTAGTAGTTACTACCGGCGTTTTATATCAAAGGTTTCTCTCAGATTTCTATGCCTTTGACTAGACTCACAAGGAAGGATAGGCCATTTATCTGGGATGATAAGTGCGAGACAGCTTTTCTTGAGTTGAAAGAAAGGTTAACAACAGCTCCAGTGTTGGTGATTTCGGATCCTCAAAAGCCCTATGATGTGTATACTGATGCCTCTCATAAGGGTCTTGGTTGTGTTCTAATGCAAGATGAGAGAGCAGTGGCATATGCATCTAGACAACTTAGACCGCATGAGGAGAATTATCCAACACATGATCTCGAGTTGGCTGCGGTGGTCTTTGCGTTAAGATCTGGCGTCATTATCTTTAGGAACAAGTTTCAGGTTCATGAGCGACCATAAAAGTCTCAAGTACTTGGTAGATCAAAAAGAGCTGAATATGAGACAGAGACGTTGGATTGAGTTTCTTAAAGATTATTTTTGAATTTAAGTATCACCGGGAAGCAAATGGGTAGCAGATGCTCTTAGTCGCAAGACCTTACATGTAGCTATTAATGGGTTCGGAGCATAGATTGATGGAATCTTTGGTTGAAATTCTTTTGGGTATGACTAAGTTCTCTTTGAATGGTCTTAATACTAGGGGGATTTCTAATGAATTTTGGGAAGAGATACGAGATGCTCAGCTTCAAGATCCGATTTTGTCAAAATAAGTCAAGACATCGAGAGGGTGAGATAAGGGACTAGTGGTTTAGGGATGATGGGTATGTGGTTTTCAAGGATAGGGTGTGTATTCCTAACAATGAGTCTATTCGGAAGAAATTGTTGGATGAGGC